>NC_139943.1:50151473-50468973 GCF_963454915.1 Gymnoscopelus microlampas | reverse complement strand
CAGCTGTTGAGGTCATGCTCAGGTCGTGCTCAAACATACATACGGACAGACACACACACACACACACACACGGACAAAGTCAGTCCTTGGAGTGGCTAGCACCACTCAAAAAGTAAAGTCAAACAGTGATACAGCAACACAGCCTCTTACCTTCAGTCCAGCTCTTCACACAGTTCATCCTCAATAGAAACACTCTCTTACCTTCAGTCCAGGTCTTCACACATGCAGCACTATCAGAGATATAGACCCTCTATCTTCTACAGCAGTGGTTCTCAAACCTTTTCATGTCAAGGACCCCCAAATTGAAATGTATTTGACCGTGGACCCCCATCTCAAATATTTTGTTCCAGGGATCCCCCAGAAACAAAGATTTGAGTTTCGAATGTTCGCTTAAAAAAAATAATATATATATAAACATATTCAAAGTTTTGCACAAATTTCAAAAATAGCAGATCTACAAGCTCATAGCGTTGCACTCGGTGCCGCACAATGAGCTTGTATATCTGCTATTTTTGAATAGCTAAAATATAAAAGGTAAAATATTTTGTGACGCTATATTATCACATTTTGCTGGGGACCCCCTGGAACCCCACCAAGGACCCCTGGGGGTCCCCGGACCCCATGTTGAGAACCAAGGTTCTACAGTAGTCTGTCTCTGATCACATTCACAGACTAGCCTGTCAGTCACACTCTCCAGGTGTCACAAACATTCTGACTGCCAATCAACTCAATCAGCCTGGAGTGACAGACAGGTGAGTCTTGAGTCAGTGATTGGGAAACTCACAGCAATACTATGCACACCAGCCATAACACCTCTTTTATTTATAATAAACATACGTAACATCACATACATTGTCACACCAATATCAAAAGGATAAAACACAAAAAAAGCCAGCGGCTTATTTCCATTGCGTTCAGTGGCGCAGCCAGAATGGGAGTATAGGCTGGGCCTAGGCAGGAGCAGGTGGGCCCGTGCACGCGCACAAAAAAATGGGTTAGGGTTAGGTCAGGGTTATGCCATTTAATTCTTATTTTTGCCTGATTTTGACGATTTTTTTATTTAAAAAATCATTATAAAAAAATAAATTAAAGAAAAATCCCCCCCAAAAAATGTTGCAATATCGATTGGGTGGGCCAGCTTTCTATGTGGGTGGGCCACGGACCACCCAGGCCCACCCATGGCCGAGCCCCTGATTGCGGTCCTTTCATGTACAGTGTGTGTAAATTCAGGGCTGTCAATTTTTCAGAAAACCTTGAAGTGAGATTTGGTGGCGTGTGCAGCAATTATTATTAATATTATTATTATTATTTGATCACGCATGGAGTCACCACCGCATGCGAAGACATTTATTTTTTTAAATACATGTTTGTACTTACACCCAGACCCAGTACAACACACCAGTCGTAATCCCCCAACCAGGTACAGCTGGTTTGCACTGCTAGTGCTATAGTTTTACAAATCTAACTCTCAATAATGCAATCAAGTACTTTTGAGGCAGAAAGTAGGTGGAGATGATCATTATGCTGGGAGGTCTGGGGGTACACTTTCTCATTATTTATCATTTAATGAGAAATTGTATCTGAGCCAGTCTTGCATTGTTTATTTTGGAGAGCCGTGTAACAGCCTGTGTAGAGATGGTGACTCTCCACTGGTCATATGGTGCACCATATGTTATTTTTATATATATATATATATATATATATATATATATATATATATATATATATATATACACACATATATATATATACACACACACACACACACACACACACACACACACACACACACACACACACACACACACACACACACACACACACACACATATATATACAGTATATGTCTTATATATATATACCATATGTTATATATACCGTGACTGATGTGTGCACCTACTGTATGTTTCCCATTCGATATCCACATATCCATAACAGTCTGATAACTAAGACAGACTGCGTCACAAATGATCCTAAATGGTCTAATCCCTTTAAACCAGGGGTCTTCAACGTTTTCAGGCCAAGGACCCCCTAGCTGAGAGAGAGATGAAGCAGGGACCCCCTCTTTATTGTATAAAATTGGGTTTCAGATAAACTTCTGCTGCTCTTTTTTCCCTCTACACCTATAGGGCTCACCTATATGTGAGCTTGTAGATCTGCTATTTTTGGCTAAAGTTCTCCTCAGAAAAGGGATGCTAGGGTTCAAGTGGCATTATAAAAAAAATCACACCCAGTGTGAAGTGGGCGGTGTGTGGTCATCACAACATGACTCACTTTAAAAAAAGGATAAATGCCTTTTTTTAAAGTCCATACTGCTATTCATAGGGCTGCACATGTGTCATGTGTTTCGCTAGCCAATCACAGTCCTAAATTTGCAAAGTCAGCCAGTCACATTACAGTTAGTGGTGATGACACTAGCTGTAATGTGATTGGCTGACTTTGCAAAAGTATCGATTTGCATTAACAATGGAAGGGTTAGGGGTATACAATGCGTTGTAGACTATTGGCCAATCACGGTGCAGGATTGGTCAGTGTCCAAAACTCACTTATAGGGGGCGGCTACACCGCCCCAAAAATCATATCATACAAAGATTTGGCGGACCGCTTGTAGTAACTCTGAGGACTCCCTAGGGGTCCCGGACCCCCTGTTGAAGACCCCTGCTTTAAACACTCACCTGCAGTAATGCTCTCTCTCTCTCTCTCTCTCTCTCTCTCTCTCTCTCTCTCTCTCTCTCTCTCTCTCTCTCTCACTCACTCACTCACTCACTCACTCACTCACTCACTCACTCACTCACTCACTCACTCACTCACTCACTCACTCACTCACTCACTCTCTCTCCCTCTCTATCTCTCACCGTTCAGCTATTTAAAACATGTAATATCTGTGTTTTCTTACATTATACATGATGAATTCCTCCAATGCAGACAGATGATGATTCATTCTGCTCTTCAGGGACCCCTGTGGTGCAGCTGAACGAGACCATTGACTACAATGAGATGTTTAGTTGGGAGGATTCTATTGAGAAGGACTTGGAGGAGGGTCTGGAGAGAGGACTACCAAACCCCATCCTCTACATCGCTGAGAAGTTCACCCCCAACAACCCCTGTGGGCTGATCTTCCAGTACCGATACTCTGGACGCTATGCCTCCGCAACGCTCTGGTAACTAACCCTAACCCTCTGGTAACTAACCCTAACCCTAACCCCAACCCTCTGGTAACTAACCCTAACCCTCTGGTAACTAACTCTATCCCTGACCCTAACCCTAACCCTAACCTTCTGGTAACTAACTGCCCCTTTAACCCTAACCTTAACCCTGACCCAAGTACCCAACGCTCTGGTAACTAACTCTAACCCTAACCCAGGCCGGCAGGCCAGCAATGTGTCGATGTGTGTCCCTGAGCAAGACTCTTAATAACCCCTAATTGCTCCCTGGGCGCCGATATTTCATTAAAAAAAAGCTCTAAATCTATTTGAATTAATTTTCTATTTGAGAACGTTTTAACTTATGAGCAAACCAATGCAACCATATGCACCAATGCATTTGTGTCTATCATTGTTCTGATAGACACAAATAACCTTTGATAGATAAAGCATTTAAATTACTTCAATTATTATTAACAGGACAGCGTTCTGCTGCTGGCTGCTGGCTAACATCCTGTTCAGCATGCCTGTCATCCTGTATGCTGGATACATGATGCTGGCCACCTCCGCCTTCATCTTCTTCTCCATCGCCTCCTTCTCCACCATCATGAACCTTCCCAAATGCATCTTCTCCATAGGAGTGGCTTCCTTTGAAACGCAGTACAGCCACTCCTTCTGGCTGGCCCTGGCTACAGGTATGTAATATACAGTACACAGTACAGTACACATACATACAGTACAGTAAATATACAGTACATTATATATACAGTTCAGCCACTCCTTCTGGCTGGCCCTGGCTACAGGTATGTAATAATTCCAGGTGTTCTGTGTGGGCTCATTGGGGGCGTGGTGGTCATGTTTGACCTTTGACCTGGTCATGTGATCTATTCCAGGTGTTCTGTGTGGCCTCATTGGGGGCGTGGTGGTCATGTTTGACCTGGTCGTACCAGAGAAGATCAGAGAGGCCTTCAGCGTGGCGGTGGACAGCTGTGAAGACGAGGATGAGTGTCACTACGGCGAAGGTTACCTGAACTCTCTGTTCCTGGACGGAGTGAACGCCTCAACGTTGACCTCTGTACACATTCCTGTAAGTTCATGACCTCTGACCTCCGTACACATTCCTGTAAGTTCATGACCTCTGACCTCCGTACACATTCCTGTAAGTTCATGACCTCTGACCTCATCTCTGTTATTTGTTATTTATTGTATTTGTTTTGTTTTTCTGTTCCAGGAGAATATATGAAGCTGTCACGCCGTCCCTCAACTTTTCCAGATGATACTTGAAAATATGTTTTTTTTTTGCCGAATGTGTTACAGAGGGAATGTGATGTTCTGAGCCTATTATGTACTTACTGTATATAATCATTGTTTTTGTAAAAAGAAATGTACATAATAGAATACCGTTATGTCTGTTTTAAATGTTCCTGATTCATGCGTACGATGTTGTTTAACATGAATTACTAGCTCCGTTCTCGTCAGTGGAGTATGAATAGTTTATTATGAATGAATGTGATGGTTAAAGGAACCAGAGGATCAAACAAACAAACAGAGGGTTCATTTTATGAAACACTATAAGCCTGATGCTACATTAACACATTTTGCTGGGAACCCCCTGGAACCAAGGACCCCTGGGGGTCCCCGAACCCCACTTTGAAAACCAGTGGTTTGTCTGTGTTTATTGTTGGAACACAGTTCATATAAGATGTGATCTAAGATGAAACCTTATGGTATTGTCAATGTAAAAACAACAACCTCAGTGACCCAGAGGGGCGACAGTGCCCTCTAGCAGCAGTGGTGTCACACTGCAGTGCTCTATATACGTATTTGTATGATAAATAGCAAAAACAGCTGATCTACAACCTCACCGTATGACACGTTGTAATAGCTTGTACGGTAGATCGGCTCTTTTAGCTATTTTATTCGAATTCACCCTGGTAGGAACTCAGGATTGTGTGGAACTGTTGTTTTAGTCTTGGTTTCACAGCAGCGGTGTTCCGTGTCGCACCGTCCTCCTGTGATCATTCTGGCAGCTCAATAAATGTGACAACTTGAGAAAATAGAAAAATGCTTGATTGAAAGTTATTATTTACTTGTTTTTGGTCACTTTATATTTCAATAAAACAAAAAACAAAAAGGCAAGATGTTGCATTCAGCAGTGACAGTGTATTCTGTAAGTATTGGATAATAATACATTCATTTTATTCATGTACATTTTGGATACATTCTTATATCATCAAGGTCATTTTTATTCCATATAAGGTCATTCTTATACCATATAAGGTAACGTTTGCAGCACTGTCTTTGGCCTCCAGCATCACCGTAGTAAAGTATCGGTTTTACCAAGTAGGTATCCCTAGGTATAGATTATATAGCATATAGATACTAGGTAGGGCCCTTAGTACATAGAGCCCTATAGGGTTAGGGCCCTTAGTGTAGACCTGTAGTCTTCAACGTTTTCCAAGCCAAGGACCCCTTAGCTGAGAGAGATGAAGCAAGGACCCCTTAGCTGAGAGAGATGAAGCAGGGACCCCTTAGCTGAGAAACAGAGATGAAGCAGGGACCCCTTAGCTGAGAGAGCGATGAAGCAGGGACCCCTTAGCTGAGAGAGCGATGAAGCAGGGACCCCTTAGCTGAGAGAGAGATGAAGCAGGGACCCCTTAGCTGAGAGATGAAGCAGGGACCCCTTATCTGAGAGAGATGAAGCAGGGACCCCTTATCTGAGAGAGATGAAGCAGGGACCCCTTATCTGAGAGAGATGAAGCAGGGACCCCTTAGCTGAGAGAGCGATGAAGCAGGGACCCCTTAGCTGAGAGAGATGAAGCAGGGACCCCTTAGCTGAGAGAGCGATGAAGCAGGGACCCCTTAGCTGAGAGAGATGAAGCAGGGACCCCTTAGCTGAGAGAGAGATGAAGCAGAGACCCCTTAGCTAAGAGAGCGATGAAGCAGGGACCCCTTAGCTGAGAGAGAGATGAAGCAGGGACCCCTTAGCTGAGAGAGAGATGAAGCAGGGACCCCTTAGCTGAGAGACAGATGAAGCAGGGACCCCTTAGCTGAGAGAGAGATGAAGCAGGGACCCCTTAGCTGACAGACAGATGAAGCAGGGACCCCCACTATTGTATAACATTGTGTTGCAGATTAAACTTTGATCATAGATTTCATAGATATCTTCATAGATTTGATCATCAGGGTGTAAATTAGTTTGGTTTGGTTTGTACTGTTTCTATGAATGTTAGATTCATGTTAAAGTGAATTTTCAGACGTTTAACCATTTAAACCCTCAATACTTAGTAAACTTGACCTTTGGCCTCTGTACTTGGTCTGCTCTTTTTTCCCTGTACACCAAGCCTCTTTGCCGAAAATAGCAGATCTACAAGCTAGATCTGCTATTTTCACTGAATGTTCCCCTCAGCATAGGGATGCTGGGGATCAAGTGGTTAATGCAAAAAAAGAAGAAAAAAAGTTTCTGTCAAACAAAGATATGGAGACCCCCTGTAGTAACTCTGAGGACCCCCTAGGGGTCCTGGGCCCCCTGTTGAAGACCCCTGACCCAATAGGGGTCCTGGACCCCCTGTTGAAGACCCCTGACCCAGTGTATTGTGTCATTGTAATGCTGGATGTAAGTTACTGAATATGAATATGCATAATTATACAGTAGGAATAATTATGATCCATCTTCATGTAAAACAAAGTATTTACAGTTAAATTACATCTTAAACGCACATTAAAACAAAGCGTTTACAGTTAAATTACATCTTAAACCTACATTAAACACATTATAAAAACAAATGAGTAAATAAAAAATAAATGTTATTATTTTTGTCTTTTTCATAAGAAAATAATCACAACCTTATTTATTCTTCACTACTCCCCCCCTCCACACGCACATACATACATATATATATATGTATGTGTGTGTGTGTGTGTGTGTGTGTGTGTGTGTGTGTGTATATATATAGCAGAAACACTGCATATTGATATTCACAGGACAGGTTATGATCGCGTACATTTAGAGATAAAACCTGAATAAATAAAATAGAATAAAATAAAAAGCGTATGTTTTTGTTTCAGCTTTTCAACTGGAGGCCAGAATAAGATGATACATACATACATACATACATACGTACGTACATATATACATACATACATATATATATATACATACATACATAATTAATTACATATATATATATATATATATATATATATATATATACATGGAGGCCGGAATAAGATGATAGAAAAATAAATGGTCCTTCTGCACCGATCCTCTGAGGCCAGGGGTTCTCAAAGTGTGGTCCAAGGACCCTCAGGTGGTTCCAAATGGACCCTTACAGGTCTGTAACTCTGTATAAAGCCGTTTGTTGTCTCAGAGTTGTGGGGTCTTTGAAATGAGAACCACTGATAAACTGATAAACTGATAAACTGAGTCACTAAATCCCAACACTCAAATGTCTGCCTCCTCGCCTCCTTGCTTCCTCGCCTCCTAGGTCCTCCAAAGCTTCCTTAGTGAGGAGACAGGAGAGAGGAGACAGGAGACAGGAGACAGGAGACAGGAGAGGCGTAATTCCTAACATAAATTCTCCTAATTTTCCGTCACTTCAAAAAGACTGATTCTAAATGATTCCGTTCCATTTCCTTAGAGAGAACCCAATCGATTCCTCTGCTGCCCTCGCCTCCTTATCCTCGCCTCCTCACCTCCCCCTCCTCGCCTCCTTCTCCTCGCCTCCTTCTCCTCGCCTCCTCCCTCAGAGGGGGGTTAACTAAGGCGTGAGGAAACAACGAGAGGGGAGGTCAGACGTTGGGATCTGGAAACTGTGTCCTTCTTGTCCCAGTGGAGACATTAACGTGTCTCTAGAGACACGTCCTAGATGTAGACGTGTCTCTAGAAACAGACATCCTAGATGTAGACGTGTCTCAGAGACACACATCCTAGATGTAGACGTGTCTCAGAGACATTAACCTCTAGATGTAGACGTGTCTCAGAGACATTAACCTCTAGATGTAGACGTGTCTCAGAGACATTAACCTCTAGATGTAGACGTGTCTCAGAGACATTAACCTCTAGATGTAGACGTGTCTCAGAGACATTAACCTCTAGATGTAGACGTGTCTCAGAGACATTAACCTCTAGATGTAGACGTGTCTCAGAGACATTAACCTCTAGATGTAGACATGTCTCAGAGACATTAACCTTTAGATGTAGACGTGTCTCAGAGACATTAACCTTTAGATGTAGACGTGTCTCAGAGACATTAACCTCTAGATGTAGACGTGTCTCAGAGACATTAACCTCTAGATGTAGACGTGTCTCAGAGACATTAACCTCTAGATGTAGACGTGTCTCAGAGACATTAACCTCTAGATGTAGACATGTCTCAGAGACACACATCCTAGATGTAGACGTGTCTCAGAGACACACATCCTAGATGTAGACGTGTCTCAGAGACATTAACCTCTAGATGTAGACGTGTCTCAGAGACACACATCCTAGATGTAGACGTGTCTCAGAGACATTAACCTCTAGATGTAAACGTGTCTCAGACACATTAACCTCTAGATGTAGACGTGTCTCAGAGACATTAACCTCTAGATGTAGACGTGTCTCAGAGACATTAACCTCTAGATGTAGACGTGTCTCAGAGACATTAACCTCTAGATGTAGACGTGGCTCTAGAGAAAGACATCCTAGATGTAGACGTGTTTCTAGAGAGAGACATCCTAGATGTAGACGTGTCTCCAGAGGATGTAGATGTGTCTACTAGATGTAGACGGGCGTCTCTTGTCCTGTCAGCAGTCTAAACATCACTGCCGGCATGGTCTTCATGTTGATCTGTAGGACAAGTCACACAGGACAGGAAAGAGTATTGAAAACATTGTCATGTTTTTTTGTTTGTTTTCTCTAAATACCCAGGAATAGACAGATCTGTCCTCTAGTCTAAGTGATATTTATTTGTTAAAGTAATGTCTTACCTCTCCCACAGACAGACAGACAGACAGACAGACAGACAGATAGACAGACGTGTCTCACCTCTCCCACAGACACAGACAGAGTCTGGACGATCTTCTCATGAGGCATGGCTACCACACTCTGTCCGTTGATCTCTATGATCCTGTGGCCGACACGCACCCCACCCCGCTCCGCTATACCCCCCCGCATCAGGCTGCAGATCTACACACACACACACACACACACACACACACACACACACACACACACACACACACACACACACACACACACACACACACACACACACACACACACACAGTGTCCAGCTCTTTACTAATAAACAGAAAACACATTTTCAGCTCGGGATATCAATTCTATCCAATCAGGAGAGAGACCTCATGAAGGATACAGGATAAAAAGGTGATGACACAAAACAAATGAGCAGGAACACTATAACATTGAAGCTGATAAAAGATCTTTGCGGAGTACTCTTCCCTGATTGGATAAAATTGGTATCCAAACACGCAGTACAGATGTTTTTTTATCAGGGTTTATTCACAAGGCTTGGTTGAATGCTTGGTTCTGATTGGTCTATCGCTCAATTCAGCGTTGTGTTATTTCTGTACAATGACCGATGAGCTCAATAACAGACCTCTGTCTAATCAAAGACTCAGAGCACCTGCTCATATCAACCTGTCTAATCAAAGACTCAGAGCACCTGCTCATATCAACCTGTGTAATCAAATACTTAATACAACATGACAGCCATGTAAACAAACACACCATGTCATTTACAACTAAACGTTGCTCTCAAGAATGTTACTGAAAACATTTGAAGCGATAAATAGATGATGCAGTAACAGAACATTTTATCAACACTTTCTTGTTTTCTGAGGCGACCGTGTCCACCCAATGCAACACTTGGAATACTTTCATTACCGTAAGCAAGGTAATACTTTGTTTTGTTGTTTCTTTTGGGTCAATTTATGAATTATTAATTTATTTATTTATTAAGTAGCTGTGTAATAAGCAGGATAATTGACGGCTAGCCGGTCATTGTTGACAAATAAAAAATGTCATAAACACTTACGATTCCATTCTGAACACTGAAGCCCAGCTGGAACTTGAGGTCAGGTCTCTTGATGAGCACCGTGGTGACGGGAGGACAGCTCACTATGCTCAGCTTCACCTTCAGCTGGTTCCTCAGGCCCTGGAACACAAAGAGTTAAATTCACCTTCATCTGGTTCTGGAATACAAAGAGTTAAATTCACCTTCATCTGGTTCTGGAACACAAAGAGTTAAATTCACCTTCATCTGGTTCTGGACACAACCAACAACGTTAGGCCCTGGACCCCATAAGAGTTACAGACCTGTAAGGGTATTTGGTTCATAAATCTCAATAATTTAGCTGGGGGCAAGGAGCCCTCGGGGGTCCCTGGAACGACCCCACACGACCTTTAACACAACCTCTGTTGCAGTGGTGGTCAAAGTGGGGTCTGCGGCCCTCAGGGGGTCTAATGGAAAAGAAAGTTAAATTAAATAAATATATAATTTAAAAAAGATGATATAGAAAATGTCACAAACTGTTCATTAGATTATTTTTTTATGATTATTTTTCATGTAATTATTGTCAAAAAGGTTTCAAAAAGGTTTGAAAATTGTTCAAAGATTTTCAGAAATGTTCAGAAATAGTGAAAAATAGAACATCTACCGTACAAAAGCTGCAAAGAAAATAGCAAAGAAATAAAATAGCAAAGAAAATTATACAATACAGTAAATCCTGTAACAATACAAGATTATTCACAGACTAACCCCAGCTATTCAATGTAAATATGATCCTATACTCTCCATTGTGTGTGGAATATATACATAGCTGGGGTATGTATCAATTACCTTTATATGTAGTCATGACCCAATATATACATATATACATATATAAATGTATAAATATATACATATATAAATGGATGAATAGCTGTGGTATGTATAATAATAACTTTATATGTATAGTCATCTCATGTGGTCCAAGAAGGGGAGATTATGAAAGAAAAGGAGATTAAGAACGTATTTGGGATAGCTTGTTATAGATTTGTGAGTGCATCAGAACTTGTAATTTTAGTTTTAGGAATTGACTAGTTTTACAGCGATTTTATATTTGGTTTTAGTCTTTGTTTCACTTTGATGAGGACAGCCTTGATTTATAGAAGCTGGAAAAAGCCAAGATGAAAGAATGCTGAATTGTCCCTCAGAGATGACATTAATGTTGCATATTATTCCCTTCAGCAGCCATTGATTCTTCCCTCAATGTACAGCAGAGCTGGAAAAGAGGCAGTAACAGATTACTGATAGTTTACTGACAGCCCACAGCTTGAAGGGACTTGTTCAGATGTGTTCAGATGTGTTCAGATCCAGTGCTTCATGTCTAGACGTTTCAACAGTCGTCTCAGAGTCTCAGAGCCACACCTGACCTCATGTGTTTCTTGGCAAACATTATTTTCTTTAAAGTTAAATTCTTGGAATTGCTTTCATTTTCTTGGTTGTAGCTACACCGCTGTCACTCACTGTTGTGTTTGTTTGTGATGTGTGGGTGCTCTGGTGCTGGGTGCTGGGTGGGAGCTGTTGTTGTGGGTGCAGAGGTGCTGGGTGGGAGCTGTTGTTGTGGGTGCAGAGGTGTTGGGTGCTGGGTGGTTACTCCCTTGTGAAGTGAGGGGGGTTTGTTTTGATGTTGTGTATACGGTCTCTTGCACAACCAGTTACTGCCCGTGTGTGTGTGTGTGTGTGTGTGTGTGTGTGTGTGTGTGTGTGTGTGTGTGTGTGTGTGTGTGCGTGCGTGCGTGCGTGCGTGCGTGCGTGCGTGCGTGCGTGCGTGCGTGCGTGCGTGCGTGCGTGCGTGCGTGCGTGCGTGCGTGTGTGTGTTCTGTATGTTAATGAGTCATTACTATATGTACGTATATGAACTGTGCCGTAACAATGCCCTGGCACGGGGCAACCCCACCAGGCTGGAGTTATGTATATATATATATATATTGTTATGGTGTTATATATATATATGAACTGTACCTTAACGATGCCCTGGCACGTTGCCAGGGGCAACCCCACCAGGCTGGTGTCGTTGATGCTCATGATCTGATCTCCTACACTCAGCCTTCCAGAGCGGGCGGCCGGTCCGCTGTTCAGCATGCTGGCCAGGATGACCGTGGGCAAGATGGACCCCCAGCCAGACTCCACGATCACCACCCCCAGACTCTCTCCTTTCTGCTTCTCTACGTACAGCTGGGAGGAGAGACACACAATATGATGATCACCTCCTTCTGCTGGAGGAGACACACACACAATGCTTAGGATTTTTACTGTGATCTCTCGCTCTTGAAATATATAATTTCTAATAATTTCTGTTGTGTGTAAACAATAATAACAATTCAAAGCAGCTTTCCCCCAAACCACACCTCCAGTGGCTGTCATAAGAACGGAGGGAGCGCTCTATGGTCATGGCACCAGAACCTGCTTGGCTCGCGCAGCTGCAGCCCGACAAGCCTAATTTATGCTCTGTCCCGCGCGCAGAGAACACGCCGAGAATAGCAGGCCTCCAAGTTCACAACGGTCGCATCCGCGACGCGGTTGTGAACTTGTATGTATATATACATACAAGTATATATATGTCTCGCTAGGACGCACCTCACTAGCCAACACACAAGAGGAGGTTGAATGAACTGAAACCAGTGATCCCCAAAACAACAGGTTTGGGGATCTGTTGGGAATTGATTACATGAAACAGTCACCTGTGCGTCCAGTCTCAATGTTGGTAAACAAATAATTGGTCTATAGTTCATCGCACAACAGCGTTACACAAAGTAGCAAACATAGCCAATCAAGAAGCTCACAACGAACAGCCAATAAAGAAGCTCACAACGAACAGCCAATCAAGAAGCTCACAACGAACAGCCAATCAAGAAGCTCACAACGAACAGCCAATCAAGAAGCTCACAACGAACAGCCAATAAAGAAGCTCACAACGAACAGCCAATCAAGAAGCTCACAACGAACAGCCAATCAAGAAGCTCACAATGAACAGCCAATCAAGAAGTTCACAATGAACAGCCACTCAAGAAGCTCACAACCTGTTGTAATTTAATGTTGCTATTATCTTGAAAGTGAAAGTCTGTGTCGGTTTTATTAATATGTCACCAATGAAAAGTATTAAACAAGAGCTTGTGTAAATAATCTAAATAATAACCATTAGAACACAAGGTTCTTTTTTTGCAATTTCCTGTTTTGGACACCAACTGAGCCAAAAGAATAGCAATAGTAATGTAATGTAATATATAGCACACACCTCTTTACAGTTGTCAGAGTTAGAGAAATGGATGAGGTCATCGTTGTACATTTCCTGGGAGTTGATGATGTCACTGTATTGTTTCTGACTCAGGTCTTTAGGGTTGATTCCATTGGCTCTCAGGAACTCTCTGTACGCTACGCTGAACGCCTGGCCGATGGACTGGGCAATGAGCTGGGCCTGGAAGAAATATACTGAACAATGAACTGGGCCTGGAAGAAATATACTGAACAATGAACTGGGCCTGGAAGAAATATTCTGAACAATGAACTGGGCCTGGAAGAAATATACTGAACAATGAACTGGGCCTGGAAGAAATATACTGAACAATGAACTGGGCCTGGAAGAAATATGATACTCACGTCCTCTGACTCAAAGACGTAACAGATCATTCTATACTGATTGGTTCCTTCGCTGGGAGAGAGGGGCGGGGCCTCTGTGAGGTCATCAGAGGGGGACTGGGACATCCTCCTCCTCGCCATCAGCACCACGATGCTCCCGATGTCTGCGATGTACGAGATGGTCCTCAACGTACTGTCCATCATGGTCTCCTGAGGGACAGGACACACATAACATACATTCATACAACAACAAAAAAAAAACTTACTTACTGTAACTATGATTCATATTTGTATGTGTTACTGTAGCCCTAGGATGTCTGTGATCTTACATACGTTTCATGTGTTCCAAATACATAGCCATAGATTGGTCCCACCTGCTTATGGTTAGCAGAGTAATCTGCGCAGCATAAAAGTGCTCCGTGCTGCGTCTGTACTCACCCATTAATTAATTCCTAAGACTTGGAGTCAGATATTGTCCTCTAGTTCCATATCCATTTGAAGGTTCTGCCAGAAAACGCGTGTCTAGTAAAATATCGCCACCTTTCCACGAGCTGCACACGGATGACTTTCTGTCCGGGCGAGGGGCCCGGAATGAGTGCAGGACTGAATATATCTAAACTTACTTTGGGAAGCACAAATGTTTGGGGCACACAATTGGCAGGTGGTGTGATTCATTACCCCGCACCAATCAACGCACCTGTCAATTGTGTGCCCCATTCGTTTGTGCTTCCCAAACACAAGGACGTTTTCATATGTTCGGTCCAGCAGTCATTACAGGTCCAGCCTCGTCGCGGACAGAGAATGATGTACGTGTGAATCTCGTGGAAAGGTGGAGATATCAGATATCAGTATATCAGTATTAATATCAGATATCAAATTACATGGAGACAAACCACAGTTTGTGTGTAGTTCCAGACCTGTGTGTCTGTGTTGAGCACTTTGACAGTGTAGTGTAGTGTAGTGTAGTGTAGTGTAGTGTATTAGTGTGTACTTCCACACCTGTGTGTCTGCGTTGAGCACTTTGACAGCTTTTGTAGAAATGAACAGATCAACCTCTGTCACCATCTGACAGTCTTCATCTTGGCTCTGGAAAAATAAAGAAAATACTGCTTTAATTCATCAGCTGTCTGTGTGTGTGTGTGTGTGTGTGTGTGTGTGTGTGTGTGTGTGTGTGTGTGTGTGTGTGTGTGTGTGTGTGTGTGTGTGTGTGTGTGTGTGTGTGTGTGTGTGTGTGTGTGTGTGTGTGTGTGTGTGTGTGTGTGTGCGTGCGTGCGTGTGTGTGTGTCACAGTAGAGGCCTATGCTATGCAAACAGCTCCAGCTCATTGTCTAAATACTGGCAGATCAATAAAATATGCAACAGCGCCACTCTGTGGTAGGCGTGTGTAATGTAGCTGGAAAAGCCTGGATGGGTCCATATATATATACATATATATATATACATATATTTAACCACGGAATATATAAATGATATACTATTATATATATAGTATTATATAGTATATCATTAATATATTCCGTGGTTAAAGGGGTTTATAGGAAAATGTCTGCCCCTCTCGAACCTTGATCCGGCTCACAGCCTCCTGGGCCTGCGTCATGCGGATGGATTTAGACGGGTTCTTATCAGACAGAACCAGAGTGCAGCCCAGGTAGTTTGCAGCAAAGATGATCCCATCGATCAGGTCCTCTGGCTCACACGGACCGGGGACTACAACAACAGAACACCAACACATCCTTATGATGAAATATCACAACTTATTACAACACCAACACATCCTCATGTTGAGATATTACAACTTATTACAACACCGACACATCCTCATGTTGAGATATTACAACTTATTACAACACCGACACATCCTCATGTTGAGATATTACAACTTATTACAACACCAACACATCCTCATGTTGAGATATTACAACTTATTACAACACCAACACATCCTCATGTTGAGATATTAGAACTTATTACAACAACAACACATCCTCGTGTTGAGATATTAGAACTTCATGTAAATAAATATTGTATAACGATTATACAATCTAAGAATAAGAAGTATTTACCATCGACAAAGCTGGGGAAAGAAGCAGCCTCCTGTGTTTTCTGCAAAAAGGTTAAAATATAGATTACGAACGTGTTAAAAGCACACTTTCTATATCTATAGGGTACAGCTGAACCTCCTGTGTGTGTGTGTGTGTGTGTGTGTGTGTGTGTGTGTGTGTGTGTGTGCGTGCGTGCGTGCGTGCGTGCGTGCGTGCGTGCGTGCGTGCGTGCGTGTGTGTGTACACATTACACAATGTCATTATTTAGGTGTTTTAATATATTGTATGAGCAGAGTTTAATATAATGTCTTATAGATAGATAATTTGCAGACGAGCTTAATTGGTTTCCAAAAGAATTATCATAGCCTACATCAGTGGTTCTCAAAGTCGGGTCCAGGGACCGCCAGGGGTCCTTGATGGAGATCCAGGGCGTCCCCAGCTATCTGATTGATAGTTACTGTATATATGGACCCTGCAGGAGTTATGGGGGTCTGTGGTCTGTGGAACTGGGGTTCCTCCTTGAAATTATAACCTTTGAGAACCAGGGATGATTCTACAAGATGGGAGACTAATGAATATATTACCTTGGGGTGTGGTTTACTTTGGGGGCGGGATTTACCTTGGGGGCGTGGTTTAGCTCAGGGGTGTGGTTTACCTTGGGGGCGTGGTTTAGCGTAGGGGTGTGATTTACCTTGGGGGTGTGGTTTACCTTGGGGGCGTGGTTTAGCTTAGGGGTGTGGTTTACCTTGGGGGTGTGGTTTACCTTGGGGGTGTGGTTTCTGTTCTCCACCTCAGGTGCTGGTGCAGCTCCTGTCCTGACCTGCAGAGGGGGCTCTTCACCCTGCTACATCAACAATGCTTTCAGTTGCTTTAAATGCTATTCACCATATTCACACGGCGGCCATTTTGCTATCAAGTCAATGAAATAATGCCACCCCAGGTTGTTTTCTTTTTCCTCCCAACCCGCAAATATGTGGGGAAAATGGCTGCTGTGTGAATATAGTCAATTGTCATCCCAGTGGTGTAAAGGTAGTTAAAGTAGTAATACCACAATTATTGATTATTGGCTCAGGGTGAGCCAGATTATTGGCTCAGAAATGTGACAAAAACAAAACAGAAATCTCCATGAATTCAAGGCTTCATGGGGTGTGTGTAATTGATGGAAAATAAGTCATTTTTTGGGTGAACTATACTCCTGACTAACTACTCCAGTACTTAAATGTACTTCCACCACTGTGTAATTCTATGCACATTACAGGACATAATATCATGTAATTGTAATCTTTCATTATGTGTCAGACACAGTGAGAGCAGGTTAACCACATGAAACCTGGGAAATGTCATAATAGGAGAGAATTCTACAAGCTCACAAAGCATCGCAGCACATCGGTGCATAGTGAGCTTTTAGATCGATTCTTTTCAGCGATTTGGTTTAGAGGGAAGAAAAGACGGGCCCAAGTACAGAGCTCTGCGGGCCCCCGGTCAACAAAGTAAATAGGGGTTTAAGTTGTTAACAAGCAGATGATGAAGTGTGATCTAGAACAACGCATTCTCACTCCCAAGACGGCTCAGGGCCGATCTGACCAAACATTTGACGTCTGGGTGGTCCCAGTGACGGCACATGTTGACTACATGAGTTACCATTCTGTCCCTATATATGTTATTTATACTGTAACTATATATGCTACATGTCCAGCCGGGACCAGCTAACTCCATTTTCAGTTTTTTTTTTTTTTTCATAAATCGACGCTATTGAACACCCTTCACATCTGTGTAAAAAATCTAAACATTTGAACCAATGAAAAGTATTAAAAAGCGCCTCAGACGAAAACTCCCAACTCCATTGGATCCTCAAACTGTCCGTCAAAAACAAACAACTCCCCCCTCTCCTCTACACAGTGCTACAGCACAGCATTAGCAGTGCGCGGTGCGCAGTGAACGAGGAGGAACAACACGTAAATAGACTCCCCGTAGTATGTTAAAACTATGCAGTGTACCTGTTTATCAAACAGCACTGACGCTAATGTTATGAAAACAAGTAATTATATTTCTAAAATCTATGAAGTGTTTAATGAGGAGAGCATTGTGATAAGAAGAAAGACGTTCATAGCATTTCTGTCGCGCTAGTGTTCTACTAGCCTGGGTGCCAGCCTGCTTCGCTACGTTCGGCGGATTTTTTTTTCTCTCTGCGCTTCTCAGTCTGGAATGCCTCCTATCTCCAGGAGGCGGGACACAGCAGCCAAGGTTCCAAACCTACCGTGGCTTCTGATTGGTCTGTGGTGCGGGGCGGGACAAAAAAAACGGTGTGATCGTTTTGATTCGTCATTCGTTTGAACAACATCCAATCAGCAACGACGTTGCCGAACGTAACATATGTAGTTCCTGTGTACTTCCTGTGTAGTTCTGAAAGACGAGTCAATCGGGTGCATTCCAGACTGAGAAGCGCAGAGAGAAAAAAAGTCCGCCGAACGCAGCGGAGCAGGCTGGCACCCAGGCTAGTGTTCTACTACCTCTTAGCAGAAGTTATTGTAATATTTAAAGTCCTGTTTATTCTTGTAGGCCTATATAATAAGTGTCATGAAGCATCAGGGCATTAATTCACACGTTGTTGTGATGCATTGTGAGCTTGGAGATCCATTGTTAGCTTTTGGGAATCTGTACCCTTTTGAAACCTCTCTCAGCAGCGAGTGGAGCTACTGTTGTTTGGACACCTAACTCCATTTCAGCTTGATTTCTGCTCGTCTGAAACTTCTAACTCCACTCGCGCTGGGTAAAGTGTTGATTTACCCACGATTTGGGTAAAGTGTTGATAATATAATGACACATGCAAGTATCTCACAATATATACAGTCACTATACCAACTTTGATGAGGTACTATTGCTTTGTTTTAAAAATATAAGGTTTTCTTCATTTTCTGAAAAACGTATATCTTGTTTTTTTCGTTTCCTGAACAATGAGCGTTTTGTAGTTAGCAGTTTCGGGCTGGACAGCAGAGATATAACATATATATGTCCCTATATATGTTCCATATAACATGAGTTACCATTCTGTCCCTATCGGGTTAGGGTTAGGGACTAGGCTAGGGGACTAGGGGAGACATGAGTTACCATTCTGTCCCTATCGGGACGTAACTCCAACGGCCCTGAGTGAGAACGTTCGGCACGGCAACTCGCTCGCCTAACGGCTCCCTTGGCGGTGCCTCTGGTGGCTCAAGTCCGCTTCACACGACGCGCCTTCGCCGTTTTAACTGTTTTTAGCGGAGCCTAGCGGAGTGTGTAGACTAGAAAGCATTTGCATCAATTACCTCTGGATGTGTCTCTGTCCGTCTCTGGATCTGGTCCTCAGGAGATGCTGGGTTGTGGTGTCTCTGGGGGTCCTCAGGAGACGCTGGGTTGTGGTGTCTCTGGAGGTCCTCAGGAGACGCTCGGTTGCGGTGTCTCTGGAGGTCCTCAGGAGACGCTGGGTTGTGGTGTCTCTGGAGGTCCTCAGGAGACGCTGGGTTGTGGTGTCTCTGGAGGTCCTCAGGAGACGGTGGGTTGTGGTGTCTCTGGAGGTCCTCAGGAGACGGTGGGTTGTGGTGTGGAGCTGTGGGTGGTCTCTGGAGGTCCTCAGGAGACGCTGGGTTGTGGTGTGGAGCTGTGGGAGGTCTCTGGAGGTCCTCAGGAGACGGTGTGTTGTGGTGTGGAGCTGTGGGTGGTTTCTGTGGAGCGGCAGCAGGTCTGGGAGGGGGAGGGGTCTCTCTACGGTGCTGCTGGACTGGTTGGGTGCGGGAATGGGTCTGACCTTGGGCTTGAACATTTGTCTGTGTTTGACCCTGGGTCTTGTTCTGACCCTGGGTCAGGGTCATGCCTTGGGTCTGGGTCTGACCTTGATACTGAATTGGGCCTTGGTTCTGGCCTTGGGTCTGTGTCTGGCTTTGGGGCTGCATCTGGCTTTGGGGCTGGATCTGGCCTTGGGTCTGTGTCTGGCCTTGGGTCTGGCCTTGGGTCTGTGTCTGGCTTTGGGGCTGGATCTGGCCTTGCGTGTGGCCTTGGGTATGGCTCTGGCTTTGGGACTGCGTCTGGCCTCTAGTCTGCGTCAGGCCCTGGATATGGGTCTGGCCTTGAGTATGCGTCTGGCCTCGGATTTGGGATTGGCCTTGGTTCTGCGTTTGGCCTTGGATCTGGCCTTGGATAAGGGCCTGGCTTTGGATATGGGCCTGGCTTTGGATATGGGTCTGGCCTTGGGGCTGCATTGGGCCTTGGGTCTGGGTCTTGACTTGGGTATGAGTCTGATCTTGGTTCTGGGTCTGGCCTTGGGTCTGGGTCTTGCCTTGGGTAGAAGGGTTAGGGTTAGATGGATGGGTAGAAGGGTTAGGGTTAGTCTGGGTAGAAGGGGGTTTACTTGGTCTAGGTTTGGTCCGTGCCGCTGGATATTTGCCGTCTTTGGACATCATCTTTAGATGTGAGACGTCCTCCACTGCTGCCCGCCTCCCCCGTCCCCTGGTCTGTCTCTCCTTCTCCTTTAAAGGCCTGTGAGAGGAGGTGGTCTCACATGAAGGCCTCTGAGAGGAGGTGGCCTCACATGAAGGCCTTTGAGAGGAGGTGGCCTCACATGAAGGCCTGTGAGAGGAGGTGGTCTCACATGAAGGCCTGTGAGAGGAGGTGGTCTCACACGAAGGCCTGTGAGAGGAGGTGGCCTCACATGAAGGCCTCTGAGAGGAGGAGGCCTCACATGAAGGAGGCCTGTAAGAGGAGGCCTCACACCCTGCCTTCCTACTACCCCCTGGGGGTTCAGGGTATCTAGTGGTGCGAGGAGGAGCACGATCCTCCCTAATCCTGCCATCTCCTCCCTTTCTGATCCTGTCTCCCTCGTTAATGCGATAAGGAACCTTCTCGTCTTTCTCCTCCAAGTCTTCTATGAACCTGGCTCCATCCAGCACCTCCTCCATCTCCTCTGGGTCACCACCACCACCAGAGTAGAACATGACCTTCTGGGTGTCCTCTCCTGAACCCAACCCGTCCTGTGGTGAAGCCTGCGGCAGGACCGGATCCACAGACCCGGCAGTGTCTACGTGACACTTGACGTAGCTGCCGTCCTCAGGACAGTACTGGCTGTAGTACCTCCTGTCCACCACACCGTCTCGGACCACATGCAGAACCTCGGTGTAGTCCTGCTCCACGTCAGAACCTACGTTATCGTACTCTGAGCAGGTGTCCTCGTCCATGTCTTCTGCACCGGCCTCACAGTTCATAAAGTAGTGGTGGTTGGTGGTGGTCCCACCAGAAACATCTGGTTTACTGGGACCGGGAGGATGGTTTGGACCCAGGATCCTGTTGATGGGTCCTGGTCTCTTTCCATGAGCCATGGTGGCCGGGACCACAGAGCCCACCGAGCACTCAGTCCTGGAAAGAAAGTTGTTGTTTTTAATTTAATGCTTTCAAGATTTATTATGTGTTTTACCACATCAGTGGTTCTCAATGCTTTCCTGTCAAACTGTAAGTATGAAGTATTCAGCATTAGGGCCAGTGACCCCCAGGGATCCCCAGCCCCATAACAGAATATTTTTGTATTCAATTTAGTAAGAATTCTGCAATGAGAGAATGAAAACTATGATCTGAAGTCATTTTAACTTCAACGCCAAACAGGAAGTGAAAATAGCCGATCTACAATTCCTATTGGCTGGGCTTTAAACAGCCATAACTCCAGTTCCCAGCATCGAAAACCTACAAAACTTCCTAGGTACACTCAGACGGCCAATAGGGACAGGCTGAAATTACTTAAGTCCCGCCCCCTAAGTGTTCCTATTGGCTGGGCTTTAAACATGCAGCCATAACTCCAGTTCCCAGCATCGAAAACCTACAAAACCTCCTAGGTACACTTAAATGGCCAATAGGCACAGGCTGTAATTGCTTAAACCCCACCCCCTCTGTGTTCCTATTGGCTGGGCTTTAAACATGCAGCCATAACTCCAGTTCCCAGCATCGAAAACCTACAAAACTTCCTATGTACACTTAGACGGCCAATAGGGACAAGTTGAAATTGCTTAAGCCCGGCCCCCTCTTTGTTCCTATTGGCTGGGCTTTAAACAGCCATAACTCTGGTTCACAGCATCGAAAACCTACACGATCTACAAGCACACAATAACGTGAACATTTGATAAAATAATAGGGCTTAAGAGTTTAAACTGTTCCTCATTTTGCTGGGCAGTGGGGACCCCCACAGTGGGGACCGAGGAGCCCTGGGGGTCCCTGGACCCCACTTTGAGAAGCATTGTTTTAGATATTTCTAATAATAGTACAGTAATATAAAGAGAGATACAGATGCGACACAGGCCATCATCCATCCATCCAGTGTATATATACTGTATAATACTGTATACAGTATATATACTGTATAATACTGTATACAGTAGGCTACAGTGTTACGTCTACAGGTGACTGACTGCTTAGATGCATACATTTGTTGTTCGTAATTGTAAATACAAAACGTAAAAAAAGCTTCAAAATAAAATGTCTCAACAAAACATTAAAAGATAAACAAACACACAGACAGCATGAACTGTTCGCGGTGCTGAACTGACAAAGTAACGGTTTAATTGTTCTGTAATCTTTAACGCTGTTAATTCTTCATTCGTTCATTCATTCTGCGGCTCCTTTTAAGCGTCGATGTTTCTGAACCAAAGAGGATAAATCGTTACGCCAAACTTTTGCCGCAGCAACTGCAGCAGCATCAGCATCTACAGCCCTATAGGGGGGTTCTGCTCCCTGTTGTTCCCCAGCATCCACAGCGACCAACGCCACATTCATCCAGTGTAATCATGATGATGATGATAATGTCATCTCCATGCACTCTGCAGCATTCATTCATTCATTCCAAACATAAAGGATGCATCAGACTGAGATTACTGACAAGCATCACATTAACCTACTGCTGCAGATCAGCCTCGACCTTCATTATTACTGCAGCCAGACCGTAGGGTGCATGTTACACCTTCATTCATGATGGTGCATGTTACACCCTCATGATGGTGCATGTTACACCCTCATGATGGTGCATGTTACACCCTCATGATGGTGCAAGTTACACCCTCATGATGGAGCATATTAGACCCTCATAATGGTGCAGATGGTGCATGTTACACCCTCATGATGGTGCAGATGGTGCATATTAGTCCCTCATAATGGTGCAGATGGTGCATGTTACACCCTCATGATGGTGCAGATGGTGCATATTAGACCCTCATAATGGTGCAGATGGTGCATGTTACACTCTCATGATGGTGCATGTTACACCCTCACGATGGTGCATGTTAGACTCACATCCACATCCAGCTGCAGCTCTTGTTTTTATCACATCATCAAACAGGCCCTTCATGCGTCTCTAAAACACACAGATGTATTATTATTATTATTATTATATGAATGTAATCAAAGAGTCACTTTACCAGCATATGGATGTTGTGTTGATCTGATCTCCTCCCGGTGGATCTGATCCTCCAGATCACATTGAAGATGATCAGGATCCTTTCTTTTACAATAAAACGGCTCCTCCAGCAGCACCCCGGAACGTGAGTAGAAACAATACCAAGCCCGTTATTCCACTGAGCGCCTCCAATGGCAAAACAACACAGTGGTGGAAAAAAATACTCACATTTTTTACTTAAGTAAAAGTATCAAAACCACAATGTACTCCAACTCCAACAACACAACTCCATTACAAGTAAACGTTCTGAATTCAAATTTTACTTGAGTAAAAGTACAAAAGTATTGGTATCAACCTGTACTTAAAGTATAAAAAGTAAAAGTACTACACGGAATGTCCCGTTTCACAAGTTTTCAAACTTATAGAATTCATAAAAATCCTTTGAAAATAGCAGACGCATTGTGAGCTTGTAGATCGGCTATTTTCAAATGTAGCCATGGTTCACATGACGCTCGTCTGTCACAAGCGTCATGGAACCACTTGTGCCTGTTTTTTAAATGGTCTCCATTTACAACCAGTACATCTACATAAACGTTCACATTTCAAATATAAAGTACTGACCTCATAGCCAAGGGTGTTATAAGTTAAATCGGGTGGGTCTAAGTACCCGTATCTTTCGTATTGTTCAATAAAAAAATCATTTCAATCCGTTCAGCGGCCTTTTCAGAATGTTCTGCATATGCGTTCAACTACGCGACCCTATCGGCTGGGAGGTGTATTGCACTCTGATATATGATAACTCTATGATAAAAGGGCTGCCGATTGGATTAAAATGCTTTTTATTGAACAAGAAGGAAATACAGATATTTAGACCTAAGCGCTTTGACTTTTTTAAATCTATGGCTTTGGTAAAACACTTTATATTTGAAATATGAACGTTTATGTAGATGTACGGGTTGTATATGTAAAAAGTACCAAAGCCAGGAACAATTTGTTCCATGACTGTCTGATAAAGTGGTTAATGTATGTTTTGTAATAATAATCAAAATCTACAAAGTAACTAGTAAATAAGGTTTTCAATTAATTGTAGTGGAGTAAAATTACTACATTTGCCTCTGAGATGTAGTGGAGTAGAAGTAAAAGTACTGAAAATCGGAGATACTTCAGTAAAGTAAAAAATACCTCACAATTGTACTTAAGTACAGTACTTGAGTAAATGTACTTCGTTACTTTACACCACTGGTGAAATGATAAGAGACACAATGAGATATTAAATGAATGATAAAACGTGGAATCTATTTATCTATCAGTATTCCCAGATATAAGTATCATCCATATCACACCTTTGTTCTAACATATTTGCGAAAATAAATAAATAATTATAATCTCATCTCGAATATGTTTTCAGGTTTTCTCGTATAAATGTAAATACGTTACAAATTACTTTACTCCTTACATCATTATTATTATTATTATTAAATTGCCACAGACTTACATTATTATAACATTATTTATCCTCATTTTCAGCTCAATGCATAATATATCAGCAGAATCTAGGCTTTTCTGCCACCTTGTGGTGAAAATGAGCAAACACGTCTGTTAAGTCAGCGCTGACAACCATTATAAAACTTCCGGTTGCTCTTCAAAATAAAACTAAATTCTGTCACATTAAACGCTAAAAACCATAAGAGAACTTCCGGTTACTGAACCAACTTGATGTTCCATCATAAACTGTGCATCCGGTCTAGAAGGGATACGAAAATGGGTTGTGTGTGCAAGTCTGTGTGTATGAACAAATGACCGGATACAGTAGGCGGGCTGTAGACCAGATGTGAGCCCAGAACAGTAAATAGAGCCTTATTCACCGTACGGCGACGAAGCGCCGAAAATAGACGATCTGTAGAGTTTGTAGCTCGGCTATTTTCGACGACAGCGCAGCCGCAGTACCCAGTCACAGAATTCGATAGATCATCAATTGCAGTGTAACACACCAGAAATCTCTATTAGATTCTGCGACCTGACTGTGTTTACCATATCTGTGGTGTTTACATCAGTGAGCTAGCTAGCTGTTAGCTAGTTAACAGCTAGCTAGCTATTGCTATTTATGGAGCACGACACCGTCAGAAAAAAAAGAAAGAAAACGTTACAAATTACTTTACTGTCCTAAATATATATATAAAAAAAAGACTAGGCCTAGATTATAGTTTTACAAGTCTTTCTATTGTGTGTGTGTGTGTGTGTGTGTGTGTGTGTGTGTGTGTGTGTGTGTGTGTGTGTGTGTGCGCGCGCGCGTGCGTGATTCAGTAACATCGATCCAGTTGTGATCCATTACTTCAGCCTTAAAGCCTCGCTGGGTTCTGTGATCTACTAGTCAGGTCTGTTACAGTGTCGTAGAGGGAGAATAAATAAATACTTATAGTTTATTATTAATAGTTATTTAACATTAAACTGTAACATTATTATTATTCATACACACAGGTTTATGTTGTAAAGTCTGTGAGGAAGTGGCTTTTTTTATTTTGTATTTATTATTTAACTATTAACATTCTGTCAACAATGGATCTGATGTCTATATGAAACATATTAACATCTCATCTGTAGACACGTGGAGCCTCTTCAACAGGTCAGTTCATCATCATCATCATCATAATCACAATCATAATAATTATTATAATAATTCCAAAGCTATCAATGAACTATAGTCCTGAAATATGACTGTCATGGCGGAATTTGTTCCTGGTTTTGGTACTTTCTACATTTACAACCCGTACATCTACATAAACGTTCATATTTACAATATAAAGTACTGACCTCATGGACATGGATGTTACAAGTTTAAGCGCCTGAGTATAAATACCCGTATCTTCTGTAATGTTGAATAAAAAGCATTTTAATCTAATTGGTGGCCATTTTCTCATAGAGTTATAATGTATCAGCTTGCAATACACCTCCCAACCGATAGGGTCGCGTTGTTGAAAGCATGTGGAAAGAAATCGAAAGAAATGACTGCCGATCGGATTAAAATGCTTTTTATTGAACAATACGGAAGATACGGGTACTTCGACCCACCCGTCTCAACTTGTAACATCCATGGCCATGAGGTCAGCGTTTTATATTGTAAATGTGAACGTTATGTAGATGTGCGTGTTGTAAATGGAGAAAGTACCAAAACCAGATAGAAGTTCCGCCATGACTGACATGATATTACAGTCATGTTAACTAGAATTAGCACGTTAGCTAACTGAGCTAAACCAGCTGTTTCTCAACATTGGATCTGGGGAGTGGGGACCACCTGGGGGTCCAAATAGACCCTTACAGGTCTGTAACTCTGAGTGTAAACATGGAACCAAATGGACCCCTACAGGTCTGTAACTCTGAGTGTAAACATGGGACCAAATGGACCCTTATAGGTCAGTTTGCAAGAAGCACATACAGTACAGTTAAATACAAGGTCTACCAAGAGGAGTTTAAACCCAAGAAAGCCTATGGCTTGTTTCCATTGGGGTCCTTTGTACTCAATTCATCGACAAAATTAGAGTTTAGAAATGCAACCAAATGGACCCTTACAGGTCTGTAGTCGTGTATTCCATATAAGGTTTAGTGGTGGAGGATGTTACAGGATGACTCAGTACAACAAGGTGTAGAATGACCTGATGAGCTGGTTTCACAGTTTACTGATAAACCAACCATACCAACCTGTCACTCATAACCTCAGGGTGGCAGATACATAAACAGACCCGCCCCCATCGCCCCCAGCTGGTACATATAATATAATATAATATAACCCCCCGATAGCTCTGGTCCATAGAGTTAGAAGGAGTTCTATTCTAGCTCTATGGTCCTAGAGTTAGAATTGATTGATTGATTGATTGATGTACTGTATTTAGTAAGACATGAGAACAACAGTACATGGAAGTACAAATTCACAATACAAGGTCTACTAAACTGGAAGACTCATTAAGCACTGAGCTTGTTTAAGATGAGATCCCCATGCGCACTAATCATGATGACATATAAGAGACAGACAGATATACACACTACTATACAGAATGTCATACAATCAGCTTACAGGTTACTGGTATGAAGAGTGAAAAAAAATGTACAAGAGAAAAAAAAAGAAAAGGGGGGGGGGGGTAGGTTAAGACTTAGACAGGGGCCATTTTCGAATTGTAGCCTCCTGAAGGTGTATCTTTAGGGCAGTTTTGAAAGTGAGTAGGGTTTTACACTCCTTTACTCCTTTTGGTAGGGCATTCCACATTTTTGATGAATAGCATGAGAACGAGTTCATTCCCTTTGTTGAGCCAAATCTGGGTTGAACATGATTCGTGGAGCTGCCTCTGGTGGTGATCGTGGACTTTATTAACATTTTGGAAGTATTTTGACAAATACAGGGGGATCCCAATGTTGAGGTGTATCTTCAAGACCAGGCCCATAGCAAGTTGCTGTACTCTGTCCTCAACCTTAAGCCATTAGCAAAATGAGCAAGGGTTAGATGGGTTTTGTGATTGAGGCCAAGAAGTAGCCTTACTAATTTGTTTTGGGATGGATATATAGAATAGAAGGAGTTCTATTCTAGCTCTATGGGCCATATAGTTAGAAGGAGTTCTATTCTAGCTCTATGGGCCATAGAGTTAGAAGTGAGTTCTATGATAGCTCTATGGTCAATAGAGTTAGAAGTGAGTTCAGAGTGTTCCCACCGAGGAAGGTATAGGCTTTCAACATCTTAAAAACGTCTTTGTTTTGGTCAGTAGCTAAAGTGTATTTATTATTGTTACTACAGTCGAGAGGCTGCACAGCCGGAGGTGTGCTGGCAACGGCTGAACAGTCTCATAGCGTTAAATATAGCTCCTTCTAACTGTATGGACCATATAGCTATAATAGAACTCCTTCTAACTGTATGGACCATAGAGCTATAATAGAACTCCTTCTAACTGTATGGACCATAGAGCTAGAATAGAACTCCTTCTAACTCTATGGACCAGAGCTATCCTCCAGACTATCACCTCCACAGTACAAGGCTCTGTCATAACTCTGATAAACCCTTAGAGCAACATCTACAGACACGTATCTAATCAACTAAAGAAACTCAAACCAACAGAACCCTTCTGTTCTCTCTTCCTTCCCTGCCCCGCCCCCTTGGTACAGCCTGACCACTGAACACCCTGATGGGTCTGGAAGCCCCTCCCCCCTTGGTACAGCCTGACCACTGAACACCCTGATGGGTCTGGAAGCCCCTCCCCCCTTGGTACAGCCTGACCACTGAACAAACACCCTGATGGGTCTGGAAGCCCCCCCCCTGCCCCCTTGGTACATCCTGACCACTGAACACCCTGATGGGTCTGGAAGCCCCTCCCCCCCTGCTCCCTTGGTACAGCCTGACCACTGAACACCCTGATGGGTCTGTAAGCCCCTCCCCCCCTGCTCCCTTGGTACAGCCTGACCACTGAACACCCTGATGGGTCTGTAAGCCCCTCCCCCCTGCCTCCAGGAAGCAGACCTCAAAGAGAGGAGGATTAGTAGGATTCCCTCAATAACAATACATACAATACAACATAACTCAATGACCCAGATGAACTCCATGCATTAGCATCACAACAGTGTGTTTTCCACCTTAGTGAGGAGGTGTTCTTCAGCTCCCTCACAGTGAGGTGTTCTTCAGCTCCCTCACAGTGAGGAGCTGTTCTTCAGCTCCCTCACAGTGAGGAGCTGTTCTTCAGCTCCCTCACAGGGAGGAGGTGTTCTTCAACTCCCTCACAGTGAGGAGGTGTTCTTCAGCTCCCTCACAGTGAGGAGCTGTTCTTCAGCTCCCTCACAGTGAGGAGGTGTTTTTAAGCTCCCTCACAGTGAGGAGGTGTTTTTAAGCTCCCTCACAGTGTACAAACACCTTTCTATTTTTGTGCACTCTCAGAGTTATTGAGGACTTTGCACTGTAGACCGGGGTCCCAGAGATACAAATGTGAATGTTTTTTTATACAGTTTTAACCAAACTGGGGGCCTTGAAATGAAAAAGGTTTGAGAATCACTGAGCTAAACTTCTCTATTCCTCTTCTATCCATCCATTCCTTCCAGCTATAGGAGTATCTATCCATCCATTCCTTCCAGCTATAGGATCATCTTGCTGCATGATGGCTGATAAACCCAGACAGAGACGCTGTTTATCTTCATCCAAGAGGAAAGGAATCTCTAAAGGTTCTAAAGGTTCTGCTGGGACTTCAACAACAACCACCACTCCTCCAATCACCTCCTTCTTCACTAACGCCGCCCCGCCCAGGCTGGCCTGTCCGCTGTGCGGTCAGATGGTACCGAGGTACAGCATCAATGAACACATCGACCTGCAGTGTCCACAGTTTGAAAGGGAGGGTTCTGGTCATGTGGTCTCGTCCAGTAGCAGCTTGGCTGTGGAGCCACAGAACATAAAGCTGTCACCCAAGATAAACCCCACCAACACCCCAGAACAGCACCTGGCATCACCTCCAAGGGACAGGAGCAAAGACATGGAAACCCCCACCACCTCCACCAGCCCTTATTTCAAACAACCAAACACTCAGCAGACGCCACGAGAGGTCAGCAGAACTGTGGTCAGAACTTTAGACCTGGGGAGCCTGTCCTCCAAGCTGTCCAGATCTAGGAGGAGGTGTCCTCCTGGAAGGACACAGAAACATCATGATGATGATGATGTTGTTGTTCTGGAAGACGAAGGCTCTGAGGCCCTGAGTAGCTCCCAGAAAGAAAACCACCTGATTCAGAGGTTACACAATAAAGAGTGTCTGACAGTAACTGACCACCTGGTTCAGAGATTACACCATAAAGAGTGTCTGACAGTAACTGAGCCCACAGCCAGCAGCCCTGTGAGGAACCCAGCAGAACATCTCCAGAACGGACCAGAAGAACTTCATGAAGAGGCCACCATCATCATCTACCCCCCAGTCCTTTCTGCTTCCTCCAAACTAACAAAGAGAAAGAAGGTTCAGGCGTCTAGGAGCAAGACCACCGCCTTCAGCAAGAGAGCAAGAGAGGACGAGAGGAAGAGAGAGTCACCCAAAAGAGAGGATGAGAGGAAGAGAGAGTCACCCAGAAGAGAGGAAGAGAGGAAGAGAGAGTCACCCAGAAGAGAGGAAGAGAGGAAGAGAGAGTCACCCAGAAGAGAGGAAGAGAGGGAGAGAGAGTCACCCAGAAGAGAGGAAGAGAGGAAGAGAGAGTCACCCAGAAGAGAGGAAGAGACGGAGAGAGAGAGAGACAAGGACGACGGCCAAATGAAGACATCAGATAATGGCAGCATGCCAGTGATGGACAGTGAGCTCACTACTGACCCCTACAGGACGCCCTACTACCTGTGTAACTTCCAGGCCGTAGTGGACAGAGTTCTGGACGATGAGGAGGACAGACGTCTGTTTAACCAGGATGATCTGTCTGTCATCAACTCCTTTAAGAAGCTCTCAGGTTTGTAGGTTCATTCTGATCGTGTTTTAAAAGCATTTCCCCCTTGTTTAATGACTTGTTTAATGACATATTTCCTTGTTTAATGACATGTTTCCTTGTTTAATGACATGTTTCCTTGTTTAATGACATGTTTAATGACATGTTTCCTTGTTTAATGACATGTTTAATGACATGTTTCCTTGTTTAATGACATGTTTAATGACATGTTTCCTTGTTAATGACTTGTTTATGACTGCTAAATAACTGTAATGTAATTTAATGACATGTTGTCATAGTGACGGCCCAGAAGCTGTATGTGAGACTTTTCCAGAGGAAACTGAAATGGCTGCAGGTCAATAAGCTGGACTATGAGGAGATAAGCTCTGACCTGGGACCTGTGGTTCTGGAGCTGGTTGAGGGGGCTTTTCTACAGACAGGTATCTATCTACTGTATCTACTGTATCTACTGTATCTACTGTATCTACTGTATCTACTGTATCTACTGACCTGGGAGCTGTGGTCAGGTATCTATCACTTTATTGTACTGACCTGGGATCTGTTTCTACAGACAGGTAACTAATAATATGAATACAAACTAATAATAATAATACATACGATTTATGTAGCGCTTTTCTAGGTACTCAAAGTGGCTTTACAGAGCAGATAAAAACAACGTTTTTTATTATAACAAACTAGTTTCATCGTACAATGTAAGTCAATGAGGAACATATTTTGAATTATCAATTTATAATCAATGGAGCAATTAGTTTTGATTTCTTGTCCTTTGGAGTTACATCATGACAAGGTAACTACTCAACCCAAACCTCTACTAAAGTGGTCTATAAGGTAACTTCACAACCCAAACCTCTACCAGTTGTCCTTTAACATGTATTAGTTCCTTTACACCATCATTGGACGTGTCGTTTGGAGCCTAACCGACTCTTCATCAGACAATGAAGAACACACACAAGCACCTACATACACCCCCCATAGCAAAGATACCCACTCTACAAGCTCACGCGATGTGACAGCTATTCTCACTATTTATCGTACAACAAAGTAAGCAGGGTTTCAGTGGGTATGAGAACCTGATCCTAGGTCATGTGTTGATGTGTGTTCTTTGTTATTGTGCTTCTCACACAGAGATGGAGCTCCATGATGTCAGGGAGGTCCTGGACCTGCTGGCTGCTCCAGAACTCAAAGGTCTGGCTAAGACCTTCCACCTGGGGGCGTCAGGGAGCCACAAACGTGACCTAGTGGAGGGCCTCGTCCGTCTGAGCACCCAGAAGTCCCTCTTCTCTCACAGTCCTGGTAACAACAGCATCCGGGCTGTCATCCTCAGAAGGTGTGTAGATATAACACTGTCTGTCTGTCTGTCTGTCTGTCTGTCTGTCTGTCTGTGCATCACAGAGGATCGGTGGTTGTCCAGAACCCACGTGCTGGATGGATCTCCATATATGGACATCTCTGATGTCATCAATATGGGCATCTCCATATATGGATATGCCCTAATAGATTGACTAATGTCAGTTCTGGACAACCAGCGATCTCTCACTTTAACGTGTACAGATTAGATCTGACTGACTTTAACATGTACAGATTAGATCTGACAGACTTTAACATACAGATTAGATCTCCTATGGGCCGTTGTTGTTGGACATGCGTGTTAGTTTGTGTTGTTTGTGATGTCAGACTAGAGCCCTGGTATGCCCTTATAAGGTGTTGCAGATGTTGAGAGAAAGAGATAAAACAGACAGAGATAAAAGACACACAAACACATTTAGCGGCTAACATGTCTGCTGATGATACACGCGATATTGTGGTTTGCTTAAATTAACCGTTAGGCAAAGCAAAGGTGATTGTGGGCTTTAACCATCCAGCTAAACACGTTAGTTTGTCATCTGGCTAGCATGTCCCACAGTGCAGACATGTGGTCTGTTAGCCCCGGTGCTTTTGAAGCCATGCAGAAAACCGATGTATCGCGGCTCGCTGCTTTAAGCGGCCCAGAGCTGAGGCCTCTCCTGCCATGTCTTGTCAGGATGGCTCTCTGCACCCCGGCCGACCTGAGCCACGCCTGGGCCGAGGACAGGAAGAGAATCCTCCGCCTGTTGGCCGGGGTGGAGGCCGTCAATTCTATCGTAGCCTTGTTATCCGTGGACTTCCGTGCTCTGGAGCAGGACGCACACACGGAGCTGCAGCTCAGAGCCAAGGCAGGAGGTTCTAATGGAGAGAGGGGCCTCCAACAAGAACTGGCCTTGGAGTTCGAACACAGTGACCCTCTCGGGCGTCTCCGCCTGACCCTTCGTGAACTGTTGGCCGTCATGAACTCCAAGGTTTCAGATTCAAACCAAGAGTTGTCCTTGAAATTGTCCGAACTATTTGAAAGCAGCGTTTACTCGGAGGAGGTGGCACACACGCTCTGCATCCTGCAAGCAGAGCTGCCCTCCTTGCTGCCCGTCGTGGATGTGGCGTTGGCGTTGCTTCACATCCGCAACGGCGACTGGTTCCTGTGCCGGCTGGTCGCTAACGTCCCGGACAGCTTTGGCCGGGTCTGCAGGGCTCTGGTCAGGAGCGGAGGAGAGCGCCCGGACGAGGAGAGCGTATCGGCGCGACGCAGAGCCCAGGCCTTGAGACACCTGTGTCGGATGAACCCGTCGGAGGCTCTCAACGTCCGTGGCATGGCGGTAGAGGAGTTCCTCCTGCCGCGTCTGGGTGTAGCCCTGACTCTGGACTACAAGCGGAACGCTACGGACCACAGCGAGGAGGCCGTCAGTTCCCTGGTCTCCTACGTCAGTAGCCTGCTGCTGGGCAACAACGCCAAGGCGCGTACCTCCTTCAGCATGTTGGTCCACAAGGAGCAGCAGGCCGGTAAGAGGGAGGAGGTGCTGGGCCAGATGCGCACGCAGCTGCTGCTGGAGCTGGTGGAGCTCCTGCCAGGCTGCAGCACCTCCCATGTGCAGGGTGACAGCAACACGGAGGAGAGCGGCTCCTCGGGCTTGGCAGACGAACTCGGAGAGGAGCAGACGGTGAAGGCCAGCGCTCTAATCCGCCTTTACTGCGCTCTCATGGGCGTCGCCGGACTCAGGCCCACGGACGAGGAGGCTGAGCGGGTCCTCCGGCTGATGACCAGCCGACCCCCGGCCACGCCTGCCGGTGTGCGCTTCGTGTCGCTCTCTTTCTGCACGCTGCTGGCGTCTCCCGCTCTGCTCGGCACCCCGCAGCAGGAGCAGCTGACGGCCACATGGCTGAGATGGATGATTAACGAGGAGGAATACTTTGCTCCGAGCGCTGCCGGCGTGTCGGCCTCCTTCAGGGAAATGCTGTTACTGGTTGCCATGTATTTCCACAGCAACCAGCTCGCCTCCGTCATGGAGCTGGTATGCTCCACTCTGGGGATGAAGATGGCCATGAAGCCCGGCACTCTGAACAAAATGAAGACCATCTTCACTCAGGAAGTGTTCACGGAGCAGGTGGTGACCGCCCACGCTGCAAGGGTCGCAGTGACTAAACGCCTGAGTGGAAACATCAAGGGCTTCCTGCCCGTTCACTGCGTCTACCAGCTGCTACGTAATCAGGCTTTCATCACACACAGGGTCTCCATCAAGGACTGGCTCTACCGTCAGCTGTGTGAAACCACCACCCCTCTCCACCCGCAGCTGCTGCCCCTCATCGACGCCTACATCAACTCCATCCTGACGCCCGCCTCCCAGGCCACCAACCAGCCTATCACAGAGCAGGAGATACTCAACGTCTTCCAAAAGAGGAGCCAGGAGACTTACAGCCTCACCGCCCAGCTTCTCATCCTCTACTACGTCCTCACCTACGAGGAGAACCTCCTGGCCGGCACCAAGGCACTGGCCTCCATGCAGTGGAAGCCAAGGTGCTACTCTGCCGCTCTCATGGATCAGATTCCCATCAAGTACCTGGTGACCCAGGCCCACGGGCTACAGCAGGAGCTGGGAGTCCTCCACTCGGCGCTGCTGCGCCTGCTGGTCACCAACTACCCCCACCTGTGTCTGCCGGAGGCCTGGATGTGCCAGGAGGAGGTGACGGGCACCCTGCCCCTGCTCAGGAGCAGCATGCTGGTTGGCAGATACACCCAGAGCCAGCTCCACCAGGCCTTCCAGGAGCTGCCATCCAGCGGTCCCAGGCTCCTCCGGATCCTGGAGCAGCTGGCGCTGCTGTCGCCCAGTGAGCTGATGCCCTACGCCGAGCCGCTGACCGACAGCATGGGCCTGCTGCTGGAGCCCGGGGTGCCCCGACGCGTCCTGCAGACCCTCAACAAGCTGTGGCTTGCCCTCAGTACCGTCATGCCCTGCAGGCTGTGGGTGATGACGGTGAACGCGTTGCGGCCGCCTGCCGCCGCGGACCAGACGTACGGTCAGAAGGACCTGGTGCTGAACCCTCTGGCCGTGCTGTGCTGTGACCGGAGGGTCTACAGGTGTCCTCCCTTCATGGACATCGTCCTGAACGTTTTGAACGGCTACCTGCTGGCCTCCAGGGCTTACCTGCACTGCCACCTCAAGGAGAAGGCAGAGTTGGAGCGGCAGAGTCAGACCGCCGTCTCCAACCCGGACACGCCCGAGGAGGCCACTTGGGAGGAGAAGCACAACAAGAACGCCCTCCTGGCCGTGCAGGACAGTGCGGCCGTGCAGCTGCTGTTGGAGGTGTGTCTCCCCACCTCCCAGGAGCAGCAGCAGCTAGCGGCCGCCGGGAACTCAGAGAAGAGCCTCCTGCAGAGCATGAGGGCTCCTCTTCCCGGGAGGCCCAGAGTACCGGGAGACGGGCCAACAGGCCGGAGGAAGAGTGACGAGGAGGAGAAAGAGGAGGAGGTGGCCGGTGGTGAGACGGAGACGGAGGGAGTTCTGCTCAGTGACCTGCATGAGGTGCAGGGTCTCAGTGACCTGCGTGAAGTGCAGGGTCTCAGTGACCTGCGTGAGGTGCAGGGTCTCAGTGACCTGCGTGAGGTGCAGGGTCTCAGTGACCTGCGTGAGGTGCAGGGTCTCAGTGACCTGCGTGAGGTGCAGGGTCTCAGTGACCTGCGTGAGGTACAGAGTCTCAGTAACCTGCATGAGGTGCAGGGTCTGGTCTGCCTCTGGCTGCATCACATGTTCTTGGCCGACCCCAACGTTGCCCAGCTGGTCCACTTCCAGGGCTACCCTGCCGCCCTGCTGCCCCTGACCACCAGGGGCATCCCCTCCATCCACATCTGCCTGGACTTCATCCCCAAGCTGCTGCTCCAGCCCCAGTTGGAGAAACAGATCTTTGGCGTCCAGCTGCTGTCACATCTGTGCGGGCGGTACGCCCTCCTCAAGGCCATGAAGGTTGCCCAGGTGGCCGTCAGCCTCATGGGCACCCTGCTCACCAAGCTGCCCCGTGCCAAGCGCGTCGCCTTCTTCACGCCCACCTTGCCCTGCCTGGTGGCCTTCTGCCAGGCGTTCCCTCCGCTGTGTGAGGACGTGGTGGCTCTACTGGTGCAGCTGGCTCAGGTGTGCGCCGCCGTTGTGGTGTCCAGAGGCCCCGCCCCCAGGGCCGGGGGCGTTGACCCCGTCGTCAAACGACTGCAGCGTCTGAAAGACACGCCCCCCAAGGAGGCTCTGTTTCCAGGGGGAGGAGCCTGTTTAAAGCTCAGTGTTCCTCAGAGAACGACAAAGGAGCCTGAGAGAGCAGACCCAGACGTCCAGCTCTGCTACTGTGTGGAGGACACCTTCATGAGCATAATCAGCTCTAGTCTCCATCCAGTATAGAACACGCCTTCATGGTCATCATCAACTCTAGTCTCCATCCAGTATAAAACAATAAAACACGCCTTCATGGTCATCATCAGCTCTTGTCTCCATCCACTATAGAACACGCCTTCATGGCCATCAGCAGCTCCAATCTCCATCCTATATAGAACACACCTTCATGAGCATCATCAGTTCTGATCTCCATCCACTATAGAACACGCCTTCATGGCCATCGCAGCTCTAATCTCCATCCTATATAGAACACACACACACACACACACACACACACACACACACACACACACACACACACACACACACACACACACACACACACACACACACACACACACACACACACACACACACACAGGCAGGAGAGGTGCATTGGTGGCTGAGTCAGATTCACATTCCCAGGAAAGGGTTAAACTCATTTTGTCAAAGCCGTTCAGAGAAATAAAAACAACACGGAGCTGACTAAAACTAAAAGGTGACGATGGCAGAGAAAACAGACATTAAGGGAAGACGATGAGATCCCTGCCCTTAAAAGCTTCCTTTCATTCAGATGTGTTCAGTGATCCACTACATTAGTTACTTATAACGCATTATAATCTGCTTATAATTATAGTAATAAGAACTCGTAAATACTCATTGCTTTATAACAATAATCATAACACATTATAACGCATTTTATAATGACTTATAAGGTCAACTATTATAACACTTCATAATGACTGGACACTCAGAGTTTTTTTTGGCAAGGTTCACAGTGTATTGTAATTATGATTGATAGTTGTTGATTGATTGATTGATTGATTGAATACTTTAGTCAGAAATGTAAACAGCACGAGGTACAGTCAGACATTAAAGCTAAAAACACTAAAAAGTCCTGGGACTTGTTTCCATTGTAATTCTTTACATTATAGTAATCTTTTAATGTATTATAATTAGGGCCCGAGCACTGCACAGTAGTGCGAAGCCCTATTGAAACGGCAATGATTATTATTATTCTTTGCACAAATGAATCGCGTTTTTGAGGGGCAATGCGTACTCCAAAAGTTACTTAACATTGCACACACATTACCAGTGGTGAAAAATTACGCATACAAAATAAAAATAAAATGGGTGTGGCCTAATGGCTCAATAGCGCCCCCTACAAAACCCGACAACACGGTTTCACCTACATGTATAAAAATTGGTACACACCTGTATCATGTCCCGACTTAGGAAAAAGTCTCTTGGAGCAATGACCAAATCCAAACAGGAAGTCGGCCATTTTTAATTGATAGTGGCGTTTTTGTGCATTTCACGCCATTTTCACGCATTGTACTTCAACAAACTAGGCGGATTGTCGGATCCGCTACAAATTCGCTCAGAGTACACAAAAGACGTTAACGATGAAAAGTTATCAAAAGATAGAGTTTTCGTAAAACGGCGTGACCGTGAAACCGTGAAACTTCAACGCCAAACAGGAAGTGAGAATAGCCGGTCTACAATTCCTATTGGCTGGGCTTTAAACAGCCATAACTTCGGTTCGCAGCCTGCTACCGAGTACAAATTTCAAATTTGTACCTCACGCAGGTCACTGAGAAATTTGAAATGTGGTATGTGGACTAAGACCACCAATAGAGACGAGCTGTAATTTCTGAAGCTCCGCCCCCTCTGTCTTCCTATTGGCCGGCCTTTAAACAGCCATAACTTCGGTTCGCAGCATGCTACAGAGTCCACATTTGGTATGTGGACTAAGACCACCAATAGGGACGAGCTGCAATTTCTGAAGCTGAAGCTTATAAAGTGTTATGATTGTATTATGTGTGCTTATGATTGCTTATATACCTGTAATTATACTGTGGTGTAAGCTAATTACATTGCATCGATACTTGACCTTATAAGTAATTATAGAATACTTTATAATGTGTCATGATTATTGTTATAAAGCATTGTGATTATGAGTTCTTATAACTGTAATTATATAGTGTTATAATCACATTATAATGCATTATAAGTATGCTTATTCCCTTGGGTCCACTCTGCACATGCTGTACATGTCCAATCCACCTTCTGACCTTCAGAACGTCAGGCCTGTTCTCCTGTAAAGGGTCTAAAACAGGGGAGGGCAACTTTGATGATGGAGAGGGCCACTATATTTCCACACTCACTCCAGTGGGCCACATTGCATATACTGTCGGGCAGACACCTCTTATCTACGTATTTTCACTTTTCCCGTAAATGAATGCAGTACTTGGCAATTCTACAGTATGTCACACAAAAGTAGCAAAATAGCCGATCTATAAGCTCAAAGCGCGTTTTGAGCTTGTAGATCAGCAATTTTGGCTATTTTTGAATTGGAATCCTGAAAAGTAACATTTTTATTCAATTTCAAATGCATTTAGTTATACTTATGTTAACTTTATGAACTTAAATACAAATACTTTGGACATAAAAAAAGACAATAGAATTGTAATACTATTCATTAAGCTACTAATATAGACTGAAGTAATTAAAGCCGGTCATATTTGCGTGTTTGGAATTGTAACAGCTGAAATCAATAATATATCAGTATTCCCATATTAACCTAAGGGCCACATTAAGTAAAGGTGGGGGCCGCATGTGGCCCCCGGGTCGCCAGTTGCCCATGTTTGTTCTAAAATATCCTCAGTATTCTCCTAAGGCATCTTGTCTGTCTGTGACAGATGGCCTGTGTCACTTTCCACCACTCTGCCCCGTACAGGAGAACCCTATGGACGCTGCTCTTGAAAACCCTCAACTTCGTTTTTTTGCTGAGACTGGGAAAGGGACAAACTTTTTTTTTTGTTTTATTGATATTTATTAAAGCGATCAGTAAATATGAGAATCAGAATTGCCAGTTACTTTCAAAAGCTCACAATGTGTTATAATATATATATTTTTTTTTATGTTGAACCTGGCATCCCAGAATGGGGACGCCAGTTTGAAAGAGTTGACAATGACAGGGTGTAAATAACCATTGAAACATGACATTTATGTTAATTTCACCAGCTGTTTTCATACAGATGTTGATTCATACAGATGTTGATTCATACAGCTGTTTTCATACAGACGTTGTTTCACCAGCTGTTTTCATACAGATGTTTCATACAGCCGTTTTCATACAGATGTTGTTTCACCAGCTGTTTTCATACAGATGTTGTTTCATACAGCTGTTTAAATACAGATGTTTTCATACAGCTGTTTTCATACAGATGTTTCAGCTGTTTTCACACAGATGTTTCAGCTGTTTTAATACAGATGTTGTCTCATACAGATGTTTTCATACAGATGTTTCAGCTGTTTTAATACAGATGTTGTCTCATACAGATGTTTTCATACAGATGTTTCAGCTGTTTTCATACAGCTGTTTTCACACAGATGTTTCAGATGTTTTAATACAGATGTTTTCATACAGATGTTTCAGCTGTTTTCATACAGATGTTTCAGATGTTTTAATACAGATGTTTTCATACAGATGTTTCAGCTGTTTTCATACAGCTGTTTTCACACAGATGTTTCAGATGTTTTAATACAGATGTTGTCTCATACAGATGTTTTCATACAGATGTTTCAGCTGTTTTCATACAGATGGTGTCTCATACAGGTGTTTTCATACAGATGTTTCAGCTGTTTTCATACAGATGTTGTCTCATCCAGATGTTTTCATACAGATGTTTCAGCTGTTTTCATATAGATGTTGTCTCATACAGATGTTTTCATACAGATGTTGTCTCATACAGATGAAAGGAACCAATTCTAAAAAATTATGCAAAATCATTGTGATTATCTCAAATAATTGTTACCGGACGATTATGTAATTGTATTGTGACCCTAACCCTAAAGATGATGAATTTGTAAACCGTTTCCCACTAGTCACCGCTTGATTGAATGAACAAAGTATTGATTGAATGAACAAAGTATTGATTGAACAAAGTATTGATTGAATGAACAAAGTATTGATTGAATGAACAAAGTATTGATTGAATGAACAAAGTATTGATTGAACAAAGTATTGATTGAATGAACAAAGTATTGATTGAATGAACAGAGTATTGATTGAATGAATAAAGTATTGAATGAACAAAGTATCGATTGAATGAACAAAGTATTGATTGAATGAACAAAGTATTGATTGAATGAATAAAGTATTGATTGAATGAATAAAGTATTGATTGAATGAATAAAGTATTGATTGAATGAATAAAGTATTCCTCTCATGTGTCCCTGAAGGGCCAAGCAGCTGGGGGGCCCCTGTGTTCGTCTCCATGGAAACCCCAGAGCCGTGTTCTGCCGCCTGCTCCTCCTCTTCTCTCTGACGGACAGCATGGAGGATGATGAGCGAGGAGCAGCTGGAGGTCAAGGTCAGCTGTGGACCATGCTGCTGGTCAACTCAGGACGTCTGGCCTTCCCCGTCTACAGCATCCAGCGCCGTGATAGACTGTTCCAGGACAGAGAGGAGCTCATCAGGTTACAACTCTAACCCTGACTATCTATCTATCTATCTATCTATCATAGTACTAATATCCATCCATCCTGACAGGTATGAGGCAGCAGTCCACGCCCAGCAGGAAGTGAGGTCATCCATGCAGGCAGGGCAGTGGGAGGAGTCTCTGGAGCTTTACTGTGCAGCTAAAAGCAGCTGGCAGCTAATCAGAGACACCCAGGACCTCAGGTGATTTTATCCCATAGGCTGAACAGTAGTCGCATTTGATCCCATAGGCTGAACAGTACTCACATATTATCCCATAGGCTGAACTGCACTCACATTTTATCCCATAGGCTAAACAGTACTCACATTTTATCCCATAGGCTGAACAGCACTCACATATTATCCCATAGGCTGAACAGCACTCTCGTGTTTATCTCATAGCCTGAACAGTACTAACTAACACACTGTTGTGTGTGGGTGCAGCCAGCAGGTGGCGCTGCCTGTGTTTCTACGTTGTTTCACCACAGGGTGGGTTTACACTCGCATCCTCTCCAGAGGAGTGGACATCCTGCAGCGTCTGCGTCGCTATGAGGTCACACACACACACACACACACACACACACACACACACACACACACACACACACACACACACACACACACACACACACACACACACACACACACGAAAGCCTAATGGCTTGTTTCAAATGGGGTCCTTTTGTAGTCAATTCATAGTGACATTAAATGACAGACAGATATACACTACTATGCAGAACATCATATGAACAGTTTACAAAATGAAAAATAAGAAAAAAGAAGGTTATGACTTTTACAGGGGCCAGTTTTGAATTGCAGCCTGAATGCGGCAACAAACCTGCAACAAACCTTGTGTCACATCAACCAAATACCATGTTCTGGTTCATCTGCTTTCTCAACCGTTATCAACACTTATCACACAATGATCTGCTGATTAGTAAATACAGACAGTACAGTAAGTACAGTTAGTACAGTAAGTAGCCTCCAACCAATGTTTCCTGAACCATGTGGCCCACAGCCGATACAGATAGAGTATAAAACAGATCATTTAGTAGTAATAGCAGATGCTGCTCAGGGAAGAAAATACTACTGGGATGAACCTACAATTTACAATTTTCCAATTTATGACCAGAGTTATCCAGAGTAACTTACAGTACACAAGGTAAACACATACAGTACATAGAAAATATATAATTATAATATAACAATATAATATAATATAACTTACAGTAAACAAGGTAAACGCATACATAGAATATATATAATAATATAATATAACTTACAGTAAACAAGGTAAACACATAAGAATGCAGAGACAGTGTAGTGTCTCAGTAAACTAGGATCAGGTGCTGATCACGTTAAAACTAGGTCAGGTGCTACAGGCTAAGGCTAACCTGCACATATTAGTTGGTGGTGTTAAGAATATGACCCTATACAGCTTTAAAAAAAAATACCGGATTACGTCTGTAATTTTGTCAATAGCATCTTTGTACTTGATGTTGATATTGATTAACACATTTAGTGCCAGAGGTTTTTTAAAACAGGGTACATCCAGTGCCAGCATTTCTTACCGTTTACGCTGATCTGTTTAGTGCTGTAGACGCCACGACGAGGGCGCGGATGTAAACAAAGGGTCCGTGCGCGATGGTCGTGGGTCCCGTCTAACGCCTGGAACAATAATATTTCTAACGCGATCCGCCATTGCAGAGTGATCGTGCATCGAAAATGGCTAGTTTTCACCACGGTAAAAAGATATGGAGATATGGCCCTTTTCTCAAGATCCTATCATTGGAGTGGACGGGAGGTATGTTTTTTGGACAGGATTCACATCCGTCCATTCCATTTTCCAGGGTCCACGGATCATTCCTACGTTGCGTTAGAGCGCCCCATGTGGAAAAAATATATAAAATTAAATGTATTTGATGTTAATGATTAAATGATGAATTATTTTACAGGAAGCTGTGAGTGAGCTCAGGTCTCTACTGGCTCAGAGTGTTTACTGTCTGGACAGCAGAGGGCGCTGGTGGGACAGGCTGGCATTGAACCTGCAGCAGCACCTCAAACTACCTGAACAGGTGTGTTAATAGCTGATCAGGTGTGTTCATGTACTGTTTCACCTCAAACTACCTGAACAGGTGAGTTAATAGCTGACCAGTGTTCATACACTGTTTCACCTCAAACTACCTGACCAGGTGTGTTAATAGCTGACCAGGTGTGTTAATACCTGACCAGGTGTGTTAACACACATCTTCTCATTCCAGGCCATCCAGGCCATCAGAGAGGGTCTCAGGGACCCCCTGGTACGGACCGGTCACCAGCTGTCTCTGCACCAGAGAGCTGTCAGGATGAAGGAGTCTCCTTCCTTTAAGAAGCTCCGTCTACAGCTCAAAGACCTGCCCACTGTGACTGTCCAGGACGTCCCACATGTGAGTCACCTGACCATCACTTTACTGCTGTTTGACGTGTTACTGTCCTGTTACTGTCCTGACCATCATACTGCTGTTTGACCTGTTACTGCACTACTGAAAAACGGAGGAGTGTCGTGGAGGCGTGCTTTCAAATGACGCCGCACAAGGCTCTAAGGCTAGCGCCGTTAAATATCAAGGCGACGACGCGACGTAATTATTATATTTATACTTATATTATATAAACTGCAGGTCGGCTGCCACTCTTAGTTAATTTAGATCACCTTTTAAAACACCCATCTGTTTGCTGCTGCCTTTCACACTTATTTATTTTGGGTCAATGTATTTATTTATTTATTTATTAAGTAGCCGAGTAATAAGCCTCCTATCTCTATTAACTCTTTAGGTGACTATATGTGGACATCCTAACTCTATTAACTCTATTTTAATGCACACATTAATCATGTTACCAAGATTGCCTTCTTTCATCTTAGAAATATTGCACAAATTAAAGCCTATCTGTCGTTGGACGATGCAAAAACATTGATCCACGCTTATGTTTTCTCTCGGCTTGATTACTGCAATGAATTTTACTCTGGCCTGCCAAAGAAAACAACTTACAGCTTGTTCAAAATGCTGCAGCCAGAGTTTTAACTAAAACTAAGATGAGAGAACATATTACTCCAGTTCTAGCTTCACTACACTAGCTCCCGGTTGTTTTTAGGATTGATTCTAAAATTATTTTACTAGTTTATAAAGCTCTAAATGGTCTGGCACCTTCCTACCTCTATGACTGCCTGCCTAGATATGTTCCAAACTGGCCCCCGACCTGCTCGAGGTGCCTACAATGACATATAAAAAACACGGTGAAGCAGCATTCTGCCTCTACGGGCCGACAGCGTGGAATAAACTCCCATTACACCTAAGACAGGCAGCCTCTGTGGATAGCTTTAAAGCACAGAGCTCAAGACCTATTTCTTCACTCATGCTTTTGGTAGATTTTTAAATCTCTGTATTGTTATTCATGTCTTCACTGTTTTGCTATTATTTTAATGTTTTATGCTTTTGCTTTTCTTTTTTTGCTTTATCGTTAAATTAGTTATTATTATTATTTAGGTGACTATCTGTGGACATATGTTAACTCTCTAGGTGACTATCTGTGGACAGCTGTTCCCACACGAGGGGGGAATGGGGAAGAATGTGTTCCTCATGCAGCCAGATGAAGGCGCTGACGAGGCCACTGTCATGTGCTCTGTGGAACAACTGACGCTGGCACACTACCGCAAGCAAGGCTTTGACCAAGGTACTGTCTTATCATATAAAATACACACTACAAGGTACTGTCGTATCATATAAAATACACACTACAAGGTACTGTCGTATCATATAAAATACACACTACAAGGTACTGTCTTATCATATAAAATACACACTACCACAGACAAGGCTTTGACCAAGGTACTGTCTTATCATATTTAATATTCTCTTTTTAAATAACCTGGTGTACATGATACCATTTACAATGTAGGCATTTAGCAGACGCTCTTAATCCAGAGCGATTTACTGTAAGCAAGGACAACACAAGATAATACATCAAATGCATAGAAATAGTAATCTAATAATAAACACATAAGTAAACCAAGAACCTATCATCAGTCTAACCGTAGAATAACCAAAAAACTGTCTACATAACATGCTACCTAAATTACATTAGCCTTGCATAAAAGCCTGAAAAGGTCGTCAAGACTAGTGTTACGGGCTGATATAAACAGTTCTTTGTTTCATATCAAATCCAGTGTTCTGACATAGTGTACCAGATAAAAGATCAACACTACATGTGTGCTGTCTTCAGTTCTCTAATAGAGTCGTTCTCAAACAGGTCACTCCTGTAAATAACCTTTTCATCCACAGCACCCCTGAATGACATTGTGACTTTATAGCACCTTACATCTATGTCACATTACTCTACGTAAACATGTAACTCTTTCCCCCTCAGATACAGCATATCATGAGGAAAAGAGAAGATCAGTTTCCATCAGGACAGATTGAAAATCATTTTATACTTGACGTTAAACCACTCTGAGGGAAGATAAACTCGTAGATCTCAAGAAAGGTGTAGATGGAAAAAGAACGTGAAGCAAAGTGCAACTCAGGGGCAGGGCCGTCTTACTAATAGGGTTAGTAAAAGTGGTTAAACTGAAGTGATATGGATACATTCCAAATATTATCAAAGTATTGTGCGGCACCCCTGGACTTGCGTCACAACACCCTAGGGTGTCACAGCACCCACTTTGAGAAGCACTGCTCTAATCCTCATGAATCCTGTGACAACAGGGATACATGGAGAGGGCGGGACCTTCTCCACCTTGTTGGGTCTTCTGCTATGGGACGTTATCTTCATGGAGGGGCTCCCAGATGTGTTCCGAAACCCCTACCAGGTAAAGCAACGTTCTCCTTACTGCCTTGGAGCTTTGGTTTTATCTCTGTATCTGTATGAGCTTCATGCTTTGTGGGAGGTTTGGCTTTATCTGTTCATCTGTATGAGCTTCATGCTTTATCCTAGGTCTGGTTTTATCTGTTCATCTTCATGCTTTATCGTTTCTTCTTCCCCGACAGACCTGTCCTCTGGACCTGTTTACGGACTGTTTCTATGACAACAGAAAGGAGGCGTTTGACACGCGTGTGCAGGTGATGGAGGAGGCGTGTGTAGAGACGTTGTGTGACATGTTGGAGGAGGTGTGGAGAACACATGAAGGGACCATGTGTTCCCTGGTCTCCTGGGAGCTGTTCTCCTCTCTACAGCAGGCTAAGGTATTATAGTTCTCTACTCTATAAGGTATTATAGTTGTCTACTCTATAAGGTATTATAATTCTCTACTCTATAAGGTATTATACTTCTCTACTCTATAAGGTATTATACTTCTCTACTCTATAAGGTATTATACTTCTCTACTCTATAAGGTATTATACTTCTCTACTCTATAAGGTATTATACTTCTCTACTCTATAAGGTATTATACTTCTCTACTCTATAAGGTATTATAGTTCTGCCCAGATTATGTGATATGAATGATGTTATTGTTGTATGGTCCAGATTATGTGATATGAATGTTATTGTTGTATGGCCTTATGGCTCAGATTAATCTCTTTGTACTTTGACAGTGACATCTTGCTGACTGTGACTAACGTTATACTCTCTGTTAGCACCACTGAATGTGTTGTTGCTTCCTGTTTAATGTAAATACTGATATCCAACTACTCCACTACTCCAAGCATCTCAGTCCTCAGACAACATCTCCAGCTGGCAAGTGTCCCCAAGTCTGTCCCCAAGTATGTCCCCAAGTCTGTCCCCAAAGTCTGACCCCAAGTCTGTCCCCAAAGTCTGTCCCCAAGTCTTGGCACCAGGTGTTTCACCAGGTGTTTCCTTTCCCTTGAGGGACTGTCTAGTCACTAGACAGTGGTAGTGGTTTATACAGAGTATAAAAAAACCCAGAAAAGCCACATTGAAGTTTTGAAGGAGAGTAGGGTTTTACTCCTTTTGGTAGGACATTCCACATTTTTGTTGCATAGCAGGAGAACAAATTCAACCCCTTGTTTGTGCCAAATCTGGGTTGGATGTGATCAGTGGAGCTTACACTGGAGCTTACACTTGTGTGTGTGTGTGTGTGTGTGTGTGTGTGTGTGTGTGTGTGTGTGTGTGTGTGTGTGTGTGTGTGTGTGTGTGTGTGTGTGTGTGTGTGTGTGTGTGTGTGTGTGTGTGTGTGTGTGTGTGTGCGTGTGTGCGCAGAGTGTGGTGTGTTGCCTAGGAGGCGTGTTCTTAGCAGGGATGATGAAGAGGATGATGAAGGACTACAGACACTGTCGTGGAGGTTTACCCGACCTTATGGTGTGGAACTCCAGCTCCTACATCTACAAGGTTATTATTATTATCATTGTTATCATGTTATTAATAAATGATAATATTATTATTGTCTGAGAGAGTATGTTTTAACCCCTGTCCATGCGTCCGTGTGTCCGTCGCCCCCTCAGTCTGTGGACAGCTAATCTCCGTTGGCTTGAACGGAGATTAGCAGTGAAACTGTGCACACACTCCCTGGATGCCAGTTCAGAACCTCTGCCCTTCACATGGGCCTGTTATAGCGCCACCAGGAGGCCGCTTTTTGCTAAACACATTGTTTGAGAGTACTCCTACAGATTTTATCCAAACATCACACACATCGGTACACAGTATCTCTATAGTCATTAAACAAAACAGGTTTTTCAGATTTTTCATATTCCATCCTAATTGGCTAAAAATGACTTCCGAAGTTTGCAGGAGTGAAATTGTGCACTAATTCTATAAAGTAAACATCACATGGATGCACCTGGGACGTATCATCAGTGTTGTAGCCTGGGGTTGATGGGTGTTTTGGGTCTCTCAACAACATACACCCTCGCCCAGGTGACCCAGCCAGGGTTGATCAAGCCCCGACTTACGTCCCAGTAGCTACCCACGGTCAGTCCTATAGGGAAAGACAGGGCCACTCAGTCCGCTTCTCCGGAACTTCTCTGCCGGAACTCGGGGAGGCTCTGGCACGTGGAGGAACTAGGCTCTGTGGGTGGCCTCCTGGCCGGGCTCCTCCTTCATCTCACCAGGTCCAGGACCTGAGCGCTGTACCAGATCCGCTGCACCACCCCGATCCAAACATTTCCTTCTGGCGTGATGGTTCCTTCGGCGTGGTGGTACTGCAGGCTCCACTTGCGGCTTGCTTGAATGGCCCTCCTTAAAGGCCTCACCGTAGATTTGTTGGGCTTCTTCCTCACGGAAGACACAGGCTGGAGCGCTAACCCATACTGCTCCTGGGATGCCGTTTACATTCCGGCTGTCAACCGTCTCTCCAGTGGTCACCAAACTATTCTTCGTTGTCACGTAGTCTTAATTCCTATGAGCCACTATAAATAGAATCACTAACTATAAAGAAAACATCACATGGATGCACCTGGGACGTATATTCTCACTAGGCCAAGGAAGAAATGCCACTTGAAATGTTCAAATCAGCCTCATGGTGGCGCTATAACAGGCCGATTCGTGTTTTTACATATAACTGCAATACTGCATCGATCTGTGTAACACTTTGTATGTGCACTCCCTAGAGGGCCAAGGAAAAACCTTTGCCCTGCATTTTTCACGTCTGCCTTTTATAGCGCCACCAGGAGGCCGACTCATGTAAAACACATTTTTATATTACTCCTTCAGATTTTCTCCAAATTTCACCCAAATCGCTACACATGATCTCTGTAGTCATGTGATCAATACGGGTCTGTTTGATTTTTCACATTCCATCCTGATTGGTGAATTTCGAACATTGATAACCTACCTGACCTGGCGGAGACCTGTGCTCCGAAGAGCACCTTTTCTAGTTATTACTATTATTAATAGACCTCATGGTGTGGAACCATAGTGTGGAACTCCAGCTCCTACATGTACAAGGTTATTATTATTATGTTATTAATAATAATAATAATATTATTACTATTATTACTTGACCTCATGGGGTGGAACTCCAGCTCCTACATGTACTGGAGAAAGGAAAGGAGAGCGTACCGTATAACCATTTCATATTTTCATAATTGTTGAAAACCTTTCACACACCTAGATTCGAATAGTTTAGTTTAAAAGCAGGTGCAAAGCAGACAAACAACACCAACAACATAAAACATATACCCACGGATATATTTTTTATATTTGTATAATGTCCAAGCGTATATAGTAATGTAATGTAATGTTATATAATAGGTTGACCTGCTATTTAAACAGTAAAGTCGTCTTGATGTGTCACCATCTGTCAGTTGAGGGACAGTGCTGTTTATATCCCATATCCCGGAGGGAATGTGACAATACCGTTGCTGTGGAAACGGCAGCCGGTCACAGCTGGGCGTCTGGGTGTGGATGAGATGAGATCAGATATACTCTATTATACTGGACTGTCTAGTTTTATGTTGTTGTTGTTGTAAAACCACACTTTAAGGATTCTGTTGCAAGTTGCAACTCCTTGTGTTGTGTCAAAAATGGAACCAAATGGACCCTCGAGGGTCCATTTGGTTCCATTTGGACTCTCTCAGAGTTAAGGATTTTACTGTGTATATTGGGGGTCCCGGAGATAAACAGTGGCATCAAGCCAGGGGTCCCTGAGATGAAAAATTACTAGGACTGACACCAAATAATGCCACTCTGCAAAACGGAACACCAGCTTCACTTGCCCTATTGCACCATGGGCCTTATCCTGAAGGGATAAACATGGCATCTTTCCATGAGGGCAGTGTTGCTGCTTGGAGCATCAACACTAACTCAACAAAGTTGCAGAACCCATGTTCAGGTGTCAGTCACACACCTCTCAGCAGGTGTGTGCTGCTGGCAGGTCGCTCAAAACGAGAGCGATTACCAACAGAAGCATATTGGGATATTTTGGCAATGTTTTGGGGGGCGCTACCCACACGCTTAGCTGTGTTGCTCATTCCACGAATGCCCGATCCTTACAAGCTGTACCTTGTTGTAAAGGTGACTAATCAACGATAAAAATGATATAAAACACAATACCAATTGGTATTATTAAAGGGGAGAAATAACAGCAAAAAAATTGTGGGCAGTTTATCTTGGCACAAAGTCTCAAACTAGCAGAGTGCATCTCATTAATCACATGAACCATGGCATATCTATTCTGAGCACGAACACGATGATATTATGGTATCATGGGTTTCTGGTATGGTTACATCCCTAATGAAGTGTTCCATGTGCACATTTTAAGAACATAATGATTATACTGTATATTGATTTGATTGATTTTAATTGAATGGTATAATGATGAACCTGGTGTTCCTTAACAGCTGGTGGAGGTGAAGGGACCCAGCGACCGTCTCTCCCAGAAGCAGCAGATCTGGTTGGATGAGCTGAGTAAGCTGGGAGCAGAGGTGGAGGTCTGTCACGTGACCTCTCAGGGCGCCAGAGGAGCCTGTCTGGAATGACCACACTGCTGAAGATCTACAGAGGAGCCTGTCTGGAATGACCACACTGCTGAAGATCTACTCAAGACTCACCATCTCTGGTTTACTTCCCGTATCTGCGTGAAGTAGGCGGTGCCTTTTTAGGAGACAGGAAGCAGGTTGGAGTCTATTTGTTCCAATGGAAGAGTGAACGTGAACACAGCTTCTGAACCATTCTCTAGCTCTATGGTCACTGAACTAAATATTGGACCCGATCGTCACAAGACACACAATATTTACAAGATTTTCATATTAAATGGCTTTTTTCAGAGACACAAATCAGGAGAAAATCTACTTTATGATCGACCTTTCTCTGTCCTAGCAACTCAATCTCACAGGATCTAGCACCAGTAAACACTGTTGCAAGGCCATACTAGCCTGGTAAACCCTCCCTCCGGAAATCTCATTTCCATTTGATTTCAGAAAGGAGTCTGGTCTGAAACGCCTTTCTCCAATAATCGCTCTGCTCGCCGAGCCGACGAGCCTATCAGCGTCGTCGCTCATTGTTCTGTGATTGACAGCGACAGTTGGCCAATCAGGTGGCGAGTTCGAGTGAGCCCGAATGAACCCGAGTGCAGCCTGAGAGCCGCCGAAAAAAGACGAACGGCAGCCATTGTTGTTTGTGCGAGTGCCTTCACTTCTTACTTTCAGTTTTATAACGCTTTCAAACTTCTTTTTTGAGGCACGGAATTTACTTATAAGATATCGTTTGGATAGAATTTAGTTGTTTAACTTCATATATGTGGTCAATTAATCATGACAGAGCCTATTTAAAAATATAAATTTAGAGAACCGGCAGGGGCGGGGAGTGACACGCATGTATCCCAATAAGGCAACCTATTTTCGGCATGGCCGTCCCAAAAGTCCCGTTGCGTCACATAGTCTGGAGCTCGTCAAAATGAACTGCTCATTGGCTGAAGGGGAAAACGATCATTGGTTGAAGGGGTTGTCAGTCAACGGTATTACTCCCGCCCAACTCCAGCCCACAGCGATTATTGCAGAAAGGCGTTTCAGACCAGACTCCTTTCTGAAATCAAATGGAAATGAGATTTCCGGAGGGAGGGTTTACCAGGCTAAGGCCATACATCATGGAATCATTAAAGGTTGTGTAACTGCTATTCTATTCTATTAAGCTTGTTAAAGCTCTGTATTCTGGTAGTTATCGTTGCTATAAAGTATTTGTTCAGTTAACAGAGGTCTCTCCAGCTCTTTAATAAACAGAACATATTGTTTTAGGTGGGTTGCCAGTTCCAGCCAGTCAGAAGAGAGTACCCATTTATCTGCTTCAATTTTAGTGTTCCAGTTCCGATGTTGTTCTGCTCATTTCTGTCATCACTTCCAATTTCATTTGTTTAATCTGTATCCTGTATGAGTTGCATTTTCTGTTTCCTAAAGAGCTGGAGAGACGTGGAGACTCCTGTTACTGAACAAACACTGTATAGTAATGATTACTATCACAATATAGAGCTATTTAACACTGTCATCACTATTGGGGTTAAATACTTTGTTATAACACTATGTACATTCTCAGGATTACTGATACTGAGCAGTCTGAATATTAATGAGTATGTTCATGTGCCTTAAAGGGATAGTTCTTCCAAACAAATGTTTTTTTTTCTATGGATTTGTCACCGCATGGAGACTTGAATTAATGGATATTTTTTTTGTTTTTGATGACCAGCGGACCGGTAGGCAGCGGTTCCGGTAGGAGACACAAAGGAGACTCTCTGTGTCACCTACCGGAAACCGCTGCCGTTCATTAAATTGATGACAAAAAAAAAAAAAAAAAAAACACAAATTCAAGCCTCCATGGGGTCACTAATCCATAGGAAAAAAAGTCATTTTGGGGGTGAACGGTCCCTTTAATAAATTATTGAGACATATTACCATCATTTAAGCAATGAAGCTCAGCTATTGTGTCATGTAAAAGGTGGATGCATGTATGTGCCATATATACGTATGTACCTTACCATAATATGTATTATTGTATTGTATGACAATAGGACTGCCATTTTATTTATGATAGGCAAGAACTCCATAATAAAAGTGCTGATATTTTCATGTATACTTTGATATCAAGATAATGTGTGTGTGTGTGTGTGTGTGTGTGTGTGTGTGGGGGGGGGGGCTTCTGACATCACTGGGTGGAGGGCATAGGGTACATTTTTGCCTTCATCTATATGTCAAACTATTATGTATGTTATGCATAATGCAATGTGCTTCATATGCATAATTATTTATTAGGCCTACATGATAAAGACAAAACGACTGAAACCAAGGTAGGTAGGTAGGTAGGTACTTAAATACTGATTTAAGTAAATTAAAATATTACAAATGTATATAAAATCAAGGTACAATGTTTTTTGTTTGTTTCTTGTTTCGTTTTTTGGACTTTTCTTTGCTACTTTGTCTTGATTATAGTAACTTTTTACTACATTATTAGCCAGTTCTTAATCTTACCACATTGTTACATAAACAACATTGTATATTTATAGTGATTGACTGTCATTTTAAATAGTAAAGCATGATAGAGAAGTCTGATGTGAGCTTGTAGATCTGGTATTTTTTAATAAGAAAATGTTTGAATTAAATCATGATTTATTTTGTTTGTGCCCAAAATAGTTGTGGTGGCAGGTAGAATGTGGTTAAATATCAAGTAGAAGTATGTTTTAATTTGTACATGTTCAGAGTACAGTGTATTCAAGGTAAAATAAAGCACCCCAGGGTGCATTCAAATTAAAATAAAGCACCCCAGGGTGCATTCAAAGTAAAATAAAGCACCCCAGGGTGTATTCAAGGTAAAATAAATCACCCCAGGGTACATTCAAGGTATTCAAGGTAAAATAAAGTACCCCAGGGTGCACTCAAGGTAAAATAAAGTACCCCAGGGTGCATTCAAGGTAAAATAAAGTACCCCAGGGTGTATTCAAGGTAAAATAAAGTACCCCAGGTTTATCCAAGGTAAAAGAAAGTACCCCAGGTTTATCCAAGGTAAAATAAAGTACCCCAGGGTGTATTCAAGGTAAAATAAAGTACCCCAGGGTGCATTCAAGGTAAAATAAAGTACCCCAGGGTGCAATCAAGGTAAAATAAAGTACCCCAGGGTGTGGGGAGGCGGATGAGAGGAAGCTGCATCAACAGTCAGGCTGCAGAGACAGAACGTTATATTATAATATAATATAATATATTAATGTTGTAAACATGGAGTCTGTGCTCACAGCATCATTAATGCTGTGTTTCTGTCATCAAACACAAGGTGAGTTTATTCATAAATGTAAACATGATGTTATGAAGCTAACGGGCTAGCAGCACTTAGCTTAGCATGGCCTAGCCTTGTTGTGAAGGATGGATGAAAGAATAAAGAGAGATTAATGATTAATGAAGGAGATACACCTATAGGATGATGAAAGGGTTATTGTGTTTATCACGGTGCTTTATGGTCACGGTGTGTGTTGTTGTATTGTTGTGTTGTGTAGTTGTGTTGTTGTGTAGCCATTGTTGTGAGAAGATGGAGAAGATGCCCCGACTGGGGTGATACGTGTACATTAGTGACCTATGGAAATGTGTGACTCTAGAGGGCGCTGTGTTCGGTGGTTCACGTTAAGAACCCGAACACCAGGCTGTGTTAGTATCAGTGTTCTCATCTAGAGGACTTATAGATCAGATTAATCACATTATGATATAAAACAGGCTATTAAATATAATACAGCCACAGCTGAGTGACAGTGGCCTCTGGAGCCACATATTTCGATGGGTCACATAGTTTGGTGTAACTCCTGCTAAACGTAGCTTTTTACTCTTGTTCATCGCTTTGCTTCACAAACAACTAAATCATAAACATTAACATCTGTCTGGAAACACCTTAGATCTGCTTTATTATCAATGTTTGTTACATTATAGACATGGATAAGACTTTATAGTTGGAACCTTTCTGCTCTATGATAGTCTAGCATTCTTTCTAAATCAAAGCTTATAAACATAAATATAAGTGTCTCATGTTAAACACTCAGTGCTTGGATTACAGGATGATCATATTTATAGGTTATTGAAGTGGTTTATGTTTGATATCTGACTGTAATGTGTCTGGTAGAGAATGTCAGTCATATGCATATTATTCCTCTGAACAAAGACTGATTGATGTGATGAGAGTCTCAACCATCTATATATCATCTACTTCTATCTATTTATCTGTGTGAGTCTCACCATCTATTTATCTATCTATCATCTACATCTATCTATTTATTTATCTATGAGTCTCACAACCATCTGATCTACATCTGATCTATCATCTATATACTGTATATATATATATATATATATATATATATATATATATATATATATATCATCTACATCTATCTATTTAACTATCATCTCAACCGGATCTCACACTTAGTATACATTGCACGGAGGTGTCATTCCGTGCATAGACAACTGGAAAACCCGAACGCATATAAACGCATATGATGATTGAAAGGAGACTTTAAACTAGCGACTGGAAGCATGTAGTATTTATGACAATGTTTATTAAGGTAAGAAAATTAAGTCCAAAGTTAAGTCAAAAACCCATCCGCTTACATTGAGAGAATATTCTTTCTGACACTAGCAGGGGTAAAACAGCGAAACTACAGTCCATTCATATGAACTGTCTCTTCCGTATAGGGCATCGCAGTTGCGGCCACTTCCTGGTGCCACTGCAAAATCCTCAATGCATTTTTCCCATTGACTTTTCCAAAAATATTTATATCTATTAATTTAAGCCCAGAATCAAGCCATCCAGGATCCTGGTGAATCATGACCATTAAACATATTTTTCTGTGATTTTTAGCCGCTAGCTGAAAGCTGGCGGGTCTATATTCACTCTGACTCTGACCCGACATATTTCCGACATGTATTGAACACTTTTTTTGCGTGATTGGCTGTCGCTTAAGCCAATGGGATACGTTCCCATACTCTGAACGGCCGGCCTCGTCCTCCCAAGCTATGGGACTAGACACGCCTTTGACTGCCTATGAAGACAGTCTTCTAGGGCTGGCTGATTTTCCAGAAGAGCTGAAATGAGCAATGAGCAAATGAAAAAAAACGTCTAAAATATTCTAAACCCACTATAGCAATCTGGTAATATCAGGCTACATATCACTTAAATGTCAGAGCTTAACTCGGCATGTAAATATGATATAAATGTGTTAATGTGAAGTGGATTCCTTCCAGCGCTAGCCGATTTTGGCTAATAGTAACAGCAACTAACTAACCGTTTTTAGCCAAACGCGGTCATGTCCGCTCTCCATTAGTTCTCGACGCAAGTCGCGTTATTACACCCGTAATTTTCATGTATTGTACATCCCACAATAAAATGTATTAACCATGTTATGGTTTCTGTCCATTACAAATGTCACAAGACACGAAGGAGACGAGGCAGCGGCCCCGCGTAAGTCGCGGCCTAGCGCAAACATAAGCCTCGCCTGGGAGTGGGGCCTTTTACCCCAATATCGCCGGGCCGCCCGACGATGTCGGCGCGCTGCCACCCGCGACGTCCCGCGCCATGTAAACAAACTACCGGTTGTTGCTAATACTGTCTAAAGCATGTATGTGAATGCTTATGTCCAATACTGTGTTGCCGTTAGTTGGGTTTAAGCCAACAGCTGCCTATAATGGGCCGTCAGTGTGTAGCTAAGCCACGGGTAGCGTAGCATGCGGCTAACGTTAATGTTACACAACGCAGCTGTCGTCACTCAAACGGCTACGTTAAACATCTTATCAACAACCTGTATGAACGTTAGTGTGGTCAATGTCATCAATGCTAACTAATTAGCCCGTTGAACAGTGTTATTTTGGTGTCTTTTGTGGCTTTCTGTGACATTGTAGCAACTCAGAGTGTTAAGTCACACGGAATTGAATAGCTTAGCACTTCCGGTCGTTCCTTCACAATAAAGGTTGCAATCAATTGAAAATAGCCGATCTACAAGCTCTCAATGCGTCGCGATACACACAATATACACATCTTTAGAAAACAGCTGATCTACAAGCTCAAAACAACTCGCAAAGCCACACGTGTACAAGTATATAGGGATAAAGTGGTTAATGCAGGTTTTGTAATAATTATACACATCTACAGTTTACTAAAGGACAATATGCCTCTGAGATGTAGTGGAGTAGAAAATTGCAGATACTCCAGTACAGTTAAAACCCCTCAAATTTGTACAGTACTTCAGCACAAACAAATTCACATTATCTACCTATCCATCAGGATAACATGAATATGCTGATGGATAAGCTTATTACCATGGATAAGCTCACAACGCGTCGCGATGCAACACGTTGTGAGCTTGTAGATCAGCTATTTTCAAATAGCCTTGGTATAAAATAGGGCTAAAGTGGTTAATGTATGTTTTATAATGTAATCATTTATATCTGTAAAGTAACTAGTAACTCAAGTTTTCAAATAATTGTAGTGGAGTAAAAGTACAATATTTGGCTCTGAGATGTAGTGGAGTAGAAGTACAAGTACTGAAAACTGGAAATACAACAGTAAAGTCAAAATTGTACTTAAATACAGTACTTGAGTACATGTAGTTACTTTACACCACTGATGACATGCCTGTCTAAGACAAGTCCCAGAGTATTCCTAAAACTGTATATATCTGTAGGCTATTTTCATTTATTTATTATTGTCCATTTTATTTTCTTGCTTAATATTTTCTTTTCTTCATTATATCTATTATATGTAGAACCATCTGTGGTACAAGTTCCAACAACATTTAGCTGCTTGTATCTTTATGAGTCAGTAACAAATAAAGCTTCTTGCATTCTGCACAATCCTAATGTTGTACTTCACTGCAGAAGGACTTGTTTTGTACCACAATAGGTAGGCTAGTCCTATACCAGTTACTTATTTTTATTTTAATGTTAAGACATTTATGCTTGAATGACAGTGATTAGGCCATAACATGTTACAGCACTATAAAAAACCAAGAAATGACAAAGTCATAATATAGCCGCAAAATGTCATATTGAGGTATGCCATTTTTTGGCAGAGTTCTTCTACATTGCAGTATTGATACTTCAATTTGAGTAGTTGGGGGGGGGGGGCACACACACAATACAGCTGCTAATAATATGAATATCAAATCATATTTATTCTTGTTTTCTTTCAAAAGGACATATATTTTTTCAAAAGTTTTTTTTTTTTTTTTTTTTCATTTTTTCAACGGCAGATTGGGGGAAAAAAAGCCTGCCGCTAGCGGCTATATTATGACTTTAGTCATTTCTTGTTTTTTAAAATCTTATATTTAATTATATGATATACTATAATTAATAAATACCCTTTGTTTTGCCGTTTTCAAAAAAGTTTTTTCACAGAAACAAACGTTTAATGGTCATGATTCACCAGGATCCTGGATGGCTTGATTCTAGGCTTAAATTAATTGATATAAATATTTTTGGAAAAGTCAATGGGAAAAATGCATTGAGTATTTTGCAGTGGCACCAGGAAGTGGGCGGGAACTGCGATGCCCTATTGGAGTCAATGTAAAAATCTCAAGCTGGCCCCTTGGTTAGAACATACAGTATAATAGATCTTGTCTCCAGTCTGTTCAGCATCATGTCTACTGAATGTCTTTCTGTGAAACACATAATGAAGTATTCCATCTCTGGACTTTTCATTTGATTTGATTTTGGTGATTTTGGTCAAATAAATATGAGTAAAACACAATATAACTTAAACACATGAAAGTGTAATAAAACACTTGTTTCCAAATGTGGTCCCGCAACATAAAATACAAATACATAGTCCAATAAATGACATCGTAGCACATAGCACGTCACATGAACTACACAATACTAAACACTGAAAAAACATCTAAAATCCCAAATATGAAACCATACAAACTCTAATCTAAAGTGCATCACTAGCCGGTAGCTTATTATTCCATAACTGTATTTTCACACTTTATTTATGTGCTTTTACAATGAGACACACCTGGCACACACAGGCATCTCATACCTAACAGAAGTGTGTGTGTGTGTGTGTGTGTGTGTGTGTGTGTGTGTGTGTGTGTGTGTGTGTGTGTGTGTGTGTGTGTGTGTGTGTGTGTGTGTGTGTGTGTGTGTGTGTGTGTGTGTGTGTGTGTGAGAGACAAGAGACTCAGAATACATGTTATTGTCACATCACAGGTTTCCAGGTATAAATAAGTGGATGAAATACATTTTGGTTTAACATCCATCATGTAGTTTTAGGAGGGGGAGGGGAGGGAGGGGGCAGAGATGAGGAAAAACATGGGAAAGACAAATCAATGATTCTGTATGTACATTCATACATATAGCATAAAAAGGCAGCAGGTGTTACACCAGTGTTTCTTAAAAGTTGTCATGTGAAGGACCCCCAAATTGATAAAATAGCAGATTTACAAGCTCTCTATATTTGAATAGCCAGCGTGTAAAATATGGATAAAGGAGTTCAAATGATTGTGATTAACACATTTAGCTGGAACCCCCTCAAGGACCCCTGGGGGTCCCCGGACACCACTTTGAGAACCACTGTGTTACAGTACATTGGACCTCCATGTTGCATTGTTCCAGGAAACAGTGAGGGGTGAAGTTTTTAGCCTGGGACCAGACGAATCTGCCAGTGCAAAAAAAGAATCGCCCTCTGCGATTTGGGTCTGGCCCCGCTCCGTTGTGAATCCATTTCCTGCTCCCGAAGTCTGGGGTGACCAATCAGGGCCTAGTATTCAAATATGGGAGACTGTAATTGGTAGTTGGTTGTAGGTCTAACCAGCGTCCAGAGCCATTGTTTTGATCCCACCCCAAAAAAAGTCCTCATAGAAGCACCAGACCAAAGATTTTTTAATTTAGCAAGATACGCAATCACCGGTTTACTTCCCGTTTCTGCGTGACGTAGGTGGACACCTTTTTAGGAGACAGGAAGCAAGTTGGAGTCTATCGATTCCAATGGAAGAGTCAACGTGAACACAGCTTCTGAACCATTCCTTAGCTCCATGGATACTGAACTAAATATTGGACCCAATCATCACAAGCCACACAATATGTACAAGATTTTCATACTAAAATGGCTTTTTTTAGAGACACAAATTAGGAGAAAATCTACTTCGTTATCGACCTTTCTCTAGCCCATCAACACACTCTCGCGAGATTTGGGAAGATATCTGAAGAGTCCATCTGCAGTCTGACGGACGAGACATAGAGGGCTCTGTCCCTTATGTTTTAACTCTATGCTCTGTCCCTATAAGATGTTCTAAAAACTGATTAACTGAGATTATATGTGAATATAGTATGTGAAAATCATTATGGACATATTAAACATTAAATAAAATGTGTGTTCCAATGCTCAATAATATAATGTTCCATTATTAACTGTCTTGGTTGATGGGGTATGATTTGGGAATCATAACATTTTGCTAAACATAACATTCATGCTAATTTTCTAAACATACTATGGTCTATAGTGGTAAAATATATACCTTATAAATAAGGGCCTTTAATTTATAAGATATTTATAAGATCTCTCTCTCTCTCTCTCTCTCTCTCTCTCTCTCTCTCTCTCTCTCTCTCTCTCTATATATATATATGGTTAACATTGAGCAGAAACAGGAGCACATCTAGCATAAGACTGAATAATGTGTGTTTGTAGTGTGAATTTCATAGGTTTCTTAAAAGCATCTTTGCCAATAACAGTTTACTTTCAAACATGTAAAGCATTTATTTTCTTTAATGAAGAAAATACACAAATACACATCCATATGACGTTGTCAGCCAGGGAGAGGGGAGGGGGGAGGGTGGTGGGGTGGTTGGGGGAGAAGACAACCATGCCTACTTAGGAGACCATTTGTAGGATTGTGTACTACTTCGCCTCTAGTGGCTCCAATGGAGAATGCGTATCTTGCTAAATTAACAATCTTTGACCAGACTCATATCCATGCATATCCACCCACCCGGTAGTTGTGAGAGGGAGGCGTTCTATTGGTGGAGAGGCTGTGAGAGGGATGCGTTCTATTGGTGGAGAGTTTGTGAGAGGAGGTGTTATATTGGTGGAGAGGTTGTGAGAGGGAGGCGTTCTTTTGGTGGAGAGGTTGTGGGAAGGGGGGGGGGGGGGGGGCGTTTTATTGGTGGAGACGTTGTGAGAGGGAGGTGTTCTATTGGTGGAGAGGTTGTGAGAGGGAGGCGTTCTATTGGTGGAGAGGCTGTGAGAGGGATGCGTTCTATTGGTGGAGAGGCTGTGAGAGGGAGGCGTTCTATTGGTGGAGAGGCTGTGAGAGGGATGCGTTCTATTGGTGGAGATGTTGTGAGAGGGAGGCGTTCTATTGGTGGAGAGGTTGTGAGAGGGAGGCGTTCTATTGGTAGAGAGGCTGTGAGAGGGATGCGTTCTATTGGTGGAGAGGTTGTGAGAGGGAGGCGTTATATTGGTGGAGAGGTTGTGAGAGGGATGCGTTCTATTGGTGGAGAGGTTGTGGGAGAGGGGGGGGGGGCGTTTTAATGGTGGAGAGGTTGTGAGAGGGAGGCGTTCTATTGGTGGAGAGGCTGTGAGAGATCTAGCAGATCTAGATTAAATGATTGACAGTTTTAATCCAGTTTTTTTTATTTGTTCTCTTGTTTTCCAGCATGAGTTTTTTTTTAATCTAATTACATTAATATCCATTGATGTGTGTGAAATCTGCTAGTTATAATTGTGTGCAGCCTGCTATAATGTTATTGAACAGAAGTGGGGAAAATAATGTGTTTTATGTGTGGGTTGTTTTATCAAAAACCTACAAAAACTGTTAAAAATAAATAAATGCACATGGCTGTATAAGAGGCAGCCTTTAGGGGGGAAAGACAATTATTTGAATGTTATTTAATTGTCCCTGTTTACTTGAGCTTTAATGTATCTGGAGAAAGAGTTTGAAGTCGGTTGGACAGTTCTAGAGATAAATGAACTACAGACTCACATTTATAGAATTACATGACATACATTATTAGTATTATTATTGACTTGTTATTCTAATTTCTAGGTTCATTGTTTACCTGTGATCCTAGTTTACTGAGACACTACACTGTCTCTCTGTATTCTATGATCCTATAGTTTACTGAGACACTACACTGTCTCTCTGTATTCTATGATCCTATAGTTTACTGAGACACTACACTGTCTCTCTGTATTCTATGATCCTATAGTTTACTGAGACACTACACTGTCTCTCTGTATTCTATGATCCTATAGTTTACTGAGACACTACACTGTCTCTCTGTATTGTATGTATGTGTTTACATTGTTTACTGTAAGTTATACTATTATTATATATATATATTCTATATATGTGTTTACCTTGTTTACTGTAAGTTATGTTAGTATTATAAATATTCTATATATGTGTTTACATTGTTTACTGTAGGTCTCTCTGGATAAAGAGCGTGTGATAAATGAATACATTGTAAATAGTAATGGTTTCCCTGCAGGTTACTATGGGAATCCTCTGAACCAGTACATCCGTCACTATGAGGGTCTGTCGTATGACACAGAGCCGGTGAGCAGTAACCACCACAGAGCCAAGAGGGCGCTGTCCCACCATGAGCAGTTCCTGCACTTAGACTTCCATGCCCACGGCAGGTTTGTAGATCTAACTTACTCTCTATAACACTTCTATTAGACACTCTGTTAGACTTCCATGCCCACGGCAGGTTTGTAGATCTAATTTACTCTATTAGACTTCTATGCTTACGGCAGGTTTGTAGATCTAACTTCTACTCTCTATTAGACTTCTATGCTCATGGCAGGTTTGTAGATCTAACTTCTACTCTCTGTTAGACTTCTATGCTCACGGCAGGTTTGTAGATCTAACTTCTACTCTCTGTTAGACTTCTATGCTCACGGCAGGTTTGTAGATCTAACTTCTACTCTCTAATAGACTTCTATGTCCACTGTAGGTTTGTAGATCTAACTTACACTCTATTAGACTTCTATGTCCACTGTAGGTTTGTAGATCTAACTTCTAATCTATTAGACTTCTATGTCCACTGTAGGTTTGTAGATCTAACTTACACTCTATTAGACTTCTATGTCCACTGTAGGTTTGTAGATCTAACTTACACTCTATTCCAGTGGTTTTCAAAGTGGGGTCCGGGGACCCCCAGGGGTCCTTGAGGGGGTCCCCTGCCAAATTATTAAAGTTAGGAATAATAGCCAAGTGGACCCTTATGTGTCAGTAGCTCTAAGAGTGTACAAATGGAACTAAATTAAGGAGTGATATTTCTACAATTGATACAAATTGCTACACAACCTATATGTCATTTTGGGGCATAAACAAGAAGTTGAGGGATATAATTAAGTCTGATAATGATGTATTGTGTATGTTCACATCATGTATACTTAACATTATTTTTATTAATATTATTATAATGAATGTACCGTGCATGTATTCACATCATGTGTACTTTACATTACTTAAGGCCAATATTACATGGGGGTGCCCAGAAGTCCTTAGTGGCCACCTATCCTGTATTGAATGGAGGTGCCCAGATGTCCTGTATCCATTCATAAATTCAGACTGGTGGAAGCGTAGCAGATTATTCCCCACATCTCATTTCTGAAACACACCCGTAGTGGAAGACAGGACTAGGCCGACTTGCTCCTCAGATCAAAAGATGCAACGAGCTCTCAGAAATGCCAATCGACTATATTCACACAGCGGCCATTTTGCTCTCGCGTCATATTTGCGGTTGGGGAAGAAATGCCCCCCCGGGGTGGCATTATCTCATTAACTTAATAGCATAATGGCTGCCGAGTGAATATGGTGAATAGGCTACGGTACCTCTAATTAAATTAGCATGTTGTTGAGGCTTCTGTTTTATTATCATTATTATTACGTTCTACTAGAGATAAATTAATCTATGACTTTTCAGAGACACATCTTGTAACATAGCTGAATGTTCTATCAGGCATTACTTTATAAAGCACCTTTGAGTATCTTTAAGTATGTTTTTCAGTATCTCCACATGGATGCGCCAAGTGTCATCTCTTCAGAATGATGCTCACCCTGAGTTTATTCTTCTGTTGTGTTCCTTTCATTTATGTTTCATTCAGTTTCCTCTTCATACTTTCTTTCCATGCTTGTGTGCCGACACTGCTTCAGCCTGAGGATGAAGAGAGATACAACCTTATTCATTATTCTTATTAATAATAATAATAATAATAAGCATTATTATGTTGCAGACATTTCAACCTGAGGATGAAGAGGCATATAAGATTGGGCGGTTTGCTAAATTTTAACCCACGGTTTACCCTCCCCCCCCCGACACACACAAAAATAAACCCTGCGGTACTCGGTTTAACGTCTAGTTAATTTTAACGAGGCCAGCGGCCGCATTAAACGGTCTGAGCTGACAGCTGTTAAATTATACAATCAGAGACTGTTATTACAGTCTATCGCCACCAGATGGCTCCTTTACCCAATACACACTTGAGCCTAAAATGAACACATAAACAACGTCCCATTATTCAATTTGATTGATTGAATACTTTATTAGCAGTTTGCAATAAAAAGCCACAGCAAAGTACAGTTCAATACAATAAAAAGCCACAGCAAAGTACAGTTCAATACAAGGTCTGTTAACTCATTGAGTGCCCAAATTGTTATTATCTATTTCTGGCCATTACAATTTTTGTTTTTTTATTTTTTCAAAGTAAAAAAAAAAGGGCTTAGGAAGCGAGATACAGCCTTTTTAAGTTATACGTTAAACAAGGAGTGGATGGAGCTGCAAATCTTCAGATGATGATATCTTGGCTTAAAAAACTTTTTTTTGTTGTTTTTTTCTATTTTTTTCAAAAACACGTGAAACACGTTAACACATCCACCGCCAAGGGCTAATCTCATAATGTGCTCACCACTGCCAAGCTTTTATCGTTGTTTTTTGTTTTTTTCAAGTCGCCATAGCTCCCGTTAAAATCCTTTAGAATCCGCGATCCACTGTTTGTAAACATCGTCCACATGTCCCTTTGTGTACTCGTCGAGACCGCGTGTCATAAGGAGGCGCGATGTATGAGTTCTGACCGTTTATGTTAACATGTGAAATGCGAGGAGAAAAAACTACAACAGTCAAAATGGAGTTATAGTGTGCGCCTTAGAATAGAGGCGGACGGGAAACAATTACTTCCGGGTAAATTCCAGGTCACTTCAGGTGGTGTTACACTGAAAATGGTCCCCGGAAGAAAAAAAAATCGGATTTTTTTTTTTTGAAAAAAAGGAAAAAACACCCGCACCGTAGGACTACGGTTTCGGCGCTTAACAGTTGGATTTAACGGACCGTAGGACTACGTTCTTGGCGGTTAATGTGTTAATGGCACTCAACACCATAGCGCTAAAACACGTGAAACACGTTAATGGCACTCAATGAGTTAAGAGGATTTTAAACCAAAGAAAGCCTATGGCTTGTCCTTTGTACTCAATGTGTACTGTATGGACTGAGGCATGGACTCATGGGGGGGGGGGGGGGGGCAACATTAGATAATAATAATAATAATAAACTTTACTTTATATAGCACCTTTCATGACATAAATGCAGCTCAAAGTGCTTTACAGAGCAACACATTTTTTTAAAATACAAAATTGTAGATGTTTTTTAGACGCAGTATAGTGCCTGATCGGAATCGGATCGGATTGCAAAAACCTTGATCGCAGCACCTCTACGCACAGGTGACTGTTTCATGTAATCAATTCCCAACAGATCCCCAAACCTGTTGTTTTGGGGTGCGCTGGTGTCGGTTCATTCAACCCCCTCTTGTGTGTTGGCTAGTGAAGTGTGCCCTGGCAAGACATATATACTTCATCGCGCAACGGTGTTGCGCGCCAAGAACAGCTGACATACAAGCGCAAAACCGCGTCGCGGATGAGACTGGAGTGAGCTTGGAGGTCTGCTATTCTCGGGTTTGGGCGACAACTGCTTTGAATTGTTATTATTGTTTACACACTTACAGAAACCAAGAAATATATATGTGAAGAGCGAGAGATCACAGTAAAAATCCTAAGCATTCTTCCTCCACACTATGGCTGTCAAACAAATATTCGATATTCCAATATTATTTGAATATTGGGAAAATATGTATATTCGAATATGAAAATTAATATTCGAATCAATTAAAAAAGAAAAATGTAAACTTTTATGTTTATTTGACAGGGACAATACAAAAAACTATGTATGAAGTTATAAAAAGAAACAAAAGATATGTTTTATTGGATCCGAGCACATGATACATTGTTTTTTGTACTCTTTCTGTCAAAAAAGATTATTTTTTTCTCTCGAATATCTGCACATTTTTAAGACCAATATTCGAATATCATTTCTGAGGAAAGTTGACAGCCCTACTCCACACTGGGAGAAAAACAGCATCTGAAAGTTTGATGGGATGCATTTTTACACGTGAGGCTGTGACCACTTTACCATTGAATCATCTTATGAGTGGTGGGGTTCATTTTGTGCCGGCCTGCGCGCCTATACTGGTTCTTATCAGTGTGACGTTATCTGATAAGTGATAAGGCGTCTATACTTTGTCCTGGAACGTGGCCGTGCGCCGAAAATAGTAGATCTACAAGCTCACAACTCACGGTCGCGACGCGTGGTAAGCTTGTATGCGGCCCGCTGTATGCCGAAGTATAACTCCGGCTGGGAGCTCTGTGCTGGGGGAGCGGAGCTGTTCTCACATTTATTTAATGTTCTATTTTTGGGCTGACGGCAGCAATAGGAATATTTTGGCATATCACCCAACCTTAGTAGAAAACTAAAGTGTTCCATATTGGAGTGCAGGTCTCCAGCTGTTATTTCATGCTCTGCCATTCTCTATACTGCTTCCTTAACAATAATCACTGCGGTGTGCGCCCAACGCACACGTCATGTGACACACGGTTTGGCTGACGAGACAGTCAAGATTTAATAAAAACACATTAAACTGTATTAAACCGTAAAACCAGGACACCGCACACCCTTAGAGAGACAAAACCTTATTCATTATTTACACATTCCATGCCAGCGTTTAATCTCATAATGTACTCACCAGTGCCAGCGTTTTATAGTTTTTTTGTTTTTTTTCACGTCGCCATAGACCTCGTTAAAATCCTTAAGATTGAGCTCTAAACTGTTTGTAAACACAGCGGAGATCCGACTGCGTCGACCAGTGAAAACCCCATGCAAAACGGATCCGCCATCTTGTAGTTACAACGGTTTATGTTAAACAGCGATCAGCGACGAGAAAAACTACAAAGAGAAAATGGCGTTTTTGTGTCCGCTTTAGAATGGAGGCCGATGGGATCGGCAAAACCGGATCCCGGATAATTCCGTTTCCGGTGGTGCTACAGTGAAATGTGTCGTGTCGAACAAGGCCTACAATGCAATGTGAACTTTTTATCAAAAAAAAAAAAAAAGACCACTTCGCGTAGGTCTACGCGATTGGCACGTGGCGGCTTTAAATACAGGGTCCCCACGGTCATGAAATTCCTGGAAATATTTTGAAATTAGAAAAAAAAAAATCCAGTACTGGAAAAGGTTTGAAATTGATCAAACATCATCAAAGGTCCTGGAATTGATCAAGGGTCCTGGAAAAATATTTGGCTATGCATTGTTTTTGGCTATTGATTTTGTTAAAACAAAACGTTTTCATAAACATGAATAATATTACACGAAATATGTAACATAAGTAGTTTTTCGCCGAACGGGCTGTGTGACGGCAGCCTAATGTATGTCTCAAACTTTATTTTTGCTACACTGCCTATCTTTGGGCATTGTACATAGGAGTAAGAGACATTATTGCGCCGAATGATTGTTATATAGGCCTGGAAATTGGGCTAAATATTCTGGAAAAGTTTTGGAAAAGTTTTGGAAATTCATTGCTAAAAATGTGTGGGGACCCTGTAAATAGGTTCGCGTAGGTCTACACGATTGGCAGTCAATGTGTTAATAAGTATTATTATGTTGCAGACATTTCAACCTGAGGATGAAGAGAGATAAAAACCTTATTCATTATTGTTATTAATAATAATGATGATGATATTAAGTATTATTGTGTTGCAGACATTTCAACCTGAGGATGAAGAGACACACCCTTATTCATTATTGTTATTATTAATAATAAGTATGATTGTGTTGCAGACATTTCAACCTGAGGATGAAGAGAGACACATCCTTATTCAGTCCTGACCTGAAGGTAGAGATGTCTGGAGAAGATCTGCCTTATGACACGTCTCACATCTACACAGGAGAAATCTATGGTGAGGCTCAGGGCCCCAAAACAGCAGATCTACAAGCTCACAACGCGTATCGCTGTGATGCATCGCTGTGAGCTTGTAGAGCTGCTATTTTCAGCAGGCAAATGTCATATGACAAAGTATAATTAACGGCCTTGCAGGCTTTATGTAAAGGTTACAATGTCATTTAGATAGCATGTTACAGTATGTAGACAGATCCCAGGTTCATTTGTAGATCTGGAATCCCATCCACAAGTTTCCAGCCGAGCGTGGGCGTCAGTTCAGGTTGTAGGCTATACATATGCGGTGCCTCTGTCGGATATGTCCCCCACCAGACCTGTGATAGGGCCTGTGCCCCAGTAAATATGTCCCCCACCAGGCCTGTGATAGGGCCTGTGCCCCAGTAAATATGTCCCCCACCAGGCCTGCGATAGGGCCTGTGCCCCAGTAAATATGTCCCCCACCAGGCCTGCGATAGGGCCTGTGCCCCAGTAAATATGTCCCCCACCAGGCCTGTGATAGGGCCTGTGCCCCAGTAAATATGTCCCCCACCAGGCCTGTGATAGGGCCTATGCCCCCAGTAAATATGTCCCCCACCAGACCTGTGATAGGGCCTGTGCCCCAGTAAATATGTCCCCCACCAGACCTGTGATAGGGCCTGTGCCCCAGCAAATATGTCCCCCACCAGACCTGTGATAGGGCCTGTGCCCCAGTAAATATGTCCCCCACCAGGCCTGTGATAGGGCCTGTGCCCCAGTAAATATGTCCCCCACCAGACCTGTGATAGGGCCTGTGCCCCAGTAAATTCCAGCGGAAACAGGTGGATAGTTTGTATAGTTTCAATGTACAGATTATAGATTTTTGATATTATAATGTTTAGACTGATGCTAGGTTCTTGGTTTAGATCTACAAGCTCACAAGCATTGTGAGCTTTTAGATCTGCTAATTTCAAAAGATTTTAATACATTTGAAAACTTGTGAAATGGGACATTCTGCATAATGAGTACTTTTACTTTTGTTACTTTTAAGTACATTTCGAAACCAATACTTCTGTACTTTTACTCTTGATTACCGGACTTTTGCTTGTAACAAGAGTATTTCTACGTTGCAGTATTGATACTTTTACTTAAGTAAAAAATGTGAGTACTTTTTCTACCACTGCCTGTGATCGTAGATTACTGAGACACTACACTGTCTCTCTGCCTGTGATGGATTACCTTGTGTTTACCTTGCTTACTGTAAGTGTCTCTGCACAGCAGCGTCTACTAAATGCCCGCATTATGATTCCAGGTGAGAAGGGAACCGTGAGCCACGGCTCTGTGGTGGACGGGAGGTTTGAGGGCTTCATCCAGACCTACCAGGGAACCTTCTACGTTGAGCCTGCAGAGAGACACCTGAGAGACAAGGATGTTCCCTTCCACTCTGTTATCTACCATGAGGATGATATCAGTGAGTCTTTATTAATCCATTAAGACCGGGAACGCATCTGTGTCATTTTAAGATTTCTTTGGCTATTCAAAAAATTGCAGATATGAGCTTGTAGATCTGCTATTTTTTTGAAAAATCATGGAAAATGTGTGCAAATACATATCATTTTGGGGGTCCTTGACATGTAAAAGTTGGAGCACCACTGATATAGCAACATACTGTTAGGAATTAGAAAACATCTCAACCCCATCGCTTTAAAAATATATATATTCAAAGATTTGCACAAATTTCATGATTTTTCAAAAATATCAGATCTACAAGCTCATACCGCTGAGCTATTTTTGAATAGCCAAAGAAATCTTAAAATGACACGCGTATAGTAGTACTAGTCTACACCCGGTAGCTCAGTCGGTAGAGCACTCGCCTATCGTATCGACCACCAGGTCATGGGTTCGATCCCATCAGTAGCACGGCTTGGGCATTCCATCTCCCAGGGGTCTAGTGCAGGGGTCTTCAACGTTTTCAGGCCAAGGACCCCCTAGCTGAGAGAGAGATGGAGCAGGGACCCCCTACTCTATATTGTATAAAATTGTGTTTCAGATTAAAGTTTTTTTTTTCTTAGTCTGCTCTTTTTTCCCTCTACACCTATAGCCTCTTTGCCAAAAATAGGCGATCTACAAGCTCTCAACGCCTCGCAGCGTGAGGCGTTGAGAGCTTGTAGATCGCCTATTTTCGGCTAATGTTCCCCTCAAAAGGAATTCTAGAGTTCAAGTGGTTAATGTAAAAAAAACTAAATCCTATCACACAAAGATTTGGCGGACCCCCTATAGTAGCTCTGAGGACCCCCTAGAGGTCCCGGACCCCCTGTTGAAGACCTCTGGTCTAGTGCAGAATAACAGGGATAGACTGATGCCAACAATAAGCCTCTCCGTACTACTAACTTAGTCATCTACCTTGAAGATGATGTCAGTGAGTCCTTATTAACAACATGTTTATTTCACTAGTAAAACACCACACCTTTATATACCGTGATGAAGGGATGGAGGGATGAGAGGAAGGAGAGAATAAGGGATGAGAAAAGGATGTGATGTGTCCTGGAACTAAATATTGTAAGATGGGGGTGGGGTCCGTGGCCAAATGCATATCATTTTGGGGGTCCTTGACAGTTTTGTTCCAGGGACCCCCAGAAGCAAAGATTTGAATTAAAAATGTTTTTTCCAAAAATATATATAAAGATTTGCACGATAAAAAACTAAATAGCAGATCCACATGCTCATTGCGCTATGCCACTATGCTATGCCACTATGTCGTGCTATGTTTAGCTAGCTTGTATATCTGCTATTTTTGAATAGCCAAAGTATAAAATAATGGTTATAGACTATAGCAAAAAATCTAGACTGTGCACAGATGCATTCCCGGATTGAATGTGTTAAAAAGTACAGTAAGTACATTGGAGAGAGAGTGTACCGTAATGTCTTTAAAGACGGGGTGCCGTGATTTTCAGTGACACCCCCCCCCCCCTAAAACATAATCATCAGGTATTATGGTTATACTAGGAGGAAGATTTTTTTCAAAAAAGTATACAGAAATTGTTAAAATTATGTTTTTATGTGGACATGCCTCCAGTTCATTAAGTATACCTGGTTCTCACCTTAGCACCTCCTCCACCACCTTAGCACCACCCACCTGTCCTAGTCCCTCCTCCTCCTCATGCACACACCTGTTGTGTTATGATAATGAGGGGGAGGGTATGTTTTTACTATGTCACTAAAGCGCTGTTTCTCTATTGGCACGTTTGACCCTCAAGGTTTCAGCCTCCAGGTATAAACTCAAAATAGTCAGAGAAGACATAAAACACCATAAAAACACCACCAGGGGGCTTAATGAAGTTCTATCAACCTCATAGACACATGAACAACAGAAAAAGTGCAAAACCATGGCACCACCTCTTTAATGTTTGCTCCTCCTCAGATAACACCACACAGCTTTACCATAATGTGTGTAATGTTTGCTCCCCCTCAGATTACCCTCATAAGTACGGCCCAGAGGGAGGCTGTGCTGACAGTTCAGTGTTTGAGAGGATGAAGAAATACCAGAGTTCTGCTGTTCCTGATGTTCCAGATGTTGCAGATGTTCCAACTGTTCCAGATGAGCCCCAGGTCTGTTTAATGTTAATACATTGATATTCTCTCTAGGCGGTCCTCAGACGGCTTAGGAATGCGACGAAAACTAAACAATCTCCATGAATTCAAGGATCTCTTCGCCGAATTAGATTTATTATAAAGATGAACTAATCTGAACCACATAACCTAATAAAACATACATATTTATCATAAAGATGAACTAATCTGAACCACATAACGTAATAAAACATATATATTTATTATAAAGATGAACTAATCTGAACCACATCACATGATAAAACATATAGATTTATTATAAAGATGAACTAATCTGAACCACATCACATAATAAAACATATATATATACCAGTATGTATTATAAAGATGAAATAATCTGAACCACATCACATAATAAAACATATATATATATATTTATTATAAAGATGAACTAATCTGAACCACATCACATAATAAAACATATATATATATATATATATATATATATATATATTTATTATAAAGATGAACTAAGCTGAACCACATCACATAATAAAACATATATATATATATTTATTATAAAGATGAACTAATCTGAACCACATCACATAATAAAACATATATATATATATATATATATATATATATATATATATTTATTATAAAGATGAACTAAGCTGAACCACATCACATAATAAAACATATATATATATTTATTGTAAAGATCCCAGTCTAAACCAGTTGATCCCAGTCTCCTGAATAATGATGGTGTGAAGCCTAATGTAAGCTCGATGTCAAAATCACAATATAGAATGTTTCATATTGTTTGGTACAACACCCCGTCCTTGGTTGTGGTATTGATGTGTGAGGGGAGGGGTGCGGGGGGGATCGTGTTTTTTCATTGACTTTTAGTTTTTGGTGGTTACATTTCTAACAGTATTATTTCTGTTGCAGCATTCAGAGGCAGACTCTGCAGGCTCTGTTCTGCTGAGGAAGAGGAGGATGGCTCAGATAGAGAAGAACACATGTCAGCTCTTCATCCAGACGGATCACCTGTTCTTCAAATACTACAAGACCAGAGAGGCTGTCATCGCACAGGTCAGAGGTCACACACACTTTTTTGAACAGACCTTTTAGACAAAGTATTTTAAATGTAACTGTGATGTTTTATATTTTTGCCTAATAAAATATTCAATCAATCAATCAAAAGCGCGCACGCACACGCGCACACACACACACACACATACACACTTAATCATGTTTATGTACCAAACAGCCATATATGTCTGTGGACCAAACGGTCATTTTTAATGTCTCCATGTTGTCACATGATGTCTTCAACTCTGTGTCAGACGTGTGATTATGAGAGAGAGAGGAAGAGGATTTTGGAGAATTAATTTATTTGGAAAACAATATATATATTTGTGATATCTAGGTATAAATAATTGTCATTTATAATGCATAATAATCAGTGTAGCGTTGCTTTTGCAGATCTCCAGTCATGTCATATTGTATTGTTTTTTATTTATTTTTAATTTTTATTTGGAGTAGCCAATTCTTTTTTTTACCCCTTTTTCTCCCCAATTTAGTCATTATGCTAATTGATTCCTTCCCACACACATGTCTGTGTTGTCACTGCTGTTGTATCCTACTGACTCAACTGTCAGTGAGGAGCCCCCACCGGGAGGACGTAGAGCCTTCGTCCTACTCCTCCCGCCCAACACTCCCCGCTGACAGGTGCCACCCACCCCAGCCCATAGGAATACGTGCAATGACCGATATCACCCTCCTCCTCCTCCCCGCCCGCCTTCCCTCCCCCAAACACCCCGGGCCAATAGTGTTCGTGTAGACGCTACACAAAGCCGGTTGCAACACGATAGATTCCCACAACCCACAACCTCCGTGGTGGTGGACAGAGACTTTACCACTGAGCCACCTAGTGGAGGTGGACAGGGACTTTACCGCTGAGCCACCTAGTGGTGGTGGACAGGGACTTTACCACTGAGCCACCTAGTGGTGGTGGACAGGGACTTTACCACTGAGCCACCTAGTGGAGGTGGACAGAGACTTTACCACTGAGCCACCTAGTGGAGGTGGACAGAGACTTTACCACTGAGCCACCTAGTGGAGATAGACAGGGACTTTACCACTGAGCCACCTAGTGGAGGTGGACAGGGACTTTACCACTGAGCCACCTAGTGGAGGTGGACAGGGACTTTACCACTGAGCCACCTAGTGGTGGTGGACAGGGACTTTACCACTGAGCCACCTGAGCGCTATTGTAATTGTATTTCGTTGTATCGTATTGTTGCATATCTCCAGTCGTGTCATATCATCATATCGTATTGTATTGTATTTCATTATATCATTGCAGATCTCCAGTCATGTCATATTGTATCATAGTGTAGTGTAGTGTAGTGTTAATGGTAAAATGTTAAATGGTGCATTTATGTAGCGCTTTTATCCAAAGCGCTTTACATAGATTGTGCATTACATTCACCCATTCACACACACATTCACACACCGATGGCGGAGGAAACCATGCAAGCCAACCTGCTCATCGGGAGTAATTAGGGGTTCAGCGTCTTGCTCAAGGACACTTCGGCACTAACTCTGGGGGAGCCCCCCAACCCGGGATCGAACTGGGAACCTTGCGGTTTCCACTCTACCCCTGAGCCACTGCCGCCCCTATTGTATTGTATTGTATTGTTAATGTATTGTATCGTTGCAGATCTCCAGTCATGTAAAAGCCATTGATGCCATCTATCAAGGAACAGACTTCATGGGCATCAGAAACATCAGCTTCATGGTGAAGAGGATCAGGGTGAGTCAGAGCCTAAGTGTCCCTAAATGTCAGTTTCTGAACGATGTAGTTTGACGTGTCAGAAGACCAGCGTTCAGCCTCTGCGACGCCCCACGACAACATGTTGTCGATATTACATGTTCAATTATTTTGGTATTTTCTGGCCCAGTGTGACAGACCAAATCAAATCAAAGTTTATTTATAATGCGTCCATGGCAGTAAAAGAGTTAAGAAGGCGAGAGGGAATGCTGTCAGATGGGCAGTTCGTGACTACAGATCAACAGTGTGTTAGGTTGTGTTTGTGTGCAGATCAACAGGGGTGCTGTGCGAGAAAAAAGGACGCTTCACCGTCCAATGTTGTAGCGCCCTGCTTCTAAAACTCTAATATGTCACACTGTAAGCAGGCCCTTGCCAAACAGATAGTGTACAATAAAGCCAAGACTAACCTTACCATAAACCAAACAGAAAGATGGACTCTCATCATATAAGAACTCTAATTAAACTATGCTCTCACCATTTAATCGCTTAATATAACTAAGATGTTGACAACGCCTGCCTACTTTTATACGAATTATGTCATCATCACAGTGATGACATCAGTACGTAAGGCCGCCTCAGAGAAAAATATGATTTTAAAATGTGAATTGTGTTGTGTTTGTTTGTTTATCACCACACATCTTACAGACGGTGTAGCTCCTATAGACGAATCCACAGACGCGCTGCCTGTAGGCAGTCATAGCTGCGGTGTCGCGGAGCGTCTAGAACAGTGGTTCCCAAATGTTTTTTGCTGAAGACCGTAAAGAAAAATGTTTGCCCGGGACCCAAACGAGCGAAAACAGCATATCTAAGCTCACAACACCTCGCTTCGCGCCGCGTTGTGAGCTTGTCGTTGATGAGATGTTGTTTTTAATTGATAAGTGATTTTTCTTTCTTGGTTTACATTTTTTTAAATCTTTTTAATGCAGGAATAAAAATGGAACCAAATTAACAATTTGGGTCCATTCGTATTCATTGTGTGGCTATAGCCAGGGGTGCACATAACGTTTTTGTTCTAGTACTCAGAAGTGCACCTGGAGATGTTGCTTGGTGCTCACCAAATAAATGGTCCGGTGCCCCCCGGCGCCGTTTTGTCAACCCCTGCTTCTAAATTCCGCCGTTTTTGTTGTTCCTTCACGCCGTTTGGTGCCCCCCCCCCAAGGTTGGTGCCCTGTGCTGTGCTGATTTTATCCGCCAGATTGGGACGTTCACGGCATATTTTGCACCACCACGGTGCGTTCATCATCGGTAATGAGTGCCTGTAACACAGCCAGCAGCGTGCTGCGTGCGAGTCGCGCGACTGACTGTGTCTGTATGTCAGGATTCGACGCCATACTCACACAATCACGTGCAGCATGCGTCCCCTCCGCCTAATGGCTGTGTATGGGGCCGACTCGTGCCTTCCCTTCGTCTGATGTGCCGCGCAGCATGCATTTTGATGACGCATGCGCACCAGTTATATGCACCCCTGGTTATGTTGTGTGTTTGTGTGCAGATCAACAGTGTGTTATGTTGTGTGTTTGTGTGCAGATCAACAGTGTGTTATGTTGTGTGTTTGTGTGCAGATCAACAGTGTGTTATTATGTTGTGTGTTTGTGTGCAGATCAACACCACCAGTGATGAGAGGGACCGGTCCAACCCGTTCCGCTTCGCTAACATTGGGGTGGAGAAGTTCCTGGAGCTGAACTCAGAACAGAACCATGATGACTACTGTCTGGCTTACGTCTTCACTGACCGAGACTTTGATGACGGAGTTCTGGGCCTGGCCTGGGTCGGTGCTCCTGCAGGTACACACCTAGTGGTACACACCTAGATACACACCTCTGTGAGAAGAGTAAGCTGTACTCTTACTGTACTCTGACTGTATTCTGACTGTATTCTGACTGTATTCTGATGTGCTCTGACTGTACTCTGACTGTATTCTGACTGTACTCTGACTGTACTCTGACTGTACTCTGACTGTATTCTGATTGTATTCTGACTGTATTCTGACGGTACTCTGACTGTATTCTGATGGTACTCTGACTGTACTCTGACTGTACTCTGACTGTACTCTAACTGTATTCTGACTGTACTCTGACTGTACTCTGACTGTACTCTGACTGTACTCTAACTGTATTCTGACTATTCTGACGGTACTCTGACTGTATTCTGACTGTACTCTGACTGTACTCTGACTGTACTCTGACTGTACTCTGACTGTATTCTGACTGTACTCTGTGTGGGTGTGTATCAGGCAGCTCAGGAGGGATCTGTGAGAAGAGTAAGCTGTATTCTGACGGTAAGAAGAAGTCTCTGAACACAGGGATCATAACGGTTCAGAACTACGCCTCCCACGTTCCCCCCAAGGTCTCTCACATCACCTTCGCTCATGAAGTGGGACACAACTTCGGTTCCCCGGTGAGTCCAGACATTTATTATTTATTGTCTCCGAGAGTATGTTTTGCACCCTGTCCGTCCGTCCGTGTGTCAATCTGTCTGTGAACAGCTAATCTCCGGCACTGTTGGCTTGATCGCAGCGAAACTGTGCACACACACTCCCTGGATGCCAATTCAGAACCTCTGCCCCACATTTTTCACATGGGCCTGTTATGTGCCACCAGGAGGCCGCTTTTTGCAAAACAATAGTTTTTCTCTATGGTCATGTGATCAAGACGAATCTGTTAGATTTTTCATATTCGATCCTGATTGGCAAAGATTGACATCTAAAGTTTGCAGGAGTGGCCTGTTTTGAACAAAATGCCGTAAATCATGAACGCAGCATCTGTTGCCACCCTCTTCAACAATGCCCTCTCAGAGCCACCAGGAGGCCAATTTTTTAAATATTACTCCTACAAATGTTGTCCAAACATTACGCAAATCGGTACATATTATCTCTATAGTCAAGTGATCAAGACGGATCATCCAATCCGTCTGATTTTTCACATTCCAGCCTGATTGGCAAATTCAGAACATTGCTGGCCCACACTAACCTACCTGACCTGGCGGAGACCTGTGCTCCGAGGAGCACTTTTTCTAGTTATTATATATTATACAATTGTTATTATTGTTATATAAGTCCATCCACAATAGAAATGTCTCCATTTGACCTTTTTCTGTTTCCTAACCCAGTGGTTCTCAAACCTTGTCATGTGAAGGACCCCCACATTCATATAGACCCCCATCTGAAAGGGTTTTGTGCCAGGGACCCCCAGAAGCAATCATTTGTGTTAAAAATGTTTGCTTAAAAAAAGATTTGCAAAGATGTTCAAGATTATTCAAAAATAGCAGATCTGCTCTTTTTGAATAGCCAAGGTATAAAACAGGTTAACGTGGTTAAAATGATTGTGATGCTATATTAACTATGCTGGGGACCCTTGGGGGTCCCCAGCATAGAGAACCGCTGAGAACCGCTGTCCTAACAGCATAGAATACAGTCAGAGAACCGCTGTCCTAACGTGTGTGTGTGTGTGTGTGTGTGTGTGTGTGTGTGTGTGTGTGTGTGTGTGTGTGTGTGTGTGTGTGTGTGTGTGTGTGTGTGTGTGTGTGTGTGTGTGTGTGTGTGTGCGTGTGCGGTCAGCATGACTCGGGCTCAGAGTGCACTCCAGGCGAGTCAAAGAGCCAGGACAAGAAGGAGAAGGGGAACTACATCATGTACGCCAGAGCTACGTCAGGAGACAAGCTGAACAACAACAAGTTCTCTCTCTGCAGCGTCAGGAACATCAGCCAGGTTCTGGAGAAGAAGAGAGGAAACTGCTTCGTGGGTAAGAACTGCCGAGCCTCGGGTTCCGTGATTTTTTTTTTTTTTTTAAGAATTCTATTACCCTCAAAAAAGAAATCTCAACTGCCCCAAGTGGCCTAAACGTAAGGTAAACAACTGCCCCTAGCGGCCTAACGGTAAGGTAAACAACTGCCCCTAGCGGCCTAACGGTAAGGTAAACAACTGCCCCTAGCGGCCTAACGGTAAGGTAAACAACTGCCCCTAGCGGCCTAACGGTAAGGTAAACAACTGCCCCTAGCGGCCTAACGGTAAGGTAAACAACTGCCTCTAGCGGCCTAACGGTAAGGTAAACAACTGCCCCTAGCGGCCTAACGGTACGGTAAACAACTGCCCCTAGCGGCCTAACGGTATGGTAAACAACTGCCCCTAGCGGCCTAACGGTACGGTAAACAACTGCCCCTAGCCGCCTAACGGTAAGGTAAACAACTGCCCCTAGCGGCCTAACGGTAAGGTAAACAACTGCCCCTAGCGGCCTAACGTTAAGGTAAACAACTGCCCCTAGCGGCCTAACGTTAAGGTAAACAACTGCCCCTAGCGGCCTAACGGTAAGGTAAACAACTGCCCCTAGCGGCCTAACGTTAAGGTAAACAACTGCTCCTAGCGGCCTAACGGTAAGGTAAACAACTGCCCCTAGCGGCCTAACGGTAAGGTAAACAACTGCCCCTAGCGGCCTAACGTTAAGGTAAACAACTGCCCCTAGCGGCCTAACGGTAAGGTAAACAACTGCCCCTAGCGGCCTAACGTTAAGGTAAACAACTGCCCCTAGCGGCCTAACGGTAAGGTAAACAACTGCTCCTAGCGGCCTAACGGTAAGGTAAACAACTGCTCCTAGCGGCCTAATGGTAAGGTAAACAACTGCTCCTAGCGGCCTAATGGTAAGGTAAACAACTGCCCCTAGCGGCCTAACGGTAAGGTAAACAACTGCTCCTAGCGGCCTAATGGTAAGGTAAACAACTGCTCCTAGCGGCCTAACGGTAAGGTAAACAACTGCCCCTAGCGGCCTAATGGTAAGGTAAACAACTGCTCCTAGCGGCCTAACGGTAAGGTAAACAACTGCTCCTAGCGGCCTAACGGTAAGGCAGTGGATGTGTTGGATGCAGCTCAAAGTGAACTTTACTCAGGTATCTGGTTTGTGTTCAAGATGTTTTGGCCATTATCTCTGGAACGGAAGGTCCAATCTGCTCAGTTAAAAACTTGTTGGATGCGTGATTCTCTGGCCTAAATTTATGGTAACTGGGCCGGCCCAGTTAAGGGCCCAGTTAGGGCCCGGCCTTAATTTTCAGGCCCGTTGAGAACTCTTGTTTGGTGGATGTGACGCCTTGTGAGCTTGTAGAGCTGCTATTTTCACTGTGAGCTTGTAGATCTGTTATTTAACCTATCTGTGGTAACTGTATATTATTATTAACTGTATATTATTATATTATTATTAACAGAGTCTGGTCAGCCTATCTGTGGTAACTGTATATTATTGTTATATTAAATACAGAGTCTGGTCAGCCTATCTGTGGTAACGGGCTGGTAGAGCCAGGAGAGGAGTGTGACTGTGGATACAGTGACCAGTGCAGAGACCAGTGCTGCTACGATGCTAACCAGCCTGACAACAAGAAATGTAAACTGAAGCCTGGGAAAGGCTGCAGGTACGTAAACACTGTCCCTGTCCCCTGTCCCCTGTCCCCTGTCCCTTGTCCCCTGTCCCCTGTCCCGGTCACTGTCACAGCTTTATGCATATTATAGACATTAGTACGTAAACACTGTCACAGCTTTATGCATAGACATTAGTACCTAAACACTGTCTCTGTCACAGCTTCATGCACATTAGTAGAGTCTGACCCAGGGCAGATCTCTGGGTCAGGAACAAAGGGAGATCCAGAACACTGTCTTCACTTACAGCTAAACTAGTTTTTAATACAAATCCAACGTTCCAACTGACCTGCACCTTCATCTGGTATCATGAGATGCCTGATGCAACACACACACAGTTGGACCGAAACGTTATATTTGCATTAAATTAAAGTAAAGACAGTGTTCTGGATCTCCCTTTTGTTCCTGTCTCATGCATTGACTGCCTGCTCCTACACACCTGTCCAATATGTGTGTAAAGGACCTTTCTCCTTCACATCTGTCCATTATGTGTGTTAAAGGACCTTTCTAACAAACATGTCTGGGTCTGACATTTGAATGGATTTTGAATTCTTTCTGATTTTTTTTTTACCCTCACAGTCCCAGCCAGGGTCCTTGTTGTACCCCAGAGTGCTCGTATAAAGGCCGTAATGAGAAGTGCAGGGAGGAGTCAGAGTGTGCTCACCAGGGAATGTGCAACGGAGGCTCCGCCCAGTGCCCGACCTCTGAACCCAAGGCCAACTTCACCGCCTGCCATGGAGAGACACAAGTCTGCCTCAACGGGGTATTTAATACTTTATTACTTTACTTTAATACTTTATTACTGCCATGGAGAGACACAAGTCTGCCTCAACAGGGTATTTAATACTTTATTACTTTATTATTGCCATGGAGAGACACAAGTCTGCCTCAACGGGGTATTTAATACTTTATTACTTTACTTTAATACTTTATTACTGCCATGGAGAGACACAAGTCTGCCTCAACGGGGTATTTAATACTTTATTACTTTATTACTGCCATGGAGAGACACAAGTCTGCCTCAACGGGGTATTTGATACTTTATTACTGCCATGGAGAAACATAAGTCTGCCTCAACGTGGTATTTAATACTTTATTACTTTACTTTGATACTTTATTACTGCCATGGAGAGACAAGTCTGCCTCAACAGGGTGAGATTGATTGATCGATTGATTGATTGATTGATTGATTGATTGATTGAATACTTAACTCATTCAGTTTTTTTCTCATTCAGGTACAGTCAGACATTAAAGGGATAGTTCACCCCCATGGAGACTTTGAGAATTCATGTTTTTGCAGCCTAAGCCAATAATGTGATGACCAGTGGACCGGTAGGCAGCGGTTCCGGTAGGAGACACAAAGGAGACTCTTTGTGTTTCCTACAGGAACCACTGCCTGTCATCAAGTTATTGGCTTAGGAATGAGACAGAAACAAAAACATATCCATGAATTCAAGTCTCCGCCTAAAAGGTCACAGCTCTACCGGCCGACACATTGAAAGAATAATTACTAATAAAATAATCCATGGTTGTCCTAATGATGTAACTGTGTGTGTGTGTGTGTGCGTGTGCGTGCGTGCGTGCGTGCGTGTATTTGCAGGGCTGTTCCGGCTCCATCTGTGAGAAGTATGGTCTGGAGGTGTGTACATGTGCCAGCCAGGATGGAAAGGATGAGACAGAGCTGTGTCATGTCTGCTGTATGGAGAAGAGTGAGTCACACATCTTCAGCTCTTCTTCTTGTGTTTTGGTGTTGTTGATGTAGAGGCTATGCGCGTGACATCATCGTACCCGGAAGTTATGCGGTAACGCCTACTGAGTGTCAAAAAACTACTTACTGGCCTTGCCAGCCCATACATCCAAATAAAAAAGTCCTATCTGATTGTATTGAACAACGTTAAACTCACCAACATGGCAGCTGTACGGAAAGCTTGAATTATCCTCTTTCTATCTGCAAAGTTTTGTTTCATGACATTCCACCGTAGAGACATGTTATGAGATACTTTCTGTCAATACATTCTGTGCAGGTGATTATTTTTCTAAGTATCAGAGTTTGGAAGCGCTCGTTTTCAATAACATAACGTCCTGCTGCCTCCTGCATCATGTGACATTTAGAAACGGGGGGTACGCAGGACCGTTGAGTGATTTCCAACGAGCAATTCCAACCTCTAATGCTCAATGCTGCTCAATATTCTGCCACTCAGTCTAGATGAGGGGGTGTGTCCCGGTGGACAAGTGAAGCATGTCTCTATTGTGATGTCAGATTCTGGATCATTGTAAATATATCTGTACGTAGCATCACAGGAGCAGAGTTTGATTTAAAAACATGTATAATAATGTTGCTGTATACCTATTTAGCAACATTATAAATGACACAGATGCTGTCCCAGATTGAAAGGTATGAAGTATAGGTTTAACATGTCTATCTGGTTTAAAGTGTGACTGAACTGTGGTGTGGTCCACAGTGAATTTAAATGGTTTATAGTGTGACTGAACTGTGGTGTGGTCCACAGTGAATTTAAATGGTTTATAGTGTGACTGAACTGTGGTGTGGTCCACAGTGAATTTAAATGGTTTATAGTGTGACTGAACTGTGGTGTGGTCCACAGTGAGTCCCAACACATGCAGCAGTACGGGTTCGGAGCGTCTCCTGAGGTTCTTCGGTAAGAAGGTGACCACGCTGCCGGCCGGCTCTCCGTGCAACGACTTCAAAGGCTACTGTGACGTCTTCATGAAGTGTCGCCTGGTGGACGCAGACGGCCCGCTGGCCAGGCTGAAGAAAGCCATCTTCAACCCGGAGCTGTACGAGAACATCGCTGAGTGGATCGTGGTACGTACAGTGTCTCCACCGCTTTAATAGTAATGATAATAATGATAATAACTTGAATTTATATAGCGTCTTTCAAAAACCCAAGGACGCTTTACCATTACAAAAATAAACAAGAGTTTATCAGTTAGAACTCTTACTTAAACCCATTAAGACCTGAGGGCGGATCTACAGACAGTTTTCTGAAAAACGTATGTTGCTATATCAGTGGTGCTCAAAACGTTTTCATGTCAAGGACCCCCAGAAGCAAAGATTTGAGTAAAACATGTTTGCTTTAAGAGTATATATGCATCCATGTGTACACTCTCATATATGTATATATTCAAAGATTTGCACACATTTTCAAGATTAAAAAAAAAATAGCTGATCTACAAGCTTGTATATCTGCTATTTTTGAATAGCCAAAGTATGAAATAATGGTTAAAGTGGTCTCCATCCTGGACTGAGGTGAATCAGAGGACCTCAGGCTACAGACAGACAGACAGAGTTCCAGCAGCTCAGATAGATCTGGAGGTCCAGGCCGTTAAGAACTTAGTTAACAATAAAACCTTGCACTTGCACCGACTGTAGCCTCGTGCGCTCTGCATGGAGCCCCATGCGCTCTGCATGCAGCCCCATGCGCTCTGCATGCAGCCCCATGCGCTCTGCATGCAGCCCCATGCGCTCTGCATGCAGCCTCATGCGCTCTGCATGGGGCATGGGGCTGCATGCGCTTTGCATGCAGCCCCATGCGCTCTGCATGCAGCCGTTGTAGAGGGTGTTACAGTGGTCTAGGTGAGATAAATTAAGGGCATTAACAACTTTAAATTTGGGGTAGAGTGTATGGACAGTAACAGAGTATATGGACAGTAATGTAAGGACAGTAATGTATATTATAAGGACAGTAAAGGACAGTAATGTATATTATAAGGACAGTAATGTATATTATAAGGACAGTAACAAGGTTTCTCCTGCTCTCTAGGCTCATTGGTGGGCGGTGCTATTGATGGGCATCGCTCTCATCATGTTGATGGCTGGTTTCATTAAGATCTGCAGCGTCCACACACCCAGCAGCAACCCCAAACTACCCCCTCCTAAGCCCCTGCCAGGTGAGTGTATTGATAAACTACCCCCTCCTAAGCCCCTGCCAGGCGAGTGTGTTAATAAACTACCCCCTCCTCCCTGTCTCTCCACACTGGATCTCTAATGATCCTCTAGATCTCTACTGATCCACCGTCTCTCTCCACAGGAACTCTGAAGAGGCGGCGAGCTCAGCAGGCGGCCGCCGCCCAGGTGCAGCCCCCCCACGGGGGTCACGGGGGTCACGGCGGGGGGCAGCGGCACGGGGCCGGCGGCCCCCCTCCCCAGAGACAGAGCCAGAACCAGAACCAGAGGCCCAGCGGACCTCAGAGACCCAGCCAGCCTCAGAGACACCGGCAGCCCAGAGAGAACTATCAGATGGGACAGCTGAGGCGCTGACACCCCTCCCTACACGCCCCCCCCCCTCCCCCAATGCCTTGGCTCCTCCTCCTTGTGCCTACAGTGGGATAAATAAACGTCACTCCATCCAAAGACTGAAGCCCAACAACAAGTCGGCCATCTTGTGTTTGACCGCCGCCCACGTGTAGCAGCTACTCTGATTGGCTCTAAGCGTGGTCGGCGGCCATCTTTTTATCTTCTCTCCCCTCCCTCCATTCTGAAGGAGTGCCAAGGAGTTCAGGAAGCGTAGCCCCCCCCCCCCCCCCCCCCATAGCTCTGAGAGCGTTCAGATGGAACCACATGGAACCGTTAAAATGAACCCTTACGGGTCCATGTGGTTCCATATGTACTCTCTCATAGTTAACAGACCTGTTAAGGGTCACTTTGGATTCAAGGAACCCTGAGGGTCCCCATAAGGACCACTTGCTTTAGAGTGTTTGACGTCTTTTTACTTTTCACGCTCATGGCTGCCTCCTGCTGGTGAGAAAAAGAAAATGTTTCTGTGTTTTGTTTTGTTTAGTTTTTTTCCATTTCTTAAAAAAGCCCAGGAATGAATGAGAGAATCTATAATGTACACACACACACACACACACACACACACACACACACACACACACACACACACACACACACACAGAGAGAGTTTGGACCAGTTAAAGATGCAGACAGTCTTGTGCATGTGACTGTACAGATTTAAATGTATCGTAAAAATGAAGAAAAACAACAAAACACTATTTCTTCTACTGTAAAACGTGGAGTTCTTTTTAGTGCTCTCAGGACTTCTACTGTAAAACGTAGAGTTCTTTTTAGTGCTCTCAGGACTTCTACTGTAAAACGTAGAGTTCTTTTTAGTGCTCTCAGGACTTCTACTGTAAAACGTGGAGTTCTTTTTAGTGCTCTCAGGACTTCTACTGTAAAACGTGGAGTTCTTTTTAGTGCTCTCAGGACTTCTTTAACAACGCAAAAGGAAAAGGGTCTCCGTGACTACGAGGTCCAGTTTGTGATTGACGTCCACCTGGTCCAATCACACGGAGCTCCTGAAGAAAATACTGGTTCTCAATGTGGGGTGTAAAAAACGGGTCCATTTGGTTCTGTTTGTACCCTCATAGTTACAGACCTGTAAGGGTCCATTTGGTTCCATGTGTACACTCTCAGAGTTACAGACCTGTAAGGGTCCGTTTGGTTCTGTTTGTACCCTCATAGTTGCAGACCTGTAAGGGACCATTTGGACCCCCAGTGGTCCCCGGACCCATAGGTGCCGATAGCGTGGCGGGGGGTCGGGGTCAAAGCCCCCACGGCCCCACCACATTGATCAGCCCCCACATCAATCTCAGATGTCAGGCGGGGCTAGTGCGGTTCGAGTTTGGCCCCCACGGCCGCGCACATAAATCGGCGTCCCTGCCCGGAGCCCCGGACCCTACATTGAGAACGGTGAAGCAGAATCATGTGATTGGTTGAAGCAGGTTGTCACTCGTTGTCTTTTTATCGTTTGGTTAAAAAAGGAATGTGTAAAAAACACTAGATACTGTTTAGAGGAAAAGGTGTAAAAAACACTAGATACTGTTTAGAGGAAAAGGTGTAAAAAACACTAGATACTGTTTAGAGGAAAAGGGACCCGCTATTGTCTTCTTGATTTGTTTAGATTTATTTTGTTGATATTGAAGAATAAATAAATAACCACTAATTGAAGCCCATGGTTTTACCTGTTGGGATTAAAGGTGAAGGAGCTCATATTGTATCCATATATGGTGTACAAAGGGGGGGGGGGGTTCACGTTGTAAAACTTGTACAGTACTTGGAGAAATTAGCATTTCATTTGAAAATGAAATTACATTTTTGATACGTCTTGTTTTATGTTTTTGTATCTAATTCCAGAGTAAATTGTTCAAAGATGTTCATATGTGACAAAAAATAAAAATGCTTTTCCTCTTAAAGGACCACTTCACCCATTTTAAACCGATCTTCATATAATTGGTCCTCACTAACGCTCATTATTATAGAATGGTACCATTTTATCTACTGTGTCTGTGGACAGTTCAGGACATCTGTTAGGCCTGTGACATCATCGTTAGGCAGGTTTTTTTTTCTTTTTTTAAACAAGATTTCACTGTTTTTTATTTAGATTTGTATTAAGGCGAGAACAATAGCTTCCATTATAGCATGCTAACTTTCCAGAACTAGAAAGGCTGTAGTTTTTTGTTAGCTTGGATTCCTCATCGATGATGTCACTGGTAGGCAGGTTTCTGAACTGTCCACAGCCCTCCTCTGAGACACAGACCAAGTAGACAAAAATCATATCATTATATTATAATGAGAATTAGTGAGGACCAATTATATGAAGAGTTGAAAATGGGTGAAGTCGGCTTTTAAGTTATTTCATTTCTGTGTGCTCGTTGAAATGGAGTTCATCTTCATCATCATCATCGATGGTTAAAAAAGAAGCAAATCATGGTGAGTGTGGTGGAGTTAATGTTACATATTCATTTCCTGTCTGTGTTATCTTGTGGCATGGTTTGGTTTGGCTAGAAGAGATGAAGAATAATGCCTGTACATTTTACTTTGTTTTCATTTCGTAGTCTTGGTAAAAAAAGAAAAGAGAAAAAAAAGGTTTTTAGATAAACGTGCTTCACTGAAATGTCCAAATTGAGTTGAAAATGTTGTAGGTGACGTAGGCCCCGAAAACACTACTGTTCACTGTGTTCTATACAGTATCGCACATTTTTGTTCACTTTGAACATTTTTACTAAAGAAAATAAAAAATAAAAAAATACATTTTAAATTGTATTGTGCAAAGAGATGTAATTTTTTGGAGTACTTGAAATGCATTAATTAAAGACTCGTTCAAAAAGAGATCCTTGCTTACTGTGTTTGTAGCTCAATACAGCTCTAGCCTCTTAGAGTAGTGATTTACTACTGTATACAGCTCTTAGAGTAGTGATTCACTATACAGCTCCTAGTGATTCAGCACCTAGAGTAGTGATTCACTATACAGCTAGAGTAGTGATTCACTGTTCGCTATGCATCTTGTCATTCTGTCTAAAGACATGCACATTGCTGCTCTCTCATCTTGCAAGACATCCATGAGAGGATTGGACACTCCGGCCGAAATTACATGCTTTCAGAATTACGTCAAAGTTTCTGGATTCCCAAAGCGAACTCTGCAATAAGAAGACTCCTTGTCTTCTTAGACAACGGAGTGCGTTGTCTATAGCAGACACCATGGAAAAGTTGGGGAACAAAATATGTCCAACTTGCCGCCCGACAGAGTGCTGCCGACCAACCCCCCTTCACGAACGTGACTCCAGACAGTGTTATGTGAAGCTGAAGCCATCATTAACAGCAGGCCCATCACAACATTGTCAGATGATCCCAGTGATCTTCAGCCCCTGACGCCAAATCACCTGTTGTTGATGAAAAAATCACACCCTGTGTGAAGGAAGCGGTGCCTTTGGGGCGGGCCTTAAAGGAGAATTCCGGTCATTTTAAGTGTTATGTTTGATGTGTGTCAAATCACTTACCAACGTAGAAATGAAAATCGCGTTACTCGACAGATCCCCCTGTCAACCCCCACCGTTGCCATGATACTCCTATCGTGGATAGCCCAAATTCGCCTATTTTAACAAATGTAAAGTCTGTTTTTTTTCTCCTAGTACTCATTGTGGAGTCCCATGATAACGTAACAGGCGCTAAAACTCCCGACAAGCTAACGGCTAATAACAGAACGAGCTAACGCTGGGGCTGCTTATCTCTGCATGGCAGCCCCAGGTTGCCAGGTCGGGAGAGAAACCAGCAACCAGCATTAGCTCGTTCTGTTATTAGCCGTTAGCTTGTCGGGAGTTTTAGCGCCTGTTACATTATCATGGGACTCAACAATGAGTACTAGAAGCAAAAAAACAGACTTTGCATTTGTTAAAATAGGCGAATTTGGGCTATCCACGATAGGAGTATCATGCCAACGGTGGGGGTTGACAGGGGGATCTGTCGAGTAACGCGATTTTCATTTCTACGTTGGTAAGTGATTTGACACACATCAAACATAACACTTAAAATGACCGGAATTCTCCTTTAACTCATTTCAGTTCGTCCCTATTGGTGGATTGAGTCCACTTACCAAATTTGTACTTGGTAGCATGCTGCAAACTGGAATGATGGCTGTTTAAAGCCCAGCCAATGGGCAGACAGAGGGGGCGGGGCTTAAGTAATGACAGTTAGTCCCTATTGCTGGCTTTAGTCCATGTACAAAATTTGTACTCCATAGCATGCTGCGAACTTGAGTTATGGCTGTTTGAAGGCCAGCCAATGGGAAGACAGAGGGGGCGGGGCTTCAGAAATTCATGCTGGTCCCTATTGGTGGTCTAAGTCCACATACCAAATGTGGACTTGGTGGCATGCTGCAAACTGGAGTTACATTACATTACATTACATTACAGTCATTTAGCAGACGCTTTTATCCAAAGCGACTTACAATAAGTGTATTCAACATAGGTAGGGAACGAAACTACTAATCACCAGAGGTCTTAAGTGTATTTCCTGTAAAAACAAGCAACCAAGAGTATACCTAGCGCTAAGGTAAAAGTGCAATATATCAGCTATCTACTTTCAAGCACATGAGATAAAATAGCCAAATCAAATGAGCACGAGCTAATCAATCCAATACAACAATAGTTCCTAAACTAGTTAACAACAAGTAGGCCAGGCAAAGAGGAAGGGTAGTGTTTCCTGAAGAGGTGGGTTTTCAGCCTGCGGCGAAAGATGGGCAGTGACTCTGCTGTCCTGATATCAGTGGGAAGTTCATTCCACCACTGTGGGGCCAGAACAGAAAAAAGTCGTGACCGTGTCGATCGACCAGAAGGACCGTTGAGTGGCGGGGGAGTCAGTCGCCCCTTGGTGGCCGACCGGAGTGGTCGGGAAGGGTTGTGGGCATTGACCAATACCCGGAGGTAAGAGGGAGCTGTTCCTTTCACTGCCCTATAGGCTAGCACCAGGGTTTTAAACTGAATTCGAGCCGCTACGGGGAGCCAGTGCAGGGAACGGAGAAGGATAGTTGTGTGAGAGAACTTGGGGCGGTTGAACACCAGACGAGCCGCAGCTTTCTGAACAAGCTCCAGGGGTCTAATGGCAGATGCCGGAGCGCCAGCCAGGAGGGAGTTGCAGTAGTCCAGGCGGGAGATGACAAGAGCCTGGATGAGCACCTGGGCTGCCTTCTCCGTGAGGAAGGGCCGAATTCTCCTGATGTTGTAGAGGAGGAATCTGCAGGACCGTGTCACTGATGCGATGTTAGCCGAGAACGACAGTTGATCGTCCAGGGTCACACCCAGATTCTTCGCAGTCCGAGTTGACGTCACCACAGCGTTCTCAATGGTGATGGCCATGTCTCGGTGAGGACAGCCCTTCCCCGGGATGAACATCAGCTCGGTCTTGTCCAGGTTGAGCTTCAGGTGGTTCGTCGACATCCACTCCGAGATGTCAGCCAGGCAAGCAGCAATGCGTGCCTCCACTTGTGTGTCAGAGGGGGGGAATGAGAGGATCAGCTGGGTGTCATCGGCATAGCAGTGGTAGGAAAAGCCATGGGAGCGGATGACAGCACCAAGAGATGTAGTGTAGAGAGAGAAGAGAAGAGGACCCAGAACCGAGCCTTGGGGAACCCCAGTAGTGAGCCTGTGTGGTTCAGACACAGACCCTCCCAGCATCACCTGGTAGGAGCGACCCGTCAGGTAGGATGCAAACAGGGAGAGTGCAGAGCCTGAGACACCCATCCCCTCGAGGGTGGAGAGGAGGATCTGATGGTTCACTGTGTCGAACGCTGCAGACAGGTCCAGGAGTATCAGGACAGAGGAGAGAGAGTTCGCTCTAGCGGCATGGAGTGACTCCGCCACTGCCAGGAGGGCAGTCTCTGTCGAGTGACCCACTTTGAACCCAGACTGGTTGGAGTCCAGGAGGTTGTTCTGGTGGAGATACGAGGACAGTTGTTTGAACACAGCACGTTCGAGAGTTTTAGATAGGAAGGATAGAAGGGAAACCGGCCTGTAGTTCTTGACTTCAGAGGGGTCAAGTGTCGGTTTCTTGAGGAGGGGGGTGACTCTGGCAGTCTTGAAAGTAGAGGGAAAGTAACCAGATGTCAGAGAGGTGTTAATAAGGTGGGTTAAGAAGGGAAGAAGTTCAGGTGCAGTGGACTGCAGCAGAGGGGATGGGACAGGGTCCAGAGAGCATGAGGTGGGGCGGCTAGAGGTAACAAGGAGAAGGACCTCGTTAGGAGAAAGGGGAGAAAAGTGGGATAGAGAGGTGGAGGGGGGGGAGAGAGGAGTAGATGAAACTAGAGAGGGGAGGGTGGAAGAGGGACGGGTGTGGGTAGTGCGCAGGGCACCAGCCGGGGGAGGAGGGAATGAGGATCGGATATCGTTCACCTTCTTGTCAAAGAAGTTGGCGAAATCGTCAGGGACGAGGGACGAGGAGGGAGGAGGGGGAGGTGGTTGCAAGAGAGAGGAGAAAGTTTCAAAGAGTTTTTTAGGGTTAGAAGCAGAAGCCTGAATTTTAGTGCAGAAGAAAGCAGCTTTAGCAGCTGATAGAGAGGAGGAAAAGGTAGAAAGGAGAGATTGGAAGGTAAGGAGGTCCTCCGGGAGGTTGCCATTTCTCCATTTACGCTCAGCTGCTCTTAGGCTCCGTCTCTCAGTACGCACTGAGTCCGACAACCAGGGTGCAGGTGGAGTTTGGCGTGCAGGCCTGGTGGTGAGGGGACAGAGATGGTCCAGGGAAGAGGATAGAGTAGAGAAAAGAAGATCAGTGGCAGTGTCGGGGGATAGTAGGGCAAAGGATTCGGGGGCAGGGAGAGCAGAGAGGACAGAGGAGGAAAGATCAGAGGAGGATAGTGAGCGAAGGTTGCGACGTGAGGAAATCATGTGGGTAGGGAGGGGCTGTGGGGGGGGGGAGGAGAGAGAGAGAGAGTAAGACATGAGGTAGTGATCAGAGAGTTTCTTACCGTTTTCACTGGGAGGAGGAGTGATGGACAGGTTAGCAGTAGAGCAGCCTCTGGTGAAGATCAGGTCCAGTTGGTTGCCCTTCTCGTGGGTAGGGGGAGATGGGGAAAGGACTATGTCGAAGGCGGCGAGAAACGACAGTAGTGGGTCTAGCTGCTTCTCGGTCGGGAGGTTGAAGTCACCCAGAAGGATGATTCCAGAGCCGTCGACCGGGAAGTGAGAGACTAGATGGTCGAGTTCCTCCAGGAAGCCACCAGCATGGCCCGGTGGGCGATAAACAACTGCAATGGTGAGCTTGACTGGATGAGAAACCGTGACCATGTGATATTCAAAAGAGTTAGGAGAGAATTGTGACAGTGAGACAGGAGAGTATTTCCATTTTCTGGAAATTAGGAGACCAGCACCACCACCTATCCGCACGCCTCTGGGAGTGTGAGAGAAAGAGAACACATCTGACAGAGCCGCGGGTGTAGCAGTGTTTTCTGGTGGGATCCAAGTCTCAGTCAGGGCAAGGAAGTTAAGGGAGAGCCCGGATGCGTAGCCTGTGATGAAAGCAGCTTTGCCTTCCACCACAGCCGAGCGGCAATTCCAGAGCCCCCCTGTTACCACTTGCTTGACGTGAGTTGAAATAGTAGGATATATTAGATTAGCGGTCTCGCGACATCTGGGTGTAACCCAGTGTTTTTGCGACCGCCAGGAAGAGGAGAGGACAGGAATAGGGAGAAAGCACATTATAGATCACTAAACATAAACACACTACTATATCTATCACACCCCTATATATAGAAGAAGCACTCAATGGTCCAGGTCTTACATTGACTAAGTCGCGCTTTGACAAAGTCGCCTGCAGCTGCCCTTAGTTCGACTGGCCGCTTGAAAGCTGCCGCTTTCAAAGCTAGTATTTAAAGCCACTTCAACTGATTGCTAATCACCTGCCAGGAGTGAATGCCCCTCCCCTAATTATACAAGTCTTCAGTTCAAAGTGCCTTTAATAGGCTGTCAGCTGAGCAATAGAGCAAGCTAAATAACAACTAGTTAGAAGCTAAAGCAACTATACAACTACACAACACTACAACTATACAAACTACACAACACTGACACTTTAGAACAAAGTACAGCTACTTAAAGCAACCTGCTATTATAAGAAAATATACTCAAACTGTCTCTAGGTGACTCAGGCAGAATACAGGGTTCCTTCAGCTGTTGAATTTACACACTGCTGTTGAGTTATAGCTGTTTAAAATCCCGTGCTCATCCCGTGCTCATACGGGCGCTGGGGGTCCCTGGACCCCTCTTTGATAACTTCATCAATTCATGCTCGTGCCTATTGGTGGTCTAAGTCCACATACCAAATGTGGACTTGGTGGCATGCTGCAAACTGGAGTTATAGCTGTTTAAAATCCCGTGCTCATACGGGCGCTGGGCGTCCCTGGACCCCTCTTTGATAACGTCATCAATGCATGCTCGTCCCTATTGGTGGTCTAAGTCCACATACCAAATTTGGACTTGGTGGCATGCTGCAAACTGAAGTTATAGCTGTTTGCTTCTTTGCCGTGCTCATCCCGTGCTCACACAAACGGACGGACCCACGGACACGCAGACAGAGTCAAACGTAGAGCGGTTGGCACCGCTAAAAACAGCCGTTACTGCCTGTAGGGCTGTTCCAGACAGCAGAGCTGTACGCTCGTCGACGTTGGAGGCAGACTCAGTATATTGCTATTGAGGGTACCTGCCCCTTCTCCAAGAACGCCAAAAATGGTCTCAAGTCAAGCGAAACCTTGCACCTACGATGTTGTACTGATTGTGATTGAGAAAAAGAAAAAGAATGCTAGTTTGGAGCGCAGGAAACAAACCTAATACGCGAGGGGTCCGTGTTTTTTCAATTCATTTAATTTTTTTTCACTTCCCCCCCCAAAAAAATGTAAAAGAAATGAAAAAAATAATCTAAAAACACGGTTTCCTCACGTATTAGAAGGACAATATCAGTCACCAGAACCAAGGACGGGTGTTTCCGATTAATCTATCATGGTTAAAATGGGTTTTAACCATGATTTTGAAGTTACAATGGGTTTGTATAGGAAGGGGGCGTGTCTGATCAAATATCTAAATACTGAATCAAGCAACTTAAAAACTGTTATTTTGGAGTTATTGAAAAGGTCTGAAAAGTCCTTAACTTGTCACTTATGCTGTATGTTGGTTTGTTTACTGTTGAATCATCTTGGGACCTTCCTGGGGTTCGACCCACAGTTTGAGAACCACTGGTTTAGAGGGCTCCTTAGATCTATAATGTCTTCTGTTTAACTGGACAGTCATGAAAAGGTAGATCACACACACACACACACACACACACACACACACACACACACACACACACACACACACACACACACACACACACACACACACACACACACACACAGAGTTTGGACCAGTTAAAGATGCAGACAGTCTTGTGCATGTGACTGTACAGATTTAAATGTATCGTAAAAATGAAGAAAAACAACAAGACACTATTTCTTCTACTGTAAAACGTAGAGTTCTTTTTAGTGCTCTCAGGACTTCTACTGTAAAACGTAGAGTTCTTTTTAGTGCTCTCAGGACTTCTACTGTAAAACGTAGAGTTCTTTTTAGTGCTCTCAGGACTTCTACTGTAAAACGTAGAGTTCTTTTTAGTGCTCTCAGGACTTCTACTGTAAAACGTGGAGTTCTTTTTAGTGCTCTCAGGACTTCTTTAACAACGCAAAAGGAAAAGGGTCTCCGTGACTACGAGGTCCAGTTTGTGATTGACGTCCACCTGGTCCAATCACACGGAGCTCCTGAAGAAAATACTGGTTCTCAATGTGGGGTGTAAAAAACAGGTCCATTTGGTTCTGTTTGTACCCTCATAGTTACAGACCTGTAAGGGTCCATTTGGTTCCATGTGTACACTCTCAGAGTTACAGACCTGTAAGGGTCCATTTGGTTCTGTTTGTACCCTCATAGTTACAGACCTGTAAGGGACCATTTGGACCCCCAGTGGTCCCCGGACCCATAGGTGCCGATAGCGTGGGGGGGCGTTGGGGTCAAAGCCCCCACGGCCCCACCACATTGATCAGCCCCCACTCTATCTCAGATGTCAGGCGGGGCTAGTGCAGTTCGAGTTTAGCCCCCACGGCCGCGCACATAAATCGGCGTCCCTGCCCGGAGCCCCGGACCCTACATTGAGAACGGTGAAGCAGAATCATGTGATTGGTTGAAGCAGGTTGTCACTCGTTGTCTTTTTATCGTTTGGTTAAAAAAGGAATGTGTAAAAAACACTAGATACTGTTTAGAGGAAAAGGTGTAAAAAACACTAGATACTGTTTAGAGGAAAAGGTGTAAAAAAACACTAGATACTGTTTAGAGGAAAAGGGACCCGCTATTGTCTTCTTGATTTGTTTAGATTTATTTTGTTGATATTGAAGAATAAATAATAACCACTAATTGAAGCCCATGGTTTTACCTGTTGGGATTAAAGGTGAAGGAGCTCATATTGTATCCATATATGGTGTACAAAGGGGGGGGGGGTTCACGTTGTAAAACTTGTACAGTACTTGGAGAAATTAGCATTTCATTTGAAAATGAAATTACATTTTTGATACGTCTTGTTTTATGTTTTTGTATCTAATTCCAGAGTAAATTGTTCAAAGATGTTCATATGTGACAAAAAATAAAAATGCTTTTCCTCTTAAAGGACCACTTCACCCATTTTAAACCGATCTTCATATAATTGGTCCTCACTAACGCTCATTATAATAGAATGGTACCATTGTATCTACTGTGTCTGTGGACAGTCCAGGAACCCACCTCCCTGTGACATCATCGTTAGGCAGGTTTTTTTTTTTTTTTAAACAAGATTTCACAGTTTTTTATTTAGATTTGTATTAAGGCGAGAACAATAGCTTCCATTATAGCATGCTAACTTTCCAGAACTAGAAAGGCTGTAGTTTTTTGTTAGCTTGGATTCCTCATCGATGATGTCACTGGTAGGCAGGTTTCTGAACTGTCCACAGCCCTCCTCTGAGACACAGACCAAGTAGACAAAAATCATATCATTATATTATAATGAGAATTAGTGAGGACCAATAATATGAAGAGTTGAAAATGGGTGAAGTCGGCTTTTAAGTTATTTCATTTCTGTGTGCTCGTTGAAATGGAGTTCATCTTCATCATCATCATCAATGGTTAAAAAAGAAGCAAATCATGGTGAGTGTGGTGGAGTTAATGTTACATATTCATTTTCTGTCTGTGTTATCTTGTGGCATGGTTTGGTTTGGCTAGAAGAGATGAAGAATAATGCCTGTACATTTTACTTTGTTTTCATTTCGTAGTCTTGGTAAAAAAAAGAAAAGAGAAAAAAAAGGTTTTTAGATAAACGTGCTTCACTGAAATGTCCAAATTGAGTTGAAAATGTTGTAGGTGACGTAGGCCCCGAAAACACTACTGTTCACTGTGTTCTATACAGTATCGCACATTTTTGTTCACTTTGAACATTTTTACTAAAGAAAATAAAAAAATAAAAAATACATTTTAAATTGTATTGTGCAAAGAGATGTAATTTTTTGGAGTACTTGAAATGCATTAATTAAAGACTCGTTCAAAAAGAGATCCTTGCTTACTGTGTTCAATACAGCTCTTAGAGTAGTGATTTACTATACAGCTCTTAGAGTAGTGATTCACTATACAGCTCTTAGAGTAGTGATTTACTATACAGCTCTTAGAGTAGTGATTCACTATACAGCTCCTAGAGTTGTGATTCAGCTCCTAGAGTGGTGATTCACTATACAGCTAGAGTAGTGATTCACTGTTCGCTATGCATCCTGTCATTCTGTCTAAAGACATGCACATTGCTGCTCTCTCATCTTGCAAGACATCCATGAGAGGATTGGACACTCCGGCCGAAATTACATGCTTTCAGAATTACGACAAAGTTTCTGGATTCCCAAAGCGAACTCTGCAATAAGAAGACTCCTTGTCTTCTTAGACAACGGAGTGCGTTGTCTATAGCAGACACCATGGAAAAGTTGGGGAACAAAAGATGTCCAACTTATTTTGTTGATATTGAAGAATAAATAAATAACCACTAATTGAAGCCCATGGTTTTACCTGTTGGGATTAAAGGTGAAGGAGCTCATATTGTGTCCATATATGGTGTACAAAGGGGGGGGGGTTCACGTTGTAAAACTTGTACAGTACTTGGAGAAATTAGCATTTCATTTGAAAATGAAATTACATTTTTGATACGTCTTGTTTTATGTTTTTGTATCTAATTCCAGAGTAAATTGTTCAAAGATGTTCATATGTGACAAAAAATAAAAATGCTTTTCCTCTTAAAGGACCACTTCACCCATTTTAAACCGATTTTCATATAATTGGTCCTCACTAACGCTCATTATAATAGAATGGTACCATTTTATCTACTGTGTCTGTGGACAGTTCAGGAACCCACCTCCCTGTGACATCATCGTTAGGCAGGTTTTTTTTCTTTTTTTAAACAAGATTTCACAGTTTTTTATTTAGATTTGTATTAAGGCGAGAACAATAGCTTCCATTATAGCATGCTAACTTTCCAGAACTAGAAAGGCTGTAGTTTTTTGTTAGCTTGGATTCCTCATCGATGATGTCACTGGTAGGCAGGTTTCTGAACTGTCCACAGCCCTCCTCTGAGACACAGACCAAGTAGACAAAAATCATATCATTATATATTATAATGAGAATTAGTGAGGACCAATTATATGAAGAGTTGAAAATGGGTGAAGTCGGCTTCAATACAGCTCTTAGAGTAGTGATTTACTATACAGCTCTTAGAGTAGTGATTCACTATACAGCTCCTAGAGTAGTGATTCAGCTCCTAGAGTGGTGATTCACTATACAGCTAGAGTAGTGATTCACTGTTCGCTATGCATCCTGTCATTCTGTCTAAAGACATGCACATTGCTGCTCTCTCATCTTGCAAGACATCCATGAGAGGATTGGACACTCCGGCCGAAATTACATGCTTTCAGAATTACGACAAAGTTTCTGGATTCCCAAAGCGAACTCTGCAATAAGAAGACTCCTTGTCTTCTTAGACAACGGAGTGCGTTGTCTATAGCAGACACCATGGAAAAGTTGGGGAACAAAAGATGTCCAACTTGCCGCCCGACAGAGTGCTGCCGACCAACCCCCCTTCACGAACGTGACTCCAGACAGTGTTATGTGAAGCTGAAGCCATCATTAACAGCAGGCCCATCACAACATTGTCAGATGATCCCAGTGATCTTCAGCCCCTGACGCCAAATCACCTGTTGTTGATGAAAAAACAGCCGTTACTGCCTGTAGGGCTGTTCCAGACAGCAGAGCTGTACATTGCAGACTCAGTATATTGCTATATTGCTATTGAGAGTACCTGCCCCTTCTCCAAGAACGCCAAAAATGGTCTCAAGTCAAGCGAAACCTTGCACCTACGATGTTGTACTGATTGTGATTGAGAAAAAGAAAAAGAATGCTAGTTTGGAGCGCAGGAAACAAACCTAATACGCGAGGGGTCCGTGTTTTTTCAATTCATTTTTCCATTAAAAAAAAAATGGATTGTATTAATTTTTTTTCACTCCCCCCCCAAAAAATGTAAAAGAAATGAAAAAAATTATCTAAAAACACGGTTTCCTCACGTATTACGGTATTAGAAGGACAATATCAGTCACCTGAACCAAGGACGGGTGTTTCCGATTAATCTATCATGGTTAAAATGGGTTTTAACCATGATTTTGAAGTTACAATGGGTTTGTATAGGAAGGGGGCGTGTCTGATCAAATATCTAAATACTGAATCAAGCAACTTAAAAACTGTTAATTTGGAGTTATTGAAAAGGTCTGAAAAGTCCTTAACTTGTCACTTATGCTGTATGTTGGTTTGTTTACTGTTGAGTGTTGAATCATCTTGGGACCTTCCTGGGGTTCGACCCACAGTTTGAGAACCACTGGTTTAGAGGGCTCCTTAGATCTACAATGTCTTCTGTTTAACTGGACAGTCATGAAAAGGTAGATCTATAATTTCTTCATGAAAAGGTAGATCTATAGTTTCTTCATGAAAAGGTAGATCTATCATTTCTTCATGAAAAGGTAGATCTATCATTTCTTCATGTAAAGGTAGATCTATAGTTTATCCCTCACAGACACATGGTTGACCAGATGATCAAAGTTTGCCACCATCTGACATGCTTTGGTTTTGGTTTAAATTTTCATTTTCCATTTAAAGATGACATTTTTACCTTGTACAGTAATTTGTAAACATGCATCAAGTTTATGAATAAATCATTTTAAGAATATTACATGTTTCACCAGTTTCAGTCTTATTTAAGTTTGGGTTTGGACTATTAAAAATGTCTATTTGTCAGCAGGTATCGCCTGGCATAGGCTTACTGTCCCATTCCACACTACCAAATACCAAACAGTTAATATAATATTCTAGGTTTGGCTCAAATATGAATGTTCAAGGATCTGCTCACCTGACATTATAGACCTTAACGTAGTTGGTCTTCAACATTTTTCAGGCCAAGGACCCCTTAGCTGAGAGAGAGAGAGATGAAGCAGGGACCCCAACTACATTATTTTAGAAATTTGGGATTAAACTTTTTCATAGATGGCTTCCTAGATTATCACACAAGGATTTGGTGGCCCTCCTGTAGTAACTCTGAGGACCCCCTTAGTGGTCCCCGGCCCCCTGTTGAAGACCTATGCCTTGGCTTAGAGATTCCTGCTTAGCATGTAAAATAACTGCTCTGTATTTGAGTAGAAATCTGATTTTCAATCAAACTTTCAACTGTTTTAGTATCAATATGGCCTTCAGTTATCTTACATTGTGCAGATTAATTTAACAGTAGATGTAAAAACATGAAGTATACACAGATTATACTTCATAAAGTGTGTCTTAATGCTGCAGTAAATGTATAGGAATACGGTAGAATAGAAGTTTACTGAAGGCTAACTTGTTTGCTACCAAGTTAATATAATCTTCCCAAAAGCCATATATAATGGCATGTGAAAGAAACGTATTTAGTCAAATCAATGCTCATCAAATAAACACAGAAGCAACAATAACTCTTTAATATTAGGGTCGGACCAAATAATACAAAACGTTATAATACACAAAATGTATTCCTCTTTTACATCATTATACTCACAAAGGCCACAGCCTCCTCAGATATTGTATTTGAATGAGTTTTCCATGGCAATATAATTGACTTCACCATAAGTAATTATCATAAGTAAAAATAAAATGTATTTATATCTACCTTATATACTATAGTACAGGATGATAAATATGAACCGACGTACAGGAAGTAGCCTACGAGAACAGGAACCAGGACGGATGGGCTCAGCTCAACATACTGAGAAATATAACAGTACTGTGTCATACTGTATGTACATAATATGATGTTAATATGACAGTACTGAGTCATATGTACATAATATGATGTTAATATGACAGTACTGAGTCATATGTACATAATATGACAACATTTGGACTGATCCAACATTCACCAGAGACTAACGCTTAACTTTCAGTTTTTTTGTTCACCTTAGGAGCCAGAGGTTAACAGATCTCTGACCTTAACAGATCTCTGACCTTAGGAGCCAGTGAGATCTCTGATCGTCGGGGCACATGAGTTCAAAATGTTGAATCCTCATCTGAGTGGATTTATGGTGTTCAAAGATGTGATTAATCACACTTATATTTGTTGTTGACATAATTCTATGATCACAGATCAGATATAGAAGTGATACCAATCCTGTTTTTTTGGGGGGGGTTGAAATACCCCAAAATGTGATCCACTGATGGGGATTTAAATATTTTTGAACTCATATAGGCCCCGCCCACTGGACGTACATGAAAGCGTTGCTGGACATGAGGTCATGAGGTCAACAACATGAGGTCATGAGGTCAACAACATGAGGTCATGAGGTCAACAACATGAGGTCAACAACAGGAAGGTCAACAGTACGTTTGCTGGTTTGTAACATCTGGACAGTTTGACAGGACATAAAATGATGCTTTTAGTGTTGTTTGTTCCTTTAGGAGAGAAAACCTGCGTCTAAAACCTTTTCTGTGTCTAAAGCCTGTGCAACGTTCATCTAAGCTCCCAGAAGTTCTGGCCAGCAACATGAACCCTTTTGATCCTTATTCTTACAGTATTTATTGCTCATTAACGTTCCCTCAGTGAACATTGTTTCAGTTTGTCAAAATAAAGGTTTTTTATAATGGATTCAACCAACAGCCTTAAAATAATAAAATAAAGGTTTTCATTGATGGATTTAACCAACAGCCATAAAATAATACAATAAAACAGCCATGGGAAGACACAGAGGAACACATTATACTTCAGACTCGCCCACACATAAAAAAGAATTGGTCTGTACAAAAAACAATTGAAAAGTCAAACTGAATAAATATCACATCATCACAATCAGACGAGACAACAAGCATCCAGATACATAATTATCTTAACACTGTATTACTGTAATAACCCCCTAAAAGTTGAACAAGTTGTCACTTGTCGTGTGACTCAAGTGACATGAGACTTTCTTTTTTTCTTGAAAACATTACATCGTCTCTAAACAGATTTAGAGGGTTTTCAGCTCATTAAAGAAATAATTTAATAGATACTCTGTTTCTTTTCTTTCTCATAAGTACTGTTATCACATCTAGTCATGAAATTACACCAACAGCCACACAAAGTATTCCCTCTCCTGGTACAAGTAGTGGTGTAGGAATAGTAGGAGAAACAACCATTATGGTACGATACTAAAGACCACCTACAGTACAATGACACATGTTTCATTATGTATAAAATATATACATATATGATATATATGTATAATAATATACTCCTGACACTCCACAGATATTTGGGTATTCTGTGAGTCGGTCAGTGATTCTCAAACTTTTACATTTCTTATAAAGTTCTGTGTTTCCAGAACGTATGGTTAGTTCAAACCTCCTGAGCAGAACCAATCAGGTTCTGAGAAACGTAACTTTAAGGGATAGTTCACCCCCAAAATGACTTCAATGGATTAGTCGCCCCATGGAGACTTGAATTCATGGATATTTTTTAGTTTTTGTCTCATTCCTAAGACAATAATGTGATGACCGGCGGCGGCATCAAATTATTGTCTTAAGAATGAGACAAAAACAAAAAAATATCCATGAATTCAAGTCTCCATGGGGTGACTAATCCATAGAAAAAAAGTCATCTTGGGGGTGAGCTATCCCTTTAACCCAAGCCACAATATGGAAACACATCCAGAACCCCCAATTACAGACCTGTAAGGGTCCATTTGGTCCCTATATCAAACATTTAGCTGGGGACCCTCTGGAACCCCCTTAAGGACCCCATGGGGGTCCCTGCAACCCACTTTGAGAACCACTGACTGTACTGTACAACTTTAGATTTGATGTTTTTACCCAATAAACACCTTATGTATTTTTATATATATTTGGACTATATGGACTTACTGTAACAACAAATGACCATATCTGGTCCATAACTGCAAACAAAACATCCCTACAGGTCGACAATGATGGACATTTGGAGTGTTAAAACATAAAGGTACAATTTAAACACTGAGGATCTTAGGAGGGAAACAGACATAACTATATCGGTTATTAATGTCAGGATTGAAACTTTGTGATAAAGTTTTAACCGGCCACTGCTTTGAAGTCGTTTAAATATCCGTCTCACATTTTTTTACTTGGATGTTTTGTTTTCTCACGTTAGCTACACAAAACATTTCATTTCTTTTCATAAAGTTCAGGCCAGGTTCTTGACCACATGTTAAAGGGACAATGCATCTATTTATCACCTTATGGGCTTAACGGGGGATTCCCTTAAACGTTACTTGTCGTGTTACTAAACATTTATCAAATTGTGAACCGTGGCAGTCAAAGACAATGTTCATAAGCGACCGTGTAAATCATCCCTGTTTACTTTTCCAGAGCGTTACCCTTTAACCTTGAGAACCTATCGTAGTAAAGTCATTATTAAACCAAAAACGTGATATAAGTCAGTATAATGTGGCCTATAGAAGCTAATTCAAGATGAAGGAGCTACATTCTATATGTCTCTATATACTGTACACTGACATGGACCAGGTATAGGTCTGTAAGTATTAACAACCAGCTCCTATAAAAGTAAGTAATCCTCCCGCTTTAACGACTGGGTGGTTGGTATGATGATGTATCGTGTTCTTGGTCGTCCCTCTCTCTCTTGGTCCTACATTACATGGGTTCGTCGTAGTTGTAGGTGGGAGCAGCAGAGTACTGCTGTTGGTTCTGGTTCTGCTGGTTCACGGCTCCCTGCGCCGCTCCCATGGCCGCCTGTTGGGCCGCCTGCTGAACGTGAGGGTTCTTCCAGGCTCCGGTGGTCCACTCCTCCTGAGCCTTGGACATGCTGCCTCCACCGCCGCGGTAGAAGTTATGAACCTGTAGTTTACAATGTAGGCGTTTAGCAGACGCTCTTAATCCAGAGCCATTTACAGTATAAGTCCGGAATTCGAAATTTAATTGAGTAAAAGTACAGAAGTACTGGTATCAAATGGTACTTCAAAGTAGAAAGTACTCATTATGCAGAATGTCCCATTTCACAAGTTTTCAAATGTATAAAAATCTTTTGAAAATAGCAGATCGGCTATTTTCAAATGGCCGAAATGTATATGGGGCTGAAGTGGTTTAATGTGTGTTTAGTATATAATGTTATGTATATAATGTTCTGTCATGATGAGATTCGTTTTTGCTTTCATTCCTGATCACACCATTCATGTTCATTTGATTCACTGCTATTGCAGTATTCACCCACAGGGGGCAGACAACCCTGGGCCTGGGAGAGGAGGGTAATCACTGGATCACTGGATCATACTTGAGAGAGAGGATTTGTCTTTTACAATAAATCTTGTAATAAAATGTGGTCAATTAATTTAATCCCCTCGGATCTATATCCTGCACATAATCCTTCCTCCTATTGACGCAGCCTATCTTAGTTGTACATACACATCAGTATATATGTATATATCAGTAGCCTATATGTCACACGCCAGATTTCAATGATTGCACAACCAAACAGTTCTATCTCGATGGACAAAGGCAAACATGGAAAAGACAGCTATAATGTTAAGGCATTCCAGCCCTCATGTACACATTGTTTATGCTTTGACAATGTTGTTTGACGCCCAGTGTTGAGCGTCACTTTGCTTTCGTCTTTCTTATTTTTGTTTGTAGTTCTTTATTTACCCAGGGTAGTAGCTGAGCACAAGTGCTCATTTCCAGCAACGCCCTGAACACATAGACACACATTAAAACCTGGGTGGAGCTGACCAGTAGAACCACAGTCTGATACTGTTGTACTGGGAGAGACCTAAGGGTAGTTAAAGGACATTAAGAACCTTAGTGAGGGCGATGAAGGACAGTATATGTCATTAAAGGACAGAGTAAGAACCTTAGTGAGGGCGATGAAGGACAGTATATGTCATTAAAGGACAGAGTAAGAACCTTAGTGAGGGCGATGAAGGACAGTATATGTCATTAAAGGACAGAGTAAGAACCTTAGTGAGGGCGATGAAGGACAGCGTAGCCACAGCGGTGAACATCACGGTGGGGATCAGCATCACCACAGCAGAGCCTACGTTGGTGCTGAAGAAGGTGATGGTGGCCAGCCAGCCACTGATGAAGAAACAGTGATGGTGGAACGTTATTGTCATAGCAACAACAACAATAATAACAACAACAACAACAACAACAACAACAACAACAACAACAACAACAACAACAATAACAACAACAACAACAACAACAACAGTTTATTCAGTCATGGTCTTGTTTGCCCAAATTCCCATTTTCATTGAATGATTTAACCTCAGTAGACATTTCTCCAGACTTAAAGCTGTAGATACATTACTCCAGACTTAAAGCTGTAGAGACTTTACTCCAGACTTAAAGCTGTAGAGACTTTACTCCAGACTTAAAGCTGTAAAGACATTACTCCAGACTTAAAGCTGTAGAGACATTACTCCAGACTTAAAGCTGTAGAGACATTACTCCAGACTTAAAGCTGTAGAGACATTACTCCAGACTTAAAGCTGTAGAGACATTACTCCAGACTTAAAGCTGTAGAGACATTTATGATGTTGGCTTATTATTTGTTATTATGTAGTGTAATTAGTGGACACTAGGTGGCGGGCTTTAGATGGACAGCACACGGTGTTTATATATAGCAGCACAGGTGCAGTAATTAGCAGGACTCAGGTGGTAGAGAGCCAGACAGTTCTTATTAGACAGAGAATCACAGCTATAGCAACCACACTGGCATTATGACTGGTACGTTCATTTACATGTAAATACTATAATCTGTATGTTTCTATGTCTACTCTGCGTAGCGTCACTTCCTTATCCTACCTGTGAAGGGACGTGCAAAGAAAACAGGATATTGGAACGTGGACACATTACTAAGTTTTAAGGAGGCTTTGTCCTGCAGTATGCGATTTTTCTGAAGGCAAATTGTTTGTGAGTTTTAAACAGAAAGTGAATTCATTTACCCTTTAAATACCGATTTCAACAAAAGAATAAAGTGGTCATGTCTCATAGATATATATAAACACTAAATGACTCACCCGCGCTGCTGGCCAATGGAGTACGACGCTGCCACATGGCGGCCATCTTGCGACGGTCATTCATAACATTATGTCTATGGTGCATGCACTTTGAAATAACCATAGCGTGCTCAATTTTCATCCGATTTTCAGTAGTATCATAACTACATCTTTGGTGTTTACAAAACACCAAACCGTTTGAAAATCGGATGAAAATTGAGCACGCTATGGTTATTTCAAAGTACATGCACCATAGACATAATGTTATGAATGACCGTCCCAAGATGGCCGCGGTTGAGCTGCGCTTGCGACGCCCCCTTGAGCCATATAGCCTTTATATATATCTATGGTCATGTCTTACCACACTCCCCTGCCAGAACTAAGAAGAAGCAGCAGAAGAAGAAGAAGAAGAAGAAGAAGAAGAAGAAGAAGAAGAAGAAGAAGAAGAAGAAGAAGAAGAAGAAGAAGAAGTCGTCGTCTTACCACACTCCCCAGCCAGGTATGCCCACACACTGGATAATACTGATCACAACCTGGGCCATGAAGACGAAGAAGAACGCCATGTAGTTAAAGGAACTGTCCGTCCTAGAAAGACATAATATTAACACCATGTAGTTAATAGTAGAAGAGACAAACACAGACTAGTATCACATCATACAATGATAAACTGAGCTTAAGCTTAATTTATACTCCATGCACTAATTGAAATGTTGTATTTAGATGATGCATGTTATTTAGACTGATACTAGGTTCATTGTTTACCTGGTAACCTATAGTTTCTATAGTTTCAATGTACACATTATTATTTTGATAGTATATTGTTTAGACTGATGCTAGGTTCTTGGTTTACCTGTGATCCTATAGTTTACTGAGACACTACACTGTCTCTCTGTATTCTATGATCCTATAGTTTACTGAGACACTACACTGTCTCTCTGTATTCTGTGATCCTATAGTTTACTGAGACACTACACTGTCTCTCTGTATTCTGTGATCCTATAGTTTACTGAGACACTACACTGTCTCTCTGTATTCTATGATCCTATAGTTTACTGAGACACTACACTGTCTCTCTACATTCTATGATCCTAAAGTGTACTGAAACACTACACTGTCTCTCTGTGTTCTATGATCCTATAGTTTACTGAGACACTACACTGTCTCTCTGTGTTCTATGATCCTATAGTTTACGGAGACACTACACTGTGTCTCTGTATTCTATGATCCTATAGTTTACTGAGACACTACACTGTCTGTCTAAATCTAAAATGCCTAAATTGTCCATAGTTAGTCACTTAAAGGCCTTGTAGATGGGTCTGAACCAGCAGTAAGTAGAGTTAGTAGAAGTAAATGTACTAGTTATAATAGTTACTCACTTAAAGGCCTTGTAGATGGGTCTGAACCAACAGACGTAGGAACAAGGCGTGAACAGGATCAGCCACAGGATGGCCATACCAAAGTTGGTGGCTCCACCCCCACCACACATCCACGCCAGGCAGCCAATGAGATTCACCGCCAACGTGGCACTATTCACTGTGGAACAAAAACACATTTTTGGCACTGCTAAACCCGCACCCGCTGACCACTAGAAGTGAATTTCGTCCCATTACCCGTGAATTACGGATAAGGCAGCTGGCACTGTCTCTAAATGCTATTTCGCGCCCTGTATACCAGCTATTCATTATGCCGACTCCACTATTTGCGCCTGGAGGTGTGGCCGTGGGCGTGTTGTTGCATTATCCCCAAAATTGCTATTTTGCCCGCAATGCCAACTTGGTTTGGTAGAGCGTGTCTGCAATGGATGTCTGGAGACGGCCAGGGCGCACAGCGCGGCACAACATCCAAAGGCTCCTTCTCTCTCCTCATTCGCAACAAATCTCTGTGATTATTATTTTCCTATAATAAGCAGAAGGGAGAGCGTCAATTCATTGTGTCAATTGTGTTTATATAAGATTATAGTCTATTTTAAAGAAGACAATTTGTGCGTCATGCAATGCAATGCTCTCCAAATTACACACTTCTGATTACAAAAATATAAAATTCTCTCTAATCAGTAAAATGTAGGTGATATATGTCTATCAAATGTGGTTTTATTGAAAGGCAATCAAAGGCCAGAGCTTAGAAACCAGGTGTTTGATGTAAAGCAAAGCAAAGCAAAGTTTGTTGTTTACCCAGGGTGTCGGACTAAGCACGAAGCTTGTTTCCAGCCGGACCCTGCATGGAAGCCTTGCTCAAGGGCTATTCAGCGGTGATTCATGATTGATGTGATGAATTGGGGAATCGAACTAGGGACCTTCCGGTATCAAGGCCGCCCCTCTAACCACTAGGCCACCGCTGCCACTAACATGTCCATGTTAAATCCCCACAGTGTGCTGTTGCGGTTGCCAGAATTTGCGAGGGTCTAAGAATACAAGCCCAAAAGAAGTGACTATAATAGGCCACATGAGCACTTCAAACCTATATATGTCAGCCATTAACTCTTTCATTGCCACGGACGGGAATTCCCGTCCGATTCATTTTTTTATTGTTTTATGAAAGTCTCTGTCACTCCTTTCATCAGGTTCACTTTCCACTCACATAACGTCATCCGAAGATTTCCGCTTCTGTCCACCTACTGTTTATTTGTTTCCTGCAAACGGCTCTATCTCGAGTTAACTGGCTTTGCCCTGGTTTTGGCTAGACACCGTAGTTTTCACATGGTCTAACAAACTGTCCGGTTATATTTTCTTTTCTCTGGACCCTTTGTGTTTACCAACGGTCTGACACGCGATCATAATATATATAAATGTTCTGTGGCCAGCTGGGGAGGTGGGAAATACGTGCATTTTGCCAGTATATGGTGCCTTCAGCTTCCCTGCGCCCGAAAGTCTCCGCCAGGGGTAACCGCCTTCCATTCCGACATCTCACTACTCCGACTAGTGGCTTCCGCGTGGGGTTAGGGTTAGGGTTAGGTATAGGGTTCGTTAACGTCGGAAAGGCGACATGTCGGAAAGGCGACATGTAACCCCGCCAGGTCAGGTAGGTTATTGTGGCCTCCTGGTGCCATTTCTTCTTAGGCCTTTCACGGCAATCGGACAATGCATTCATGATTTGAGGCATTTTGTTCCAAAAATGTGTTTTGCTAAATTAGACCTGCTGGTGGCGCTATAACAGACCAATGTGAAAAGGGTGGCATTTCTTACTTGGCCTAGTGGGTATGTGCGTGCAAAGTTTTGCGGAAATCAGACGCTGTGTTCATGATTTGCGGACTCGGCTGGGCGGACAGGGTGCAAAACATAGTCTCGGCCATTCCTTTCGGCCTGGCGGAGACAATTATCTGTTATCTATCTATTCACGGTCCAACAGAAACACATCATCAAAGACAAACATGAAGATTCAAACCAGAAGAATTGAATTGAAGGCAGAAACAGAACTGAGCCCTATATAAGTTCACAACGCTTGAGCTTGTAGATCAGTTATTTTCACTTTGTCCCGTAATAGGGACGCTAGAGTTCATGTGGTTAAATGTCAATTCACTATTGATCTGTTTTACTAATCTAGGCCAAAATAACAACTTCTACTCTAAAACTACTATCGTTCATTTAAATCAGAAAGTGTCTTTCTACGACTATCTAATAATTTACTACTACTACTGTATTTAATATTACTGTATTAGTGTCTATTCTATGACTATCTAATCATGTACTGTATTACTACTACTGTATTTAATATTACTGTATTAGTGTCTATTCTAGGACTATCTAATCATTTATCACTACTACTGCTACAAATCTAATCTAATATAATCTAATAATGTATTACTACTGCTACTAATCTAATCTAATCAAATCTAATAATGCATTACTACTGCTACTAATCTAATCTAATCTAATAATGTATTACTACTACTACTACTGCAGGACTTACATTTAAGTTCAAGTGGTAGAACCTATAGGTGAAAATGTAACACATTTTGTAGTTATAGTTTAACTAAAATATATTTGTCTATTGAATACAAACAACAGAGATGAATAGGATGAGAATTCAAACAGCAGGTTCATCAGATATAGCATGACAAATCATATATATATATATCATATTACTAAACAACGGTTTCTGAGAGCTGGGATCTCTTAGCTGATAACAATAGTATGTGTTCAAAACAAATTGGAAATAAACTATTTGTCCCCAACAAAGTCTTTAAAATGTCCCAGTGAATATACAACACAATCTATTATAGCGCTAACAGCAAGAAAGGAAAATATTCAGCAGGGATTGTGTCATGATTTCAGAACCTGAAAACCTTGCTCTACCAGAATGTAATGTTTACCATGGAGCCCATAATATTTTGGGTAAAACAAAGTGACACAGAATATTCAGTGTGATCTAATATGAGAGTGACGACACTAGCATAGACTCCCATTGTAAGAATGGAATGCGGAAATGCTCTGTCTGTCTCAATGAGACAGTTCTAATGTTTGGAACTACAGCCCATAGAGTTATAATATAAATGAACTACAGCCCATAGAGTTATAATGTAAATGAACTACAGCCCATAGAGTTATAATATAAATGAACTACAGCCCATAGAGTTATAATATAAATGAACAAACAGCCCATCTAACTATATAAATGGCGAGCAACTTCCGCACCCTCGGTGGTGACACCCCACAGCTCTGTTATCGAATAAACAACGCACCGCCAGACCACATGTCGCCTACTGACTCGCCACGCCGGCCGCGCGGAATTTACGCCTCGCGTAGGGGACATCTCACTGCTCACTACACCGTTTCCACCGCGCAACATAATTAATTCTACTCACCAAATGTCGGACAAAACGGAAGGGGAGCCAGCTTCGTACCGTTTACCGTGCGCACCACCTCATCACCACAACAGCAGCCAGCCGCTGCGGGAGTTTTTTCCTTTTTTTCCAAACTTTTTTTTTGGTCACCATTTTCTCCAGGCACCATTTCTGGTGTAACGTCGGGTGTTTCTTTTCACCAGCCAATCACCTTTCACGTTGCCACGTCCGTTGCCACGTCGCGCTGACGTACGCTAAACAAGCGCTGCCGTGCGCACAATGCAAACGAACCCAAAGGCGCGCAAAAATAAGCCGACCATTGCTTAGACACAAAGTCAGACCTGGCAACGCAGCCTACGCCAATCATGTGTGAGAGATCTACAAGCTATGGGCCAGAGACGCCACCGTATCTTAGCAACAACTACAGCGCTCACTCTCATTGGTCGTGTCACGCTAACAGCAGTCTCCAGACAATGGCATCGCAGACAGCTTGCTGTTACTGCTGTAGCCATCACAGGCAGTTGCAGCACGACGGACAGGGCGCTGTGATAGCTGCCATGTCGCTAACGCTAACCTGGTTGTCATGCCTGCAGCGGCTGTGCAATCACTTTGTCAACAATGCACGTTCGTGTGGTGAATGTCTATATTGCTGCTCAGTTCGTCCATTGTACATGGTGTATGTTTGTGTGTGTCTTCTGGAGAACTATGTAGCGCCACAGCAACTACAGTAACTAACGTAATGGCAGGACCGCCCCGTGCAACGCATGTTAGCCTGCATTATGGGCATGATGTAGTAATTTCAGATAATTTCGCTCCGATTAGAGCAGTGTTTATCAACCCTTTCACGCCGCCCCCCCCCCCCCCCCCCCCCCCCCCCCCCCCCCCAAACACACGTACTTGATCTGGGACCCCCCCATTCTGTTTGACTCCGTTCCACAAGTAAATATTGTGCAAATAGCCGATCTACAAGCTCGAAACGCCTCACGTTGACAGGCTTTGTAAGCTTGGAGATCGGCTATTTTCTACATAATTGCCTCTTTCTTACATTCTTTGCCAATGTGGCCCATGTTTTCATAGCATAGTTTATTGACTACTTCTGTTGCAGAAATGGCCATTTCCTTTACTTTCGGTTTTTTATTGTCTCCGCCAGGCCGAAAGGCATGGCGCAAGACTATGTTTCACCCCCTGTCCGTCCGTCTGTGATAGCTAATCTCTCACATCGTTGACTTGATCGCAGCAAAAGAACAGCCCGATGTGGAGAGTCAGTGAGAGCTGGATAAACGACGTAAAATGTGTCAAAAGGAGTCTGTACGGCTGTCGATAAATGAACACATGACGTCGGTGGGAGAGGAGATATTGTGTCTTTTGGACAAACAGCAGCGTGGTGCTGATGTTTGTTGTGTGAAGCAGCTTAATGTCAGAGTGTTTGTGTTGGAGCGCCTCAGTGCGGCTGCAGAGTTCATGTGCAACCTCTTCCAGAGAGACACAGAGACACTAGAAACTCTGCTGGGGGAAAAAAAACACTGCTGGGCATTGACTTTCCTATGGACATTCATCTACACACTGCAGGTATATCTGCTACACACACAACATCAAACTACACACTGCAGGTATGATGCAGCGTTTGCATTACAGCCAGCATGCCAGCGTAGTTCCCATATGGTTTCAAGGTGGGCTAAACCATATGGACCCCATGTCAGCAATGTCAGCGGCATCCACTTCAGTCCCAACTGCGATGCCCATGCAGGCTATAAGTTGCTTCTACCTGGCCCTTAGGTGGGCCCCAACTAGCCATGTTTATGTTGGACCAAGGCGGGTCCTAACTGGGTTTGCCCATGCAGGCTTTAACTGGGTTCTACCTGGGCCCTAGGTGTACCCTAACCAACCACAGTGCAGTGCCCATCGCTCCAATTGTTGTGACGTCACGGCTCTCAATACTGCACATTGGTGGAGGAGGAGGGGCCGCAGGGCGACCGCACACATCGCTGAACCAATGGTAGCCCACGGATGTTTCCTCTGTGGATTTACAATCTGCCCCTCTATGCCACATATCATCCGCACTACAGGGTCTTCACTGACCGAGCCACGGCCCCACTGACCCTCATGACGCTACGCCACTTAAACGTGCGGCAGCATGCGCTGGGTTGCCAGGTTTGCACAGCCTGCGCCAGAAACAAGCAACCACCTTCATGAAAAAAAAAAAAACACCTAAATGGTCCGCAATGTTCCAGGGGTGTCCCCGCGCGTCCCAACACTCCACAGGGGGTCAGTGGACCATCAGGGGGTCCGCGGACCCCCTGTGGACCCCCTGAAACATAACAAATATTATTTCTTCAAATTTTTCCCTTTTTCAAAAAAACTTTTCCACAGTTTCACTCCGGCGATTTGGGTCCCCCAACATACACACGACCACGCTGGGCCCCGTGCGCGGCTGGGGTTGAGGGGGGCGTAGCCCCCCGAAACTCTAGTAGAGTTATAATGTAAATGAACTACAGCCCATAGAGTTATAATGTAAATGAACTACAGCCCATAGAGTTATAATATAAATGAACTACAGCCCATAGAGTTATAATATAAATGAACTACAGCCCATAGAGTTATAATGTAAATGAACTACAGCCCATAGAGTTATAATATAAATGAACTACAGCCCATAGCAGCCCGCTTTGTGGTGAGATCAAAGCGTGACGGAACTCTCTCTCTGAATGGCTCTGGTTATATTGTCCACATAGCAGTGGAAGGGTTAACATCACAATTTAAAGAGGTTTGCTTTACACACCGTCCCTGAAACGTTTGTCAAAAGGACAGACAATATATGGTAGTAGATCTATAACTCACACATATCCATAGGGAGTAGATCTATAACTCACATATCCATATGGTAGTAGATCTATAACTCACATATCCATAGGTAGTAGATCTTCTTGCATAGACCACGGTGCTGGTCGGGGATCTCATTAAAGTCTTGGTAGAAACATGGTCTCAGAGGGATGAACCTCGGCAGGGGAGGGAAGTTATTTTCTGTCCAAAAAAACAACCACAGTTACACTTCTTAAAATATGTAATAACTATATAATAAGATATAACTATGTAATAAAATATAACTATGTAATGGAATATAACTGTAATAACATATAACTATGTAATAACATATAACTGTAAAATAATATATCTATGTAATAAATATAACCGTGTAATAACATATAACTGTAAAATAATATATCTATGTAATAACATATTTATGTAGCAACAACAACCCAAGCTCATAGAGCACAAGCAACCTGGAATCAATAAAATGAGAGTTTAATCAAAAATGATACATGCCTCATAAGTTTATTAATTATTTACAGTAAGTAAGGTAATAATAAGGTTGTAATAAGGTTATAATAAGGTTATGAAGGTTATAATAAGGTTATAATAAGGTAATTTATTACCTGCCATGGCAGTCAGTCAGTCAGTCTCTTCAAAACAGACACAGCTTTATTATCCACACCTAAACAGAACAAAATGTAAAAACAAACACAACATCAATCACCTATGGCTTAATGCAGGGGTCTTCAACAGGGGGTCCGGGACCCCTAGGGGGTCCTCGGAGTTACTACAGGAGGTCCTCCAAAAATAGCATTGCTATTCTGAGGGGAACATTAGCCGAAAATAGCAGATCTACAAGCTTGTAGATTGGCTATTTTTGGAAGGAAGTTTAGTGTAGAGGTAAAAATCACACCCAGTGTGAAGTGGGCGGTGTGATCACAGTGGTCATCACAGTGATGGAAGTGATTCACTTAAAAAAAAAACATAAAAGTGTTTTTTTTAAGTGCATAGTCCTATGTATAGGGCTATGCACATGTGTCATGTGTTTCTAGCCAATCACAGTCCTGAATAGAGTCATGGTGGCCAATCATGGTGCAGGGTTAGGGGGGTACAATGGTGGCCAATCACAGCGCAGGGTTGGGGGGGTGCAATTGGGTCGATGTCCAAACCTCACATATAGGGGCGGTTGCACCGCCCAAAAAAGAGCAGACCAAGTACACGTGTTCTAAGCATTGAGGGTTTAAGTGGTGACTCGGCGTCCGAAAGCGTTGGAAAGCGTCTGCTGCCGACAAATTGTTGTCGGATAACGCGTTCCGTCAAGTCGGACCTCTATCGACCCGACTCAGAGAAACCGAGCATGTTCAGTCTTTGGGCCGACTGGTAGAATGGGGGGGGGGGGGGAGAGAGGGGGGTGAAGCTCTGTAGAGCACCCTGATTGGCTGTTGAGCTTGTTTCATCAGACAGGCTCCTAGTGGACCTCTCGTCTGTTACTACTGGTGCAGAAGCAAGCCGAAATAATTTGCCCGTCGCACATTTGAACTAGATACCATATTCTCAACCCTTACCAATCGATCAACTCCAAAGCAAAGCAGTAGGCTACGATATACGCAAAAATGCTTGAGTTAAACAAGCAACGAGGTCTGAAAACAAGCCCAAAAGAAGCGACCAGTTTCACCACTTGAGCCCCATTAAATCAGATATTTTCAAAAAGAATATTGAAAGCAAGCCCAAATAAGCAACTACACTTCAGAAACAAGCCCAAACAAAAGCAACCTGCAACTATGAATATTTAAGCGACTTGCAGGAAAACAAGCCCAAATTCGCTTATAATAAGCAGCACTGGCAACACTGGCTAGATCTCGCAGGCCAGCCTGCCAGCTCTAAGGCAGTAGCACAACATCGGCTTCTGCTGAACGCCAACTTTTGCCAACACTACCACAGACTACCAGTCTGTTGTAGTCTGTTGTAGTCTGTTACAGTCTGTTGTAGTCTGTTGTAGTCTGTTACAGTCTGTTGTAGTCTGTTGTAGTCTGTTGTAGTCTGTTGTAGTCTGTTGTAGTCTGTTGTAGTCTGTTACAGTCTGTTGTAGTCTGTTGTAGTCTGTTACAGTCTGTTGTAGTCTGTTGTAGTCTGTTGTAGTCTGTTGTAGTCTGTTACAGTCTGTTGTAGTCTGTTACAGTCCACAGTCAGACTACAACAGACTACCAGTCTGTTGTAGTCTGTTTAGTGGAGAGTCGCCTAACTGTCTGAAAATACACATATGAATCCAACACAATGTTACACAATGACAGTGTCTGTCAAACTATCTATAAATCTATCTATGAAATCTATGAAGAGGTTTAATCTGCAACACATTGTTATACAATATGTAGTGGGGGTCCCTGCTTCATCTCTCTCTCATCTCTACAATATGTAGTGGGGGTCCCTGCTTCATCTCTCTCTCATCTCTACAATATGTAGTGGGGGTCCCTGCTTCATCTCTCTCTCATCTCTACAATATGTAGTGGGGGTCCCTGCTTCATCTCTCATCTCTACAATATGTAGTGGGGGTCCCTGCTTCATCTCTCTCTCATCTCTACAATATGTAGTGGGGGTCCCTGCTTCATCTCTCATCTCTACAATATGTAGTGGGGGTCCCTGCTTCATCTCTCTCTCATCTCTACAATATGTAGTGGAGATCCCTGCTTCATCTCTCATCTCTACAATATGTAGTGGGGGTCCCTGCTTCATCTCTCATCTCTACAATATGTAGTGGAGATCCCTGCTTCATCTCTCATCTCTACAATATGTAGTGGGGGTCCCTGCTTCATCTCTCATCTATAAAATATGTACTGGGGGTCCCTGCTTCATCTCTCTCTCATCTCTACAATATGTAGTGGGGGTCCCTGCTTCATCTCTCTCTCATATATACAATATGTAGTGGGGGTCCCTGCTTCATCTCTCTCTCATCTATACAATATGTAGTGGGGGTCCCTGTTTCATCTCTCTCACACCTAAGGGGTCCTTGGATTGAAAAACCTTGGAGATTGATGATCTCAGTAGCTACATGAGACCAGCTTTAATCCACCTCTAGGCCTCATATCAATACATCTCTCTCTCTCTCTCTCTCTCTCTCTCTCTCTCTCTAAATATATATATATATATATATATATATATATATATATATATATATATATATATATATATATATATATATATATATATATATATATATATATATATATATATATATATACACACACATATAGATAGATAGATATAGATATAGATATTATATATATATACACACACACACACACACACACACACACACACACACACACACACACACACACACACACACACACACACACACACACAGATCACACACTGATGCCTAATCCTTCTCTGGAACCTGGTGTTGTTTGATATAATAGAAACATTCTATTAATATGAACAATAATATTATGATCAGTGTTAAAGCATCGCCCCCCCCCCCCCCCCCCATAGCCTCCTATAATAATATAATATGATATAATATAATATAATATAATATAATCATAATAATAATAACAGTGTAAAAGCATGAAGGTGTAGAACAATGGCCTTCACCCCCCCCCCCCCCCCATAGCCTCCTATAATATAATAATAATAATATGATCAGTGTTAAAGCATCACTCCTATAGGCTATAATAATAATAATAGTAGAAGGCCTTCAGACCCCCCCCCCCATAGCCTCATGTAGGCTATAATGCTGTTTTCACCGAGTATTTCGTGTTGATGTATTTATATGAACATTAATGTGTTCTTTATAATGAAAACCATGTATTTTATTCATCTCTCATCTCTATATGATCTATATAAAGAATGAATGAATGAATGAAAGAAAGGAAGAGGAGGTGAAGCTGCTATGAAGGACATCTGATCTCCACATCCATCCATACATTAATATAAACATATTGTAGATCTTAGTGTTTTTATATCATATATATTTATAGACTGTTGTGTTTTTCTGTTCTCAGGAGGCGGTGATGCAGCAATAATGATGATTAAATATGATTAATAATAATAATATGAACATAATGGAGGCGTCCTTCAAACAGGAGAAGCATCTTAATGTTATATTTTTTCTAATATGTAATAATTCATCAACGCTGACTGAACCTATAGAATAACAGGCACGAATATAACAATTATTACTATTAATCATTATTAATCATCTGTTTAATCTATGAATCCAGCTGTGTGTGAAAAATAATATTCTTACCCTTTAATGTCCGAGATTCAATCAATCAGTGCTTCTGCTTCTCTTGATTGCATTCCATTAATAATCGTTAGTAAATATAAAATAAAACATAAATCTGATAAATCTCTCTTTCTTCACCGAGCGGTTGGGAGTAAAAGTCACGTGATGCGCAAAGTCTGCCAGTCAAGGTGTTACACCGTAATGGTGACCTATCGAATTATGTGACGCCAGGGCTTCTAAACCCAGGATGGACCTCCTGCTTTCTCTTTAAATCAGCTGTTATTATAATATATGATTTAAATCAGGCTGTTACTATAATGTATGATTTAAATCAGGATATTATAAAATATGAAAATAGTGAAAAGGATCATATTTTCATTCCAGCTTTAAATGGTAACATGTGTTAATATTACAAAATAGTGACTCCCTGGCGTCACAAGAATTATTATGTCATAGGTTTCGGTGTAACATCCATATAGCTCGTTGCGTCTGTCACATAGCCCCGCCCCTTCCGGCCTCACGGCTGCTCTCCATGGTGCTGAGATGACCATATATGGTGCTGCTGACCATAATATAACCATATATTATATTATAACAATAGTATACCTATATAACCATATAACCATATATTATAACCATATAACTATAAAAATCTAAAACTGCCAAAAATGTAAAACCAAGTGCTCAATCTTGATGGTTTTGGTCCAGCTCTTCTGACTCCGTTCATCTGTCTGTATTCAAGGGTCTTTGTCGCCCTCATGTGGACAAACCGAGTAAATATAAGTGGAAGTCAATAAATCACTTAAAAACCAGATGAACGCAGCATGACACTAATTCTACATTAATAAATCTACAAGCTCACAATGAGACGCATTGTGAGCTTGTAGGTCGGCTATTTTCGGCGCGAGACACCGTTGTTGAATAGTATTTAAGAATTAAAATGGTATTTTGAAAAAAGAGCGGAAGCGCTCGCGTGGCGTTGTGTGTGAGGCTTGACCATAGGGCTTGACATGTGTTTTATTTTGAAGAGAAAACGGAAGTGTTCACGTGGCGTTCTGTGTGAAGCATGACACTTGGTGTTCGGGAAATGTAGTCCTTTATAAAATATGGGGAGAGATTTGTCTCAAAATTATTTGTGAATCCAATTCCAAGATGCACAAATATTCCTTGATTTGCAAATGTGTTTCCATGATTTACAAATGTGTTTTGCAATCTACAAACACAAATTATTTATTTGTGACTTATGTAAATATGAATTTGCAATTTTTACAAAGTATAATCATACTTGTGTGTGCATTTATCATTAAATATCATTTGTAAATCGTCAATTCTGTGTGTGAATTGTTGAATGTGCATTTGTGAGTAGACCAACACACGCATACATTCCTTTTTCCTGTTACATCATTTTGAGACAAACGTCACGCTTTTTTAAGAACATTTTTACAAATGTAGTTTCCTATGTGCAAACTTACTTGTAACTTGTAAGTTAGTATTTAAATACATGTGCTATGATTTGTACAAATATATGACTATTTGTAAATATATCATTTGCAATTTGTAGAAATAATGTATACTTGCAGGCGCATTTATCATAAAATATCATTTGTAAATCTAATTATGCGTGTGAATTGTTGAATCTGCATTTGTGAGTACACCAACACACGCATTCAGTTTTGAGCTTCACACTTGTCTCAAATTCACTCACAACCTGCAGATCCACAAGTGTGCATAGACTGCCCCACCCCCACCCCCACCCCATGGCAATTACAGCCAGGTGGGCACTGCCTCTAATCAGTTAAACAGGAGGCATTTGGGGGTAAAAGTTGGGAAGCTGACTATTTTACATAATTCAAGGGTGCTGAATCTGAGTAACATGGTTCCCAAACGAATGTTATCGTTTTTAACCATCCAATTTGCGTAAACAAATGGCTGCCAAATGCCAATGTTGAACAATTTCTTCAATAACTAAATATTTCTGCAAACTAAATATGCACATTAGAGGCCACAATTACAGAAAACTGTTTAGTACAAAAGTGGTCCATACGCACCCCCCCTTATTTTCTGTTCTTTTCTACTTACTGTATCTGTATTTTTGTGTGCACTTCAGACATTTGATATTAATTTAATCAGTTGCAGGTGTTCATGCTACATACATACATACATACATACATACATACATACATACATACATACATACATACATACATACATGCGTACTGTACATACAGTACATACAATACATACATACGGTCAGCACCAAACTTCAACATACGGTCAGCACCAAACGTCAACAAACTAGTCAGGGCCATCAGAATAGTCACACTAGGGGCCTCTACCGTGGATCCCGGGGGCCACAGGCACAGTGTTGCTCCAATCCTCACCAAACATGGCACTACATCAGTGTTACAGCAGTGTCTAACATTTCAAATGTTAGACACCATAACAACTCTGGACTGGATTTGAACGCCACATAGCAAGCTGAACATTGAGTCATCTATATTTTCCAATGCTGGATGGTTTGGTTATATTGTAAAGCACATGCCTGCTTATGTCAGCTTGTGCTGGCATGCTAGACTGCATTAGCTAGCAAGCTCTCACTTAACTTGTGCTGATGATTTGGTCAATATCTGTGTTTCTAGTGTCGGCTTAAAGCTGCATGCACTATGTAACTTTCTTTTTCTTTATTACCATTGAGCTAATAGAGCCTGCCTGCTTGCTCAGGGAATAAATTGAATCTTGACCATCAGGTAAAAATTTGTGTCAGATCCTGTGTCTAGGTGAGACATAACCTTTGACACGATCTAAATGTCTCAGAAGAGCAGCAGGCAACCACCCCAATTGGTGTTCACTCTCCATTCCGACATCTCACCACTCCGACTAGTGGCTTCCGCGTGCGGTTAGGGTTAGGGTTAGGGTTAGGTATAGGGTTCGTCAACGTCGGAAAGGCGACATGTCGGAAAGGAGAAATGCACCCACCCCAATTGTATAAGTTATATTGTGAGCAGAGGTGGACGAAGTACTCGACCCCAGTACTCGAGTAAGAGTACAGAAACTCCTTGGTCAAATTTACTCCACTATAAGTAAAAGTAGCTCAGTCAAAATGTTACTCAAGTAGTAAAAAAGTCATTGCTTTTAAATATACTTAAGTATTCCAAAGTACATGCTTTGAAAAATACTTAAGGTACAAGTAAAAGTAAAAGTACATCTCTTCATTTTTAGATCAATGAATTGCTGTAATGTTTTCACAATGAATTTATAGGACCTTGTAACTCTTGTTTCAGATAAGTACTGTAACTCAGCACTGAAACCAGCACAGCACTGCATGCACTGATGTGCTTGTAGAACCACTATGTTATACAAAGCCTGCAGAAACACCATATAAAAACATAGAAAAGACTGAGGAACCAGAACTAAATACTTCTACTCCTATACACCCATACAAGATGTAACAAAGATAGAGGCGAGCGGAGGGGGAAGACAGAAACACGGCCAGTATGAGAGCAGAAGTTAGGCCAATTGCATTTTAGGGAAGACAAGAAAATAGCCAACCTAAAGGACAAACCGCACCAAGAAAATGAGTCGCAACTCCTTGCAACAAAACCGTTTTAAGGTCAACCGCACCAATGCAACTCCTTGCAACTACCATTGGGGGAAATGGTTGCAAGACAAGTAGTTGCAAGTAGTTCCATGTTGCAAGGAGTTGCATGGCGAATCATTGGTGTGGATGTGGAGTGGGCTTAAAAGTAAGTAAGAGTAATAAGTAGCAAAAACATCTAATACTCAAGTAAAGTATGGATCCTCAGAATCTGTACTCAAGTACAGTACTCAAGTACATTTACTCCGTTACTGTCCACCACTGATTGTGAGTAGATTGGACAAAATTAAATTCTATTCATTAAGAAAAGTTACATTGCGCCTCTTTAACACAAAAACTGGGGGAAAAAAATACTAGATAACAGGGAAAAGATACTAGTATAAAGCCTTAAGGGCCTCCCAATGTTTCCCCTATATGCATTAAGCAGTGGTGGGCCGCCACGCCTTAAATCTGGCTGCCACAGTATGATTTTTTCAACAACAATTATTTTTTTTTTTTTTTAAATGGACATATCTGTGATTGGCAGGTAATGTGTTAAATAAGAAGTGTGCGTACTTCCTCCACCACTGTCTTTTTTGTTATGTATGACAGTTTGTCTATACTACTTGGTCTAATAAAAGTATATTTTCCTAAATCTGGAGACAATTCATATGTAAACTATACAGATATTTTCCTGCTCATTACTGTGCACATGTACTATGTCTTCGTGTTTGAGCACAAATATGTATTTTGAGAACCCAAAATTTTTTGGCACGCCACGCATCCTCCCCCACACCTTCAGCTTCTGGCTAGGAGAAACACTGCCTCCGGCCAACCATATAGAGTTTAAGTGGTTAAATCTAGTTCACTTTATAGAACATCCGTTCCCATTATAATATCCATTCCCATTATGACTGATTGAAAATAACTTTATACTTGACATTTAACCACTTGAACCCCAGCATCCCTATTCTGGGGGGAACATTCATCAAAAATTGCAGATCTACAAGCTCATAATGTGTTTCAATGCGACTTTGTGAGCTTGTAGATCTGCTATTCTTTGATTATTATTTTTTTACAGATTTGGTGTAGATGGAAAAAGAACCATTTAGGGAGTCTGAGAATGGCACTTTTGACATGGGAATAAATGGTATGCAATAGAATGTCATGGGTTTCTGAATGAATGTCTATTAGAGTTATGGCAAATAGTTAAATATAGTTAATAGCTATATGAATGATAATTAACAACATGGGGTTCATTGACAACATTGCACTGATGATCAGAGCAATGGGCACCGAGTTATGGGTCATGTTACTCAGATTCAGCACCTTTGAATTATGTAAAATAGTCAGCTTCCCAACTTTTACCCCCAAATGCTATCAGGAGAGATTTGTCTCAAAATTATTTGTAAGTCCAATACCAAGATGCACAAATATTCCTTGATTTGCAAATGTGTTTCCATGATTTCTACTCACAATCAGTGGTGGACAGTAACGGAGTAAATGTACTTGAGTACTGTACTTGAGTACAGATTCTGAGGATCCGTACTTTACTTGAGTATTAGATTTGTTTGCTACTTATTACTCTTACTTACTTTTAAGCCCACTCCACATCCACACCAATGATTCGCCATGCAACTCCTTGCAACATGGAACTACTTGCAACTACTTGTCTTGCAACCATTTCCCCCAATGGCAGTTGCAAGGAGTTGCATTGGTGCGGTTGACCTTAAAACGGTTTTGTTGCAAGGGGTTGCGACTCATTTTCTTGGTGCGGTTTGTCCTTTAGGTTGGCTATTTTCTTGTCTTCCCTAAAATGCAATTGGCCTAACTTCTGCTCTCATACTGGCCGTGTTTCTGTCTTCCCCCTCCGCTCGCCTCTATCTTTGTTACATCTTGTATGGGTGTATAGGAGTAGAAGTATTTAGTTCTGGTTCCTCAGTCTTTTCTATGTTTTTATATGGTGTTTCTGCAGGCTTTGTATAACATAGTGGTTCTACAAGCACATCAGTGCATGCAGTGCTGTGCTGGTTTCAGTGCTGAGTTACAGTACTTATCTGAAACAAGAGTTACAAGGTCCTATAAATTCATTGTGAAAACATTACAGCAATTCATTGATCTAAAAATGAAGAAATGTACTTTTACTTTTACTTGTACCTTAAGTATTTTTCAAAGCATGTACTTTGGAATACTTAAGTATATTTAAAAGCAATGACTTTTTTACTACAGAGTAACATTTTGACTGAGCTACTTTTACTTATAGTGGAGTAAATTTGACCAAGGAGTTTCTGTACTCTTACTCGAGTACTAGGGTCGAGTACTTCGTCCACCTCTGCTCACAATATAACTTACAAACTATACAATTGGGGTGGTTGCCTGCTGCTCTTCTGAGACATTTAGATCGTGTCAAAGGTTATGTCTCACCTAGACACAGGATCTGACACAAATTTTGACCTGATGGTCAAGATTCATTTTATTCCCTGAGCAAGCAGGCAGGCTCTATTAGCTCAATGGTAATAAAGAAAAGGAAAGTTACATAGTGCATACAGCTTTAAGCCGACACTAGAAACACAGATATTGACCAAATCATCAGCACAAGTTAAGTGAGAGCTTGCTAGCTAATGCAGTCTAGCATGCCAGCACAAGCTGACATAAGCAGGCATGTGCTTTACAATATAACCAAACCATCCAGCATTGGAAAATATAGATGACTCGATTTTCAGCCTGCTATGTGGTGTTCAAATCCAGTCCAGAGTTGTTATGGTGTCTAACATTTGAAATGTTAGACACTGCTGTAACACTGATGTAGTGCCATGTTTGGTGAGGATTGGAGCAACACTGTGCCTGTGGCCACCGGGATCCACGGTAGAGGCCCCTAGTGTGACTATTCTGATGGCCCTGACTAGTTTGTTCCAAGTTTGGTGCTGACCGTATGTATGTATTGTATGTACTGTATGTACAGTACGCATGTATGTATGTATGTATGTATGTATGTATGTATGTATGTATGTATGTATGTATGTATGTATGTATGTATGTATATATGTATATATGTATGTATGTAGCATGAACACCTGCAACTGATTAAATTAATATCAAATATCTGAAGTGCACACAAAAATACAGATACTATAAGTAGAAAAGAACAGAAAATAAGGGGGGTGCGTATGGACCACTTCTTTACTAAACAGTTTTCTGTAATTGTGGCCTCTAATGTGCATATTTAGTTTGCAGAAATATTTAGTTATTGAAGAAATTGTTCAACATTGGCATTTGGCAGCCATTTGTTTACGCAAATTGGAAGGTTAAAAACGATAACATTCGTTTGGGAACCATGTTACTCAGATTCAGCACCCTTGAATTATGTAAAATAGTCAGCTTCCCAACTTTTACCCCCAAATGCCTCCTGTTTAACTGATTAGAGGCAGTGCCCACCTGGCTGTAATTGCCATGGGGTGGGGGTGGGGCAGTCTATGTACACGTGTGGAACTGCAGGTTGTGAGTGAATTTGAGACAAGTGTGAAGCTTGTCTCAAAACTGAATGCGTGTGTTGGTGTACTCACAAATGCAGATTCAACAATTCACACGCATAATTAGATTTACAAATGATATTTTATGATAAATGCGCCTGCAAGTATACATTATTTCTACAAATTGCAAATGATATATTTACAAATAGTCATATATTTGTACAAAGCATAGCACATGTATTTAAATACTAACTTACAAGTTACAAGTAAGTTTGCACATAGACCAATTATTTGTTTACTAACATTGAGCCTGGACGCACAGGTGATTGTTTCACGCAATCAATTCCCAACCTGTTTCGGGGTGCACTGGTTTCAGCACACCCCAACCCCCTCTTGTGTGTGTTGGCTAGTGAGACGCGTCCTAACGAGACCTGATATAATGGGTTTCGTTGCGCGCATACTGGCTGCACGCAGCCAGTATGACGTCGTCTGTTAAGGGGTCTATAGGAAACTACATTTGTAAAAATGTTCTTAAAAAAGTGTGACGTTTGTCTCAAAATGATGTAACAGGAAAAAGGAATGTATGCGTGTGTTGGTCTACTCACAAATGCACATTCAACAATTCACACACAGAATTGACGATTTACAAATGATATTTAATGATAAATGCACACACAAGTATAATTATCTTTTGTAAAAATTGCAAATTCATATTTACAAAAGTCACAAATAAATAATTTGTGTTTGTAGATTGCAAAACACATTGTAAATCATGGAAACACATTTGCAAATCAAGGAATATTTGTGCATCTTGGAATTGGATTCACAAATAATTTTGAGGCTCTCCCCATATTATAATGTAGTTCTTCTAGCTATCTGTCTATCTATGCATGATGCGTGATAGTGATATACAGCATGATGGATGGGAAATGAAGTTCCCCAAAATGTAGTCCTCATAGCTACCCATGGCGTAGTGTAGTATGGGAAATGTAGTTGTCAATAATTCTTCTAGCCATGGTTTGCTGACGTCATGTGTGACGTGTGTCTGTTTATGTAGCTAGATGCTAGCTAGCAGCTAGTAGCTGCTTTATGCAGAAACAAACTAACAAACCAACGAGTGTAGGAGGAACTAATAATACAAATCATCATCTTATGATGATGATGCTCTTTCTAAAATTATTAAATGGACTAAATATCCATAAATAGAGTTTGTCCACTAGAGGGCGACACAGTCCATAGAATAGAATTAGAGGCATCCTGACTTCTGTTTTATTCTATTCTTTTGTTTCAGGATGACAACATGTGTACTATATATAATATAATATATGATATAATATACATAGAATATGATATAATATAATATATGATATAATATATATAGAATATGATATAATATATATAGAATATGATATAATATAATACATATAACTATATATAATATATGATATACTATAATATATACTATAATATACAACCTCTTCTACACTCTGGTTTAAAGGTCTCTGGTCACGTGGCCTTATTATTGTTGCTCCTTTTGGGCTTGTTTCATAGATGTTGCTTGTTTCTCTCGCAACACTGGAAGTAGCTGATGTTGGTGTTCATTATTACTATATGTAGTTACTCGTTAGAATAAAAGATGGACATAAATACCAAATGAAACCTATTTTAAACCAGGGGAATCATTTTAGAGGTGCACGGCACCGGGGGTTCCGGTGGTGCGTTCCGGCTGCTTGATGACGTAAAGTTATTTCCGCTCTGGACCGGATCAGGAACCTGAAGACAGTATCGATCCCACCGAGGCTAGATGTTGGTTAAGTTAACATAGATATCTATATGAAGCTAATGCTAATGCTAACATGTTTATTATTATAACTCTATGGACATGACTGACGTCATCAACACCAACAAACACTGAAGGTAAACAACATGCTTTAATGTATTTATTAATTCATAAAGGTTTTGATTCCATGAATGAATGTAGAAGAATCATTAAATACTAAATAAACACTAACTAGCTCAGGATGCTAACTTCAGCTAGCTGCTAACTTCAGCTAGCTGCTTTTGTTTGTTTGATTGAATACTTAACAGTTTGCATAAGAAGCACATAAAGTACAGTTCAATACAAAAGGAGCTAAAGGATTTAAACTCAAGAAAGCACTATGTCTTGTTTCCATTGAGGTCCTTGCACTCAATTCATAGGAACATTTAAGATAGCATAGCAGCCTCGACTGTTTCTGTTATAGCCATATGGTTCACATGACGCTCGTCTGTCACAAAGTGTCATGGTGGAACTTCTACCTGGCTTTAGTACTTTCTCCATTTACAGCCCGTACATCTACATAAACGTTCACATTTACAATATAAAGTGCTGACCTCATGGCCATGGATGTTACAAGTTGAAACGGGTGGGTCTAAGTACCCGTATCTTTCGTATTGTTCAATACAAAGCTTTTTAATCCGATTGGTGGCCATTTTCTCAGATTGTTTTCCCATGCTTTCAACAACGCGACCTTATTGGTTGGGAGGTGTATTGCACGCTGGTACATTATAACTATGAGAAAATGGCCATCGATTGGATTAAAATGATTTTTATTAAACAATACAGAAGATACGGGTACTTAGACCATCCCGTTTCAACTTGTAACATCCATGACCATGAGGTCAGCACTTTATGTTTGACATGTGAACTTTAATGTAGATGTACGGGTTGTAAATGCAGAGAATACCAAAACAAGGAACACGCTCCGCCATGACAGTTTCAGGGTTAATTCTGTTGGTAAGTTTAGTTTCATTAAGTTGTAACCAGACTGACATCAGGGCGATTATGTCATGATTAAACATTTAAGTTGACCATTAATCGTCAGACAAATAATTGAGATTAACGATTTTATTGTGTTTTTGGCCATTGAGCATTTGAACATAAGAATACAATTTAAATGTCTATACTTAAATATACAAATAAATTAAAATATATTTAAAAAAAAAATGTAATAGTGGAAATAGCAGATCTACAAGCTTACAACAAGCTTGCATCTATTTCTTGACGATTATTGCAAAAATAATTGCGATTATGTCATAATTGTGACAGGCCTGTGACCGGATCATGACAATATATCATAATAAATAATACTATAATAATAATAATATAATATTGTACAGGACGTTGTGGACGTGCTAATATAAATTAGCGATCTCTGATGATGATTTTGTTTGAATAGTTTATGAAAAGTTTGCAGATTTTATTATAGTAGTTTATTAACAGATTGTACAGAGTTAGAGGTGTGTGTGTGTGTGTGTGTGTGTTAATTGGCCTACAGTTCTAGGTTAATGTTTAAAACAATGTTGTAATTAATTAAGCAGCAACATTACAATAAATAAAGAAAAACATCACATGGATGCAACTGGGACGTATCATCAGTGTTGTAGCCTAGGGTCATCGTGTAAGGATAATTCCTTTTAACAGGTCGTTCATGAAAGTCCTTGCGGTCTTGTTTCCAATGAGAACCTGTGAGCAATTAGGGGTTAAGAGTCTTGCTCAGGAACAAATTTCATTTCATCGACACATATGCGGACCTGGCCTGGAATCGAACCTGGGGCAACCAGGGCCTCTGGCTCCCTAGGCGGGCTCACTAACCATTCAGCTATGGCCGCCCGTGTTTTGGGTCTCGCAACATACAACATACACCCTCGCCCAGGTGACCCAGCCAGGGTTGATCAAGCCCCGACTTACGTCCCAGTAGCTACCCACGGTCAGTCCTATAGGGAAAGACAGGGCTACTCAGTCCCCTTCTCCGGAACTACTCTGCCGGGACTCGGGGAGGCTCTGGCACGTGGAGGGACTAGGCTCTGTGGGTTGTCTCCTGGCCGGGCTCCTCCTTCGTCTCACCAGGTCCAGGACCTGAGCGCTGCGCCAGATCCAGTGCACCGCCCCGATCCAAACATTTACTTCTGGCGTGATGTTCCCTTGGGCCGTGGTGGTACTGCAGGCTCCACTTGCGGATTGCTTGAATGGCCCTCCTAAAGCCCTCACGGTGGCTTTGTTGGGCTTCTTCCTCACGGAAGACACAGCCTGGGGCGCTAACCCATACTGCTCCCGGGATGCCGTCTACATTCCGGCTGTCAACAGTCTCTCCTGTGGTCACCAAACTATTCCTGGTTGTCACATAGTCTAGTCCTATGAGCCACTATAAAGTATCTTTAAGAAAGTGCAAATCAAAGTTACTTAAACTAAAATGTGTTCTCTGTGGACTAACAGTTTGACATGAATTTATATTTTTTATATATCATATTTTATTTATTATATTATTATATTTGTTAACAGTAGAAACACATTGTTCTGACTCTTTGACATTAATTTATAGATCATATTTTATATATTATATTATATATAATAATCCAATGAGACACAGAGACAGAACTGATATTGTCCTACTAATGTGTGTGGAGAAGGAAACCATGTTTTCCAATAACCTTTTTCATTAATTGTATGCAAAAAATGCATTGCATTTCTTTTTTTATTCCCCCCCAAAAATGTAAAATAAATAACAACAATATGAGTCACCAGAACCAAGGACAATGTTTTAAATGAATCTAACATGGTTAAAATTGAGTTTAAAGTTACAATGGGTTTGTTTGGAAGGGGGCGTGTGACGCGTGTCTCGTCAAATTAATATCATGAATACTGAATCAAGCTAAAAGGTGTCTGAGGTGAAACATTAAAGCCTGTAGATGATAAAATGACCCTAAACATGTTGGAAAGGGAGAAATAATTGTAATTGTCTAGTGGTCACCATCATGGAGGATGTCAGGGAGCTGGTATCTTAATGTCGCAGTCTGGTAGTTGTCATTAACATTGTTATCAGTGATGTTAACATTGTTAACAGTGATGTTAATTATCTAGTCATTAACATCGTTAACAGTGACGTTAATGATCTCGTTAACAGGTGATCATGGATGCGGTCAGAGATCTGGTGGTCTCATGTCTTCACAGAGACCCTGTAGTCGTTAACATCGTTAACAGTGGTGTATTATCTCCTTGTGATCATCGAGGTGGTCAGAGAGCCGGTGGTCTGATGTCTTCACAGATACTGTACCCTGTAGTTATTAACATCATTAACAGTGGTTGATTATCTCGTTAACAGGTGATCATGGAGGCGGTCAGAGATCTAGTGGTCTCATGTCTCCACAGAGACCCTGTTGCAGCAGATCTTCGTCTCAGCCTGTTCGTAGCAGCGGCTCAGAGCTATAAGAGAGACTCTGTCCTCAGACCGTTTCCTCCATCATACATCAGCACAGAAAACAAAGACTTTGAGGAGCTGGTAAGATAAATATACTCTATATTATTATTCACACATATGCTCTATATTATTATTCACACATATACTCTGTTATTATTCACAAATATACTGTATGTTAATATTCACAAGTATGCTGTATATTATTATTCACAAATATACTCTGTTATTATTCACACATATACTGTATGTTATTATTCACAAATATACTGTATGTTATTATTCACAAATATACTTTATGTTATTATTCACAAATATACTGTATGTTATTATTCACAAATTTACTGTATGTTATTATTCAATCACCAATATGTGTTTCTCATCCATTGAAAACTCTGTGATACAAAGGAAACATTATGAGGTGTTTTAACATAAATCTGTGTTGAAAGGTGCTTTTATATGTATTATTATGATTCATTTCTAATACTTCTCAAACGGCACTGAAGTACTATTTATTTATTATATAATTGAGCCAAACAAAGGCATTCATACATAAAGCAAACACAATATCTCATGTTTACCAGAAAATACCTTCAATGCTGGTTCTGTTAGTTTAGTTTGACAGCAATAGAAACAGTCAGCAGAATGAGGCTCACTTTAGCTGTAAAAATATAATAATAATAATAATAATAATAATAATAATAATAATATGAATGTTCTACAGCTAACAGATGCTAGCTCTCTGCCTGGTGTGAGGGATCTGGTGAGACTGAGATCTGGAGAATCAAACCAACATTTATCTCTGGTCCACTGGGTTCTGTCTTCTAGAAGCTTTGCTGTCAAAACCCTGCAGAAAGAAGAGGTAGAGAGCTACAACTATTGATTATTGTCTCATGGCATGGCGAGAGAGTATGTTTTGCACCTTGTGTGTGTGTGTGTGTGTGTGTGTGTGTGTGTGTGTGTGTGTGTGTGTGTGTGTGTGTGTGTGTGTGTGTGTGTGTGTGTGTGTGTGTGTGTGTGTGTGTGTGTGTGTGTGTGTGTGTGTGTGTGTGTGTGTGTGTGTGTGTGTGTTAATGGGTCATGTTAATGCTGGTTTGTGTTCAGTATGCTAAACTCTGCAGCCTGACGGAGAATGAAGGCATCTCTACGCCCGTACCAGACTTCCTGTTTGAGCTGGAATACAGCGACCAGCTCAACCTCCAGTTCCAGAAGACCAGAGGAGACCGAGACGTTTTCTACGCCTTCCATGGGAGTCGTCTGGAGAACTTTCACTCTATAGTTCACAACGGTCTGCACTGTCACCTTAATAAGGTTAATATACTATATATATACCATATATATACCATATATATACACCTGGAGAACTTCCACTCTATAGTTCACAAGGGTCTGCACTGTCACCTTAACAAGGTTAGTATACTATATACATTTATTACACGGCTTGGTTGAATGCTCGATTCTGATTGGTCAGTCATCGGTCATTATTTCTGGATGACCGATGAGCTCAATAACGGACCGCTGTCTAATCAGAGACTCAGAACACCTGCTCATATCAACCTGCGCTGCTTGATTTTATGCTTTATCCAACATGACAGCCATGTAAACAAACAACCAATGTCATTTACAACTAAACGTTGCTCTCAAGAATGTTTTTGAAAACATTTGAAGTGAGAAATAGACGATGCAATAACCGAAAAGTCATTCTATTTGATCCACTACACTTCCTTGTTTATCGTGGCGCAACAACGGGGGAATACCAAAACGCTCGCCCCAAAACATAGTCGCCCCGGGGCAAATCCGGCGGTATTACAGGCAAATCGGCAGTAAATAGAATGGGGGGCGAGTGTGTTTTGGGGCGAGTTTTTTTCCATTTCGTCATTTGTTTTTGCGAGGCGAACTTGTCCGCCCAGCCCAATACTTATGGAATACTTTCATTGCCGTAAGCAAGGAAATACTTCGTTTTGTTGTTACTTTTGGGTAAATGTATTTATGTATTTATTAAGTAGCCGTGTAATAAGCGATTAAGCGATTAACCACCTCGGCTTCGCCTCGGTGGTTAATCGCCCTGTCGGGCTTTAAATTTCAATAATGACTACCTCCCCATGCATTATCCCTTGCATAAACTGCCCACAAAGTTCAGAAACTTCGGTCGATTATTTCTCCCCTTTAACACATTGGCTGCCATGGACGCAGATCTGCGTTCTATTAAATAAAACCGTGGGCTGCCAGAAGAGCCCAGAACGCAGATCTGCGTTCTGTTGTTTAATTGTGGTTTAATAGACGATCGCGCTGTTTTCTGTACATTCCGAGATCAGGTTCCCTTTTGTTTCAGACGTCTCTCTTTGGGGAGGTGTTTATGGTTATGTTGCAGACGTCTCTATTTGGGGAGGTGTTTATGGTTATGTTTATGGTTATGTTCCAGACCTCTCTCTTTGGGGAGGTGTTTATGGTTATGTTTATGGTTATGTTGCAGACCTCTCTCTTTGGGGAGGTGTGTATGTTTATGTTGCAGACATCTCTCTTTGGGGAGGTGTTTATGTTTATGGTTATGTTGCAGACGTCTCTCTTTGGGGAGGTGTTTATGGTTATGTTTATGGTTATGTTTCAGACCTCTCTCTTTGGGGAGGGGACCTACCTCACCAGTGACCTCAGCATGGCGGTCCTCTACAGTCCCCATGGTAACGGATGGAGGGAGAGTCTGCTGGGCTCTCAGCTGAGCTGTGTGGCGCTCTGTGAGGTCATCGACCACCCAGAGGTCAAATGTCAGGTGAAGAGGAAAGGTAGGTTGCTGTGAGAGGTCAGAGGTCAAGGGTCAGGTGGTCTGCCGTTATCAGGATGTTTTAAATCTTAACTCTTTCATTGCCAAGGATGGGAATTCCCGTCCGATTCTGCAATGGCTCTCATTGCCAAGGACGGAAATGGACCAAAATTTATAATAAAAAAATATATATATTTTTTTCATTTATTTTTTTGGGAGTTTTCTCAAAGGAACTAGGAGATAACGCTATCCAAAAAAATGCTGCTCCATTCACTTCAATGTTTAAAAATAAACACAGAAAAAAACATTTTTTTCCTGTTTTTACCATGTATTTTTGAGTGAAACATGCTATTTTCAACATCAAACAAATGTTAACGAGGTCACAATGGCCTCGTTGACATTTGTGAAACCACACCTGAAAACTCTCAGTGATTAGCAACCATCAGGGGATCAATCATACTGGAGATAAATATTCTGTGACTACTTGAAAAGGTAAGATAATCCTGGCACTGGGCAAACACAGCCAGAAATAAGTCTGGCAGTGAACGAGTCAAGACATTTACCTAGCTTTTAGCATCACTCCTTTTTTAATTCTATTTCTATTTTTGTTACATTTTCTTTTTCCCTTTGTGTTTTTATTTTTTATTGTCCTTTTTCCTTTCATTAATGTTAATGAAATGTTATATAATGTTTCATCAATGAGAGATAGAACATACGCTGAGGTAACCGGAACCATCGCCCCAAAACACACTCGCCCCCATTGTGTACTGAGCTGAGGTGTAGGAGTACCTGGTGGCGACCGTTCCCAGGTCGCCGGTCACTTTTCGCTGAGGTTACCGGAACGCTCCATAAGACATTATATAACAGTTTATATCCAGGCCACATAGCGACACATTGTTGACCGTGTTGTGTTGTTACTATTATTATTATTATTGTTTGGCATCGGGAAGGAGAGCTGAGTCTGACATCATTCTTCCTCATTTTTCAAAGGTAGGCCTCGTTAGTTATAGGCTGCTGTAGCCTACGGATTAAACAAGTGTTCTGTGTTAATAAACACATGTTTACTAAATAAAGTCTCATTTTTATTATCATTAGGGCTTTGATGCTAATTCTAAACATGAAAGCTGCAGTTGTGGTGCTTAAAGGAAAGGGCGGTTTGCGATATCCTCTCAACTGCGCGTTGAAATAAAAAAAGAAATCGATCGACACATCGATAAATGCCCCCAACACGTCCACACGAAAAACATGAGTCGTTTCCCATCCCTAGTTTGTAATGTGGGCTAGCATGGGAGCGTCTCTGAGGAATCTGGTGGGGTGTCGTCATGGCCTTGGTTGGCTGAAGGGGCCATGAGTTTCTTTTGGCACATCTTCTTTACAGGTTTAATTGAGAACGCTTCTTTTTGAACCCCCAGGTTTTCATAGTGAGCTTGGATCTGATCTAGAGCTTTTATAGAGACTTGAATGCGAGGGAAGTTTGTCAACCCTCAATTTGACAATTGTAGTGAAAAAACTGTTAAAACAGTTTCGCCACAATCAGTTTGTCAGTAATGAGCGAGCCTTTTGAAATAATGCAGAGGTTTGTAGATCTAGTTTGAAGCTGGTTGTTGCAGCCTAGTTGTTTTAGAGCCTTCCAGCGTTTATCTGAGGACTTTTAAGTTTTCCTCAATATTCTCATTTAACTAATTCCTTTTGGCATTTTTATCTCATGCTGTTTACTATGTTTCGTAGTTTTTTGCTCTTTACAAATAGATGCTCATTACGGTGTTTCCTGTATGCAGAGTAGCTTTTGTTTCTGAGTTTGTTACCACTGAACACACTAATGCTGGCTGCCTGCCTGATGTACATCTATCAGACTGTAATAAATCATACTGATAATAATAATAATAATTATTATTATATATTGTATTAGACTGTGAGCTGGTGGACCGTCAGCGCTCTAGAGCCAAGAACAGTGAGGGAGGAGAGGTTCCTCAGAAATACTTCATCGTCACCAACAACCTTCTGCTGAGAGTCAAATACCTGCTGGTCTACTCCCAGAGGAGACACCTGTCCAGGTAATATTAATAATAATAATTATAATATGGTCTATTCCCAGAGGAGACACATGTCCAGGTAATAATAATAATAACTAGAAAAAGTGCTCCTCGGAGCACAAGTCTCCGCCAGCAGACTTGTGTTGGGAATGTTGGGAATGTTCTAATTCTTATGTTCTAATTCTTACAAAAAATAGAACATGTTACTGTGTCATAGTAACATGACACAAGTGTCCTATCCGTCTGTATAACTGTCCTATCCATCCTGTCTGTATAAGTGTCCTATCCGTCCTGTTTGTATAAGTGGCTATCCGTCCTGTCTGTATAAGTGTCCTATCCGTCCTGTCTGTATAAGTGTCCTATCCGTCCTGTCTATGTAAGTGTCCTATCCGTCCTGTCTGTGTAAGTGTCCTATCTGTCCTGTCTGTGTAAGTGTCCTATCCGTCCTGTCTATGTAAGTGTCCTATCCGTCCTGTCTGTGTAAGTGTCCTATCTGTCCTGTCTGTGTAAGTGTCCTATCCAATTGTTACAGTATCCGCCATTTCGTGATTATTCCTGTCTTACCTCACTTTGAAAGAGGCAAAGACTCTTTCAAAGTGACACATGTATTTATAGCCCGTTATATGTCACTAGCCAATCAGATCACACTATTTCACCGTATTGTCAAGTGTCACGTGAGGCTCGACCAATGTTTGCTTGGCTGACGGATAGTGAAAACAAACTCTCCTGGCGGAGACAATAATTAAAGCTGAAAGCAGCGATAAGTGGAGCCAAGGCATGAAAGGCAAACAGCAATATGCAACAATAACACAATAGGACAAAGCAGCCCATGTAATTAACAAATGAGAATTCGCAACAGCTGAGCAGAGTGCTGAGGGATTGTGGCTAGCAATCCAGGGTTAAGAAACCTTACTCATAGACACCTCAACCCATGGCCATAGACAGGAATCGAAGCCTCAACCTTCGGACTCAACAGGCTGTCACAGTAGTGATTGAGCATGATGGTGTCTGTTGAAGATCATAAAGATGAAGTTCACAAACCATTTACCAATAGAGAAATGTGATGTCTCCTCTGTACCAAAACTAGTGAAAGTAGCCGATCCACAAGCTCACAAAGCATTGTTAGGTGAAAAGTTGTGAGATGGTAGATCAGCTATTTTCACAATGAAGTATGTCATACATTGAAAAAACATACTCTCAAATAAGCATTTCATGTCATCTTTAACAATTGCACATGCATTCATTGATACAATCATGTTGTGTGAAGTGCAATGCAATTTAAATGAAGTCTGCATGAGGTGAGGCCTGAACCGGCGACCTTGTGATTACAAGGCTAATGCTGTAGCAAGAAGCCATTGGACAAACATACCTGTAGTTGTGAAAAAGGAGCTGACACAGATGACAGTTTCACACAAATTGCTCAGAAATCCTGGTTTTAAGTGTTTTTCAAACTGCTCAATATGGCGGAAAATCTAAGGGCGGAGCTTACTGGTCAAAGTGATAGATGTGTTCCTTATGAGTCAAGGCACAAGTGTAAGCAAGTTTCACGACTTTCGGCCAAACGAGGCATGACTTATGCCTGTTTAAAGTTTGCATTTTCAAAAAATTGCTATAGCGCCCCCCTTTGGCCAATTGGAGTGAGATTGGTTTCAGTGATATTTGGAATGACTCTCTACATTACTGCAACGTTTCAAAGAAATGTGAGTCTTGCATGTATGTGTTAGGGGCAGATGAATAATTTTCATAAAACTGCAATAGTTAAAATCTATGGAATCCTGGAATTTTGGAGCAATCTGCACGAAACGTTTAACACTTGAACTTTGGACCTCTGCCGACAACTTCTAGGCGGCGGAATTTCCATAAGTGAAAAAAATGCAGAAGTTAGGAGCCAATGACTGTTTTTCATATAATTCAAAATGGTGGGAGATCTAAAGGTCAGAGGTCAAAAGTCAGAGCGTGAAAGTTGTTCAGCATGAGGAGACGCATATGTGTATCCAAGTTTCATGGCTGTAGGTCAAACAGGGCATGAGTTGTACCTGTTCAAAGTTGGCATTTTCAATTGAGTGCTATAGCGCCACCTTTGGACGAAAGATTGTGAGAATTATTTTTTGATCGTTTTTCATGACCATCTACCATATGGCCGAGTTTCGTAAAAAGCGACTGCACGGTTCAGCCAGAACTGCGAAAAGTGGCAGAAGAAGAAGAAGTGACAGAATACTGCCAATAACAAAACAGGTCCAGAGCTGAGCTCTGGCCCTGTAATAATAATAATAATATGGTCTACTCCCAGAGGAGACACCTGTCCAGGTACACAGTGCCTCCTAGTGGCCACATGGTGAATGATATGCATTGACATGTAGAGGTGTAATGATTTTAATAATAATTATCATTTTGGAGGTTGAATGAAATAAAAAAGAAAAGAAAAAGGGGAAATAGCTGATCTACAAGCTTACAACACGTCACATCATGTAGATTGTAGATCGGCTATTTTCAAACTTTTTGGGGCTCTAAATTGGACTTAATTGGCTAATACTCTCAAATGGATTCAGTTCATAGTGAAAAGGAACGTTTTACTGAATGAATGAACACTAACGTGTGTGTGTGTGTGTGTGTGTGTGTGTGTGTGTGTGTGTGTGTGTGTGTAGACATTCCAGCAGGACCTCCTGGGTGGTCCGCCATCATTTTGCTATCATGATGAGTCTCTACATCCTTCTGCTCATGTGCATCGGTGCCTTCAACTCCACCTCCTTCTGGAGCTTCTGGAACAAACTGTTCTAAACTCCTCCCCCTTCTGGAACAAGTTGTTCTAAACTCCTCGCCCTTCTCTGTGCTAAACTCCTCCCCCTTCTGGAACAAACTGTTCTAAACTCCTCCCCCTTCTGGAACAAGTTGTTCTAAACTCCTCGCCCTTCTCTGTGCTAAACTCCTCCCCCTCATTCTGGAACAGGCTGTTTTAAACTCCTCCCCCTTCTGGAGCTTCTGGAACAAACAGTGTGTCTGAATCTCCACACACACACACTATATATATGATGTATATATAGTATATATGATTTATATATATATATATTATAACACATTCTCCTCTCAGACGTCCCTGGGGGGGGGGGGGGCACATGTTGACTAGGGGAGACATGAGTTACCATTCTGTCTCTATCAGGATGTAACTCCAACGGCGCTGAGTCGGCTGACGCTGACTTCGCACCGTTCGGCACGGCGAACCGGGAGTTCACTATTAGTCACTCTGGTATGTTATGGTACGTTCTGGGAGTGAGAGTGTCTAGGAAACTGTTAGGAACGACTCCAGGCTGTTATTTGTTCATTAGTGCCTTTTATTCAACATCATTACAGACAATCTGGGTTTAGGATGAAGAAGATGCATGATGAAGGTTTTAGTCTCTCTCTGTTATTACAACAGAATTATCATAGCCTTCCCATGGGTGTAATTAAGATATTAAAGCCTTTCCATGGGTGTAATTAAGATATTATATCCTTACCATGGGTGTAATTAAGATATTATATCCTTTCCATGGATGTAATTAAGATATTAGATCCTTTCCATGGGTTTAATTAAGATATTATATCCTTTCCATGCATTTGGAAATATGCTCTGAAAACTCAGATAATTCTGGTGTTGACGTCATACAGTTAGTTCTGATTATTATCAGTTAATTAATGAACAGTCAGAGTAGAAACTCATTAACTAATGTTGACGTTTTCGTCTTTTTAAATTCTTTCAGTTCATCCCCATTGTTTAAACATGAAACATGCTGTTTTGTTAGAACATACTGAGCAGTTAGTTCTCAAACGTTCGTATGTCAAGGACTCCCAAATTGATACAGGATGTATTTTGCCGCGGACCCCCATCTCAAAAGATTTTGTGCCAGGGACCCCCATACGAGAACATTTGTTTAAAACAAATGTTTTCCAAATTATTCCCCATTTTTCACATTTTATACGCTACGTTCACACAGACGCATCAGTCAGCATTTTGTTCTAAACACGTAGCAAAGGACCATCTGAAATGAGCTTTTATCATAGAGTTTAGTTTCTTTTTTTATTTTCTCAGTGACTCTTTCAGTCTGTAAGTACAGTCAGGGTCTAAGGAACATATTTACCAATAATGCAGCATCATTCATCTTATTGTGTATTCATGTATCATTGTGTTAAAGGGCCATTCTGTAATTTTATTTGTCATTCATCTTATTGTGTATTCATTTATTGTGTTAAAGGGCCATTCTGTAATTTTCATATCATTGTTTTTTGGGTTCTGGGTCACTTGTTCTTCTGTCCACCAAAGAGTGTAAAGTTTAAGACCAAACCGCACCCATGCAACTAGTCGCAACTCCTTGCAACAACACAGTTTTAAGGCCAGTCCACACCAATGCAACTCCTGGCAAATGTCATTGAGGCTGTGCTTTACAGAGCAAGAATACAATTACAGAAAAAGTACAAATTTAACAATGAAAGAAGAGCAAAAGCAAGGAGTTGTAAGTAGTTGCATTGGTGTGGTCTGGCCTTAGAGCTGGTCAGTCACAACGTTCTGTCCACTGACCACAGCGGTTACTAGTAGTTTAAAGTCATACTGTGTAACTTTTAGAAGTAAACAAACGTCATTTTGATGTCATCTTTCCCTGGTATGTTCTTCTGGATATGCATTCCACATAAATGTGTTATTATGACAACTTCTCTAAACTCTATTAAACACTATGTTTATCACTATGTGTTCCCCCGACACTCACGGCAAAATGACATACTGTAGGAGGATGAATTGAATTAATGTGTTTTAACGTTAATGAACTCATTTTCTGGCAACTTGTTGTTCCAAAGTATGGACGGGCTCTAGGACCATGCAGCCATTCCATTTTGAGCGACAATTCTATATTGATGAATCCATGTTACACCGTATGACTCTGAGAAGAGCAAAAAAACACTGTCTTCACCTGAAGCGACCGATACGTGTCTCAATTTAAGTATTTTTGTTGTAAGTATACAAGAATATGTGCAGGACCCCCTTTTTGCTTTTCTCAAGTTCATTACTCCTTTATACACGCTTGCCCATATCAGTAGGTGTTCAGAAGGACTTTTACACCGTATGGACGTTATGCTTCTGTCACTAGATTTATTGGAACGTTGGCCACTTTTGTTCAGTAAATCTTTATATTTACTTTTATATTCCTTGTAAAGCTGTAGATCTTCATCAACTATTGACTTTTTTTTGTTATAAATTGTAAAAAATAGTAATAAAACTATAATAAATACTTTATTGCCTGAAGGAGTGTTAAATAAAATCCAACCTGACTGTAAAAGGGAACATGACACCTGTATTATAGTTTAGAGTTAGTCTTCCTGGGACCCAAACTTATAAAGGCACATAATGAATTCATCACAAAAATGAGTGAAAACGGCTGATCTTGCTTGAAGCTTGTAGATCAGAACGTTTCGGGGAATTTGTTAGTTTGTTTTTTAATCTTTAGGCGAAACAAATGGTATATTTACCGTGCTTAAGTCGTGACCATTATAAAAGGGTCCGCTACCCGAGATGGGTCTCCACCCTAGGTTTGGGAAACACTGCTGTTTAGCTTGTATAATGAATGTTAATAAGAATGACAGACGGCTTTAGAGTAATTTCATTGTTAAGGCTTGTTGTGAATATTACTGTGTGGAACCAGGCCAATCCAGCTAATAATAATAATAATCTTTATTGTCTCCTCAGGAATATTCATCTTCACTGTCAGAAAAACACATGTATATACTCTATGGCACACAACAACAACATAACACCAAGACAAGTCCCCAGTATACATAGCTGGGACTAAACATTCACAAGTTACTGGCCCTCATTTATCAAAGTGTTATGGTACGTTCTGGGAGTGAGAGTGTCTAGGAAACTGTTAGGAACGACTCCAGGCTGTTATTTGTTCATTAGTGCCTTTTATTCAACATCATTACAGACAATCTGGGTTTAGGATGAAGAAGATGCATGATGAAGGTTTTAGTCTCTCTCTGTTATTACAACAGAATTATCATAGCCTTCCCATGGGTGTAATTAAGATATTAAAGCCTTTCCATGGGTGTAATTAAGATATTATATCCTTACCATGGGTGTAATTAAGATATTATATCCTTTCCATGGATGTAATTAAGATATTAGATCCTTTCCATGGGTTTAATTAAGATATTATATCCTTTCCATGCATTTGGAAATATGCTCTGAAAACTCAGATAATTCTGGTGTTGACGTCATACAGTTAGTTCTGATTATTATCAGTTAATTAATGAACAGTCAGAGTAGAAACTCATTAACTAATGTTGACGTTTTCGTCTTTTTAAATTCTTTCAGTTCATCCCCATTGTTTAAACATGAAACATGCTGTTTTGTTAGAACATACTGAGCAGTTAGTTCTCAAACGTTCGTATGTCAAGGACTCCCAAATTGATACAGGATGTATTTTGCCGCGGACCCCCATCTCAAAAGATTTTGTGCCAGGGACCCCCATACGAGAACATTTGTTTAAAACAAATGTTTTCCAAATTATTCCCCATTTTTCACATTTTATACGCTACGTTCACACAGACGCATCAGTCAGCATTTTGTTCTAAACACGTAGCAAAGGACCATCTGAAATGAGCTTTTATCATAGAGTTTAGTTTCTTTTTTTATTTTCTCAGTGACTCTTTCAGTCTGTAAGTACAGTCAGGGTCTAAGGAACATATTTACCAATAATGCAGCATCATTCATCTTATTGTGTATTCATGTATCATTGTGTTAAAGGGCCATTCTGTAATTTTATTTGTCATTCATCTTATTGTGTATTCATTTATTGTGTTAAAGGGCCATTCTGTAATTTTCATATCATTGTTTTTTGGGTTCTGGGTCACTTGTTCTTCTGTCCACCAAAGAGTGTAAAGTTTAAGACCAAACCGCACCCATGCAACTAGTCGCAACTCCTTGCAACAACACAGTTTTAAGGCCAGTCCACACCAATGCAACTCCTGGCAAATGTCATTGAGGCTGTGCTTTACAGAGCAAGAATACAATTACAGAAAAAGTACAAATTTAACAATGAAAGAAGAGCAAAAGCAAGGAGTTGTAAGTAGTTGCATTGGTGTGGTCTGGCCTTAGAGCTGGTCAGTCACAACGTTCTGTCCACTGACCACAGCGGTTACTAGTAGTTTAAAGTCATACTGTGTAACTTTTAGAAGTAAACAAACGTCATTTTGATGTCATCTTTCCCTGGTATGTTCTTCTGGATATGCATTCCACATAAATGTGTTATTATGACAACTTCTCTAAACTCTATTAAACACTATGTTTATCACTATGTGTTCCCCCGACACTCACGGCAAAATGACATACTGTAGGAGGATGAATTGAATTAATGTGTTTTAACGTTAATGAACTCATTTTCTGGCAACTTGTTGTTCCAAAGTATGGACGGGCTCTAGGACCATGCAGCCATTCCATTTTGAGCGACAATTCTATATTGATGAATCCATGTTACACCGTATGACTCTGAGAAGAGCAAAAAAACACTGTCTTCACCTGAAGCGACCGATACGTGTCTCAATTTAAGTATTTTTGTTGTAAGTATACAAGAATATGTGCAGGACCCCCTTTTTGCTTTTCTCAAGTTCATTACTCCTTTATACACGCTTGCCCATATCAGTAGGTGTTCAGAAGGACTTTTACACCGTATGGACGTTATGCTTCTGTCACTAGATTTATTGGAACGTTGGCCACTTTTGTTCAGTAAATCTTTATATTTACTTTTATATTCCTTGTAAAGCTGTAGATCTTCATCAACTATTGACTTTTTTTTGTTATAAATTGTAAAAAATAGTAATAAAACTATAATAAATACTTTATTGCCTGAAGGAGTGTTAAATAAAATCCAACCTGACTGTAAAAGGGAACATGACACCTGTATTATAGTTTAGAGTTAGTCTTCCTGGGACCCAAACTTATAAAGGCACATAATGAATTCATCACAAAAATGAGTGAAAACGGCTGATCTTGCTTGAAGCTTGTAGATCAGAACGTTTCGGGGAATTTGTTAGTTTGTTTTTTAATCTTTAGGCGAAACAAATGGTATATTTACCGTGCTTAAGTCGTGACCATTATAAAAGGGTCCGCTACCCGAGATGGGTCTCCACCCTAGGTTTGGGAAACACTGCTGTTTAGCTTGTATAATGAATGTTAATAAGAATGACAGACGGCTTTAGAGTAATTTCATTGTTAAGGCTTGTTGTGAATATTACTGTGTGGAACCAGGCCAATCCAGCTAATAATAATAATAATCTTTATTGTCTCCTCAGGAATATTCATCTTCACTGTCAGAAAAACACATGTATATACTCTATGGCACACAACAACAACATAACACCAAGACAAGTCCCCAGTATACATAGCTGGGACTAAACATTCACAAGTTACTGGCCCTCATTTATCAAAGTGGTGTAGACCAAATAATGGGCGTACGGCGAGATCGCCGCAATTGTGGGCATTTATCAATCTATCATGACTTTGACTTCATCGTACGGCCCGCTCAGATCTCGCGTCAGCTCTGAGGCCGCGTAGACAACATTTTATAAAGGCATACATCATGGACATGCGCGCCTATTTCATTTCCAAGTGACAATGATGAGCAATTAAAATCTAACATAGCCTATTTGCAATGTTGAAAGTTAGGTGCTTAGTTGGGTACATGTTGTGTTCATAACTCTTTCCTCAATCGCCCCATAAACGTTCAGATTATGACTGCCTTGCCAGGTTATCTCTCATTAACGTGGCGAGACGGCAGCCCCTGACTGACGGGGAATACATGATTGCTTTATTTTAGTGTAACTAGAATGCACACTGGCACTGCGCTCTGTAATTACTGTATAAACGTATTCCATTCATGACGATGTGATTGGTGTCATTCATGTACTTGACAGGATCCATGAGGGTTGGCAGCCCTGGCCTAAGGCAGGGCTGCCAACCCTCTCCTTTTGGACTCCTGGATTGTCATCTCTCCTTGATTTGGTATCAAACTCCCAAAATTCACCAGAACACAGGAAATGACATCTACTCTGTTAAAAGGTTTCGGGGGAAGGACCTGGGCTCAAATACCAGCTGGTTTGTTTGTACACTCCATTGACACTCCATAAATAAACGAGGGCCACTGGTTGGAACCAGGCCAATCCAGCTCACTACATGAATATCAAGTCAAACATGAAGGTCAGATCCTTCCCTGTAATCTGTTCTTTTTCTCTATTGTTCTGTGTTGTTCATTCAAACTTTAACATAAAAGACACATTTATTACACCTGGCAGTGGCTCAGGGCCTTGTTATCTAACTCTGTTATCTGAGCTTTTTATCAGTCAAATATGAGGCTGATAAACATGACAGGCTGCTTTGTTTAAGATCTCATCTTCCTGATAGGCCACTGATACAGTGGTGTGTTCATCTGAAGCTAAAACCATAATATATATACTTCACTGTCCGGAGTCCCCCAAGGGTCTGTACTGGACCCCCTCTTTTTCTTTTACCTGTAAAACAAATCTCTTCACTGAAAATAGCCGATCTACAAGCTCACAACGTGTCGCATTGTGACACATTGGCTATTTCTGCAGAAAACAAAAGTAAACTATAGGATCATAGAATGTAGAGAGACAGTGCAGTGTCTCAGTAAACTATAGGATCATAGAATACAGAGAGACAGTGTAGTGTCTCAGTAAACTATAGGATCATAGAATACAGAGAGACAGTGTAGTGTCTCAGTAAACTATAGGATCATAGAATACAGAGAGACAGTGTAGTGTCTCAGTAAACTATAGGATCATAGAATACAGAGAGACAGTGTAGTGTCTCAGTAAACTATAGGATCATAGAATGTAGAGAGACCGTGTAGTGTCTCAGTAAACTATAGGATCATAGAATACAGAGAGACCGTGTATCATAGAATACAGAGAGACAGTGTAGTGTCTCAGTAAACTATAGGATCATAGAATACAGAGAGACAGTGTAGTGTCTCAGTAAACTATAGGATCATAGAATACAGATAGACAGTGTAGTGTCTCAGTAAACTATAGGATCATTTTAACCTTTGCATAAGACTAAGGTCGTCAAGGTTACGGGCTGAGAGGCGGAACCTGAAGAGGTGAGCGTTCAGCCTCATTACATGCCCCGCCCCCATCTCTACAGGGTGTCTGAGTGACAGGATGAAAACAATAAGTCATTCTTCTAGAAGAATATTACAAAGAACAAGCTATCCTTTGTTGTTCCACTTCATTCTGTCTCTGTATGAGCTGCATCATAAATGCTCTGTTATTCAATAACTATCAAGGTGTGTGTGTGTGTGTGTGTGTGTGTGTGTGTGTGTGTGTGTGTGTGTGTGTGTGTGTGTGTGTGTGTGTGTGTGTGTGTGTGTGTGTGTGTGTGTGTGTGTGTGTGTGTGTGTGTGTGTGTGTGTGTGTGTGTGTGTGTGTGTGTGTGTGTGTGCGCGCGCGCGCCAACATCATTGATTCATTGATACATGTCATACTTATTGTTGCTGTCGGGCAGAAACCTTGTATCTCCATAGTTAAACTGTTTATGTTTTTCCGAGTAGTTCACCCAAAAAATATATTATTTTCTATCAATGACACCCCATGAAGCCTTGAATTCATTAATTTGTTGTTAAATAACTCTATATTGTGATAGTAATCATTACTATTCACCTGTTTCCTAGGCTGTGTGTTTTCCACTTCCTGTCGATTTGATCCAATGAAATCCAATGAAACTGGTCAGATGACCAATGATATCCAATGAAATCGACAGGAAGTGGAAAACACACAGCCTAGGAAACAGGTGAATATAATGTAGCAATGAGTTCTAGAATACAGAGCTTTAACCTTTAAACAAAAACCTTTTTGTTTTCACCAAAACATCACTTAACCAACATTTAAACTGCACAGAAAGGTTGAACAAAATATAAACATAAGAGCTTAAGTTAGTACTTAATATTGTAGATATGAATGAAAGACGTGAGGCGATATACAGTAGTACTGTATGAAATTATTACATTTAATTCACTATTTTAACTAAAGAAATGGTTTTCAGGTTTCACATAGAGTTGGGAGAGTTAGCTGCCATGTTCATTTGCTACATTGTTACTGGTGTCGACGTCCTGTGAGATTCATCAGCAGCCATCAGCTGGGTGCAGGTGGACAGGATGGAACCAGGCACATGAAATACCCTTCAGGATGACTCTGTTGAAACACATGAAACACAATAAAACACAGTGTCAGTTACAGTTTAATGCCCAAAGCTAAACACATTGATTTATTCTACAAAACAAAACATGCAAGTGATGGTCAACCAGTGGCTAGGTGGTTACAGTGACCTACCAGTAAGGTGATGCTAGGTGGTTACAGTAACCTACCAGTAAGGTGATGCTAGATGGTTGTGGATGACCTACCAGTAAGGTGATGCTAGGTGGTTACAGTGATCTACCAGTAAGGTGATGCTAGGTGGTTACAGTGACCTACCAGTAAGGTGATGCTAGGTGGTTACAGTGACCTACCAGTAAGGTGATGCTAGGTGGTTACAGTGACCTACCAGTAAGGTGATGCTAGGTGGTTGTGGATGACCTACCAGTAAGGATGCTAGGTGGTTACAGTGACCTACCAGTAAGGTGATGCTAGGTGGTTGTGGATGACCTACCACTAAGGTGATGCTCGGTGGTTACAGTGAGTGATGCTAGGTGGTTGTGGATGACCTACCAGTAGCTTGAGGTGATGCTAGGGGGTTGTGGATGACCTACCATTAAGGGGATGCTAGGTGGATGTGGATGACCTACCAGTAGGTTGAGGTGATGCTAGGGGGTTGTGGATGACCTACCAGTAAGGTGATGCTAGGTGGTTGTGGATGACCTACCGGTAGGCTGTGACACACAGGGTGGAGATGTGATGCTAGGGGGTTGTGGATGACCTACCAGTAGGCTGTGACACACAGGGTGGAGATGTGATGCTAGGGGGTTGTGGATGACCTACCGGTAGGCTGTGACACACAGGGTGGAGAGGTGATGCTAGGTGGTTGTGGATGCATCGTCCAAACTGCTTCAGACAGGAAGTGTCGTTTGGGCTGCAGGGGCGGGAACAGGCTGGGGGCGGAGCTTTGAGGAGCAGACAACCTGAACAGGAAGTGTGCTGACAGGAGCCGTGACACGGCTGTTTCTGTACCGAAACAAACCTAGAAAATAACATGTTGTACATTGAATAATTAATTAATATATTAATACATTAACATATCCTCGCTGTTGGGCAAATGAAAAGTATTAAAAAGTGCTTTATCATCACCTTGACAATAACTGTTACAGAATATGATGTATATCATCACCATGACAACCTTTGTTATAGAATATGATGTTTATCATCACCATGACAACCACTGTTATAGAATATGATGTTTATCCTCACCTTGCTGAGCAGATCTCAGAGGGGTTGGCCTTGCAGAAGGCCTTAGAACATTCTGGAAGACAGTTCTCCTCATCCTGGGACTCCAACACTGCATCAAACCAGATTATTTCCCTTATTGATGTGTATGTGTACATATATACAGCATTAAACCAGATTAATCATCCTCATAGATGTGTACGTGTAGCATTAAACCAGATTAATCATCCTCATTGATATGTATGTGTATATATACAGCATTAAACCAACAAATACAAGCCCCAAAATGCTCGCCCCAAAACACGCTCGCCCCTGGTCAAATTCGACGACCTCGGAATGGTCGCCACCAGGTATTCCTAAACGTAACCTCAGTAAAACTATGCCTAATCCTAACCTTATTCCTAACCTTAACCTCAGTAAAACTATGTCTAAACCTAACCTTATTCCTAACCTTAACCTCAGTAAAACTATGTCTAAACCTAACCTCATTCCTAACCTTAACCTCAGTAAAACTATGTCTAAACCTAACCTTTTTCCTAACCTTAACCACAGTAAAACTATGTCTAAACCTAACCTTATTCCTAACCTTAACCTCAGTAAAACTATGTCTAAACCTAACCTTTTTCCTAACGTTAACCACAGTAAAACTATGTCTAAAATTAAACCTAACCTTATTCCTAACCTTAACCTCAATAAAACGAATAGGCTACGCTGGGGGCGAGCCTGTTCAGAACACCATATCAGTCCTCAGCTCATAAAAACACTGTTAATGTATTATTATTGATACAAGATGCACCACGTATGAGACATTAAAGGTGCTGGAAGATATTTTAGGGTTGTATGTTTTTTATTTTATTATTAGCTCAATATTGTGATAGTAGTCATTGCTATAGAGTGTTTTGTTCAGTAACCTGTCTCTCCTGCTCTTTAGTAAACACGTGGAACATTTCATGTCAGAAGAGACTACTAATGTTCCAACTCCTATTATCAGCTCATTTCTTTGTTTCATCTGTTTATCCTGTATGAGTTCTCTCTCCTGATTGGATGAGATTGTCATCCCACCTGTTTACTGAAGAGTGGAGAGACGGGGAGACAGACTCCTGTTATTGACACACACTCTTATGATTAAAGCAATTTAACACTTATTTTAACAAGAATATTTCACTTATACCCCCGATATTAAACACATAGTTTAACTAGACAAAGTGCTCCTCGGAGCACAGGTCTCCGCCAGGTCATGGTACGTTATTGTGGCCTCCTGGTGGCGCTATAATAGGCCATTTGTTCTTAGGCCTTTCACGGCAATCGGACACTGCATTCATGATTTGAAGCATTTTGTTCCAAAAATGTGTTTTGCTAAATTAGACCTGCTGGTGGCACTATAACAGGCCAATGTGAAAAGGGTGACATTTCTTCCTCGGCCTAGTGGGAATGAGTGGGAAATTTTCACGGAAATCGCACACTGCGTTGATGATTTGAGGCATTTTGTTCAAAACAAACTTGTCCTGCAAACTTGGAAGGCAATCTTAGCCAATCAGGATGGAATATGGAAAATATGACAGACCCGTGTTGATCACAGGACTCTAGAGATAGGCTACTGTATACCGATTTGTGTGATGTTTGGACAAAGGTTGTAGGAGTAATATTAAAAAAATGTATTTTGCAAAAGTCGGCCTCCTGATGGCGCTATAACAGGCCAATCTGAAAAGGTTCGGCTTTGGCATCTATAGGGAGTGTGTGCACAGTTTCGCGGCGACCGGGCCAACGGTGCCGGAGATTAGCTGTTCACAGACAGACGGACACACGGACGGACGGACAGGGTGCAAAACATAGTCATAGTCTCGTTTCATAGTCTGCCTTTAGGCCTGGTGGAGACAATAAACATATAAGATAATAAATACTAAGATTAATGAACGTATGTAGCAGGATGGGCGTTGGTTCCCGCGCTGGATGTCTGTCTCCACTAGTTGTGGCGCATGTCGCCACGCCGTCCTCGGCGGGGGCGTGTCCACGGCCTCTAAACCAAGCTGACCCGGGTGTAGTTGCACCATTGGAACGTCAGTTCTCGTTTGGGCGACCGTGATGTAGGACACGGTGGGCCGTATTAACACGGCAACCGCGTTGCTCAAGATCGCCTATATGGTTTAATGGTTGTCTTCCATCCCTGGTCGCCTGGGTCTACAAACTCTGGCTAAACGGCCAGAGTGTTTATTTAGTTGTTTTGTGTTTGTTTAGTTTATTTAGTTGTTTTGTGTTTGTTTAGTTTATTTAGTTGTTTTGGTTTGTTTAGTTTATTTAGTTGTTTTGTGTGAGACCGTCGGGCACATAGAGGCCTGTAAACAGACGTCATCCTTTACCTCTGGTAATAGAATGATGTCATTTTAATATATTGTACGGTGCGTTACTAACTACTATTACCTTTTCAGGACGGGTGCTGCATAGGGACCGTTGGGAACAGGTGACATGGTAGTGGTACCCCCCCCCCCCCCCTCCCTTTCATTTGTGTTTCTAATTCCCTTTTTGTTCTTTTACTTTGTTTTGCTGTGATTTATTAGGGTGTTACTGCCCTTCACATGGGCCTGTTATAGCGCCACAGATTTTGTCCAAACATCACGCAAATCGGTGTGTCAGTATCTCTATAGTCATTAAAGGACGACTTCACCGCTTTTCAACCTATCTTCATATCATTGGTCCTCACGAATACTCATGATAGAGGACCAATTATATGAAGATAGGTTGAAAAGCGGTGAAGTCGTCCTTTAAACAAAACGGGTATTTCAGATTTTTCATATTCCATCCTGATTGGTCCAAAATGCCTCAAATCATCAACACAGCGTGCGATTTCCGTTCAATTTTGCACACACATTCTCACTAGGCCAAGGAGGTAATGCCACTTGAAAATTAAATCAGCCTCATGGTGGCGCTATAACAGGCCGATTCGTGTTTTTACCTATAACTATAACTTTGCAATCTCTAGAGGCCAAGGAAAAACCCTACCTTTTTCACATCTGCCTTTTATAGCGCCACCAGGAGGCCGGCTTATATAAAATACATTTTTGGAAATTACTCCTTCAGATTTTATCCAAATTTCACGCAAATCGATATACATGATCTCCATAGTCATGTGATCAAGACGGTCTGTTAGAGTTTTCATATTCCATCCTGGCTAAGATTGACATATAAAGTTTGCAGCAGTGGCCTGTTTTGAACAAAATTCTGCAAATCCACCCTAAAATGCCATCCTATCATAGCGCCACCAGGAGGCCGATTTTTGCAAAACCATTTGTTTTATATTGCTCTTACAAATGTTGTCCAAACATCACAAAAATCGGTACATTATCTCTTTAGTCAAGTGATCAAGACGGATCCGTCCGATTTGTCATATTCCATCCTGATTGGCTGACTCCAAACATTGCTGGCCCACAATAACCTACCTGACCTGGCGGAGACCTGTGCTCCGAGGAGCACTTTTTCTAGTTCACTATAAAATGGTAGAATGAAAATAATAATCTGTACCTGCTGTACAGCTTCCTGTGTTCTCTGGCAGCTTCCTGTCAGTGACATCATCATCATCATCGTGGTGCTGAACGTTAAGGACACACACCAGGCCCCGGTCACACTTCCCCAGGTGGTCCCATGTGCCCCCGCAGGGCTCCCCGGCCAGGCGGGCGCACGCCGGGCAGCAGCCGCACACGCCCGTGGTGATGCCGCCTGGACACTGCAGCTTCAGCGCCCGCCTCTGGGTGGCGCAGTGGAGCCGCTCACAGGGCGGGCAGTGGAGGCTCTGCAGGGTCTGAGCTGTGTCAGGGGGGGCGCTGTGGGACCCTGTCGTCATCATCATGCCCATCAGGACTGAGCCGGTTACTAAGAAGAACAACCACATGTTTGAGTCTTAACTTAATAATATCTGTTATACATCAGCTATCCTGCAGGATTAGTCTAACTTAATGCTATCCTGCAGGATTAGTCTAACTTAATGTTATCCTGCAGGTTGAGTCTAACTTAATGTTATCCTGCAAGTTGAGTCCAACTTAATGTTATCCTGCAAGTTGAGACTTAACTTAATGTTATCCTGCAGGATTAGTCTAACTTAATGTTATCCTGCAGGATTAATCTCACTTAATGTTATCCTGCAGGATTAATCTAAATTAATGTTATTCTGCAGGATTAATCTAATTTAATGTTATCCTGCAGGGTTAATCTAATTTAATGTTATCCTGCAGGATTAATCTAACTTAATGTTATCCTGCAAGTTGAGTCTTAACTTAATGTTATCCTTCAGGCTGAGAGGCTTTTTATGTGATGCACCTTTTATAAACCACTCCCTCCACCCCGTCTGACAGCCTGACAGCCAATAGTTGACTGTGTGTGTGTGTGTGTGTGTGTGTGTGTGTGTGTGTGTGTGTGTGTGTGTGTGTGTGTGTGTGTGTGTGTGTGTGTGTGTGTGTGTGTGTGTGTGTGTGTGTGTGTGTGTGTGTGTTTGTGTAATATCTGTTAATTATCGGCACATCTTATCTTTATGACACTGGTTCTCAAAGTGAGTTCTGCTCAATTAAATACCAAATGGACCCTTTCAGGTCACACACACGCGCGCACACACACACACACACACACACACACACACACACACACACACACACACACACACACACACACACACACACACACACACACACACACACACACACACATTGATTTGCAGGTCTGTTGGGAAAAACAGCAGAAAAAAACATATTATCACCTTGATTGATTGATTGATTGATTGATTGATTGATTGATTGATTGATTGATGTACTTTATTTAGTAAGACATGAGAACAGTACATGACAGTACATAACAGTACATGGAAGTACAAATTCACAATACAAGGTCTACTAAACTGGATAGCTCATTAAGCACTTAGCTTGTTTAAGATGAGATCCCCATGCACACATGTCATGATGACATATAAGAGACAGACAGATATACACACACACTACTATACAGAATGTCATACAATCAGTTTACAGGTTACTGGTATGAAGAGTGAAAAATATGTACGAAAGAAGAAAGAGAGAGGGGGGGGGGGGGGGGGGGTAGGGGGTATAGGTTAGGACTTGGACAGGGGCCATTTTTGAATTGCAGCCTCCTGAAGGTGTATCTTTAGGGCATTTTTGAAAGTGAGTAGGGTTTTACACTCCTTTACTCCTTTTGGTAGGGCATTCTTGATGAATAGCATGAGAACGAGTTAATTCCCTTTGTTGAGCCAAATCTTGGTTGAACATGGTTTGTGGAGCTGCCTCTGGTGTTATGATCATGGACTTGATTAACATTTTGGAAGTATTTTGACAAATACAGGGGGATCCCAATGTTGTGGTGTATCTTGAAGACCAGGCCCATAGCGTTGCTGTACTCTGTCCTCAACCCTAAGCCATCCAATCCTAGCAAAATGAGCAGGGGTTAGATGGGTTTTGTGATTGAGGCCAAGAAGTAGCCTTACAAGTTTGTTTTGGGATGTTTGTGAGCCTTGTTTTTAAGGCCTTGGAGGTGTTGTGATACCATGAAGTGCATGCATAATCATAATGACCTTGTATGAGGGCCCCTGCAAGAATCTTCAGAGTATTCTTACTGACTAGACGATCAATCCTCCACAAATAGCGTGTTATTTTGTGGACCTTTTTGATCAGCCTTGCTAAGGTTAGGGTTGGACCCAAAGAGGATGGATTCAGTTTTACCCAGGTGTAATGAGAGTTTGTTTACTTTACTTTGTAAACTTTGTTTACTTTATAAAATAAACGAACATATTCTATTCCATTCCATTCCATCCTATCCTATCCTATCCTATCCTATTCCATTCCATTCGTTCCGTTCCGTTCTGTTCCGTTCCGTTCCGTCCCGTCCTATTCTATTCTATTCTATTCTATTCTATTCTATTCTATCTTGTTCTGTTCTGTTCTGTTCTGTTCTGTTCTGTTCAAACCCCAGTAGAACCAGTATCACAGTATATTAGTGGAGTAGCCGTCGCCCATAGAGTTAGGCTGTCGCCTGGTGGTCAAATCTGAGATGACAGGACTTTCGCATTTAAAACACTACTGCGCGTGCTTCCATCGTCTGAAACGCTAGTGCGCATGCTCTATTGGCTCCAGAAAGTAGAGTTACTTCCGGATGCTTCGTGGGCTTGTTGGTTGGTTGTGAGCTACGTTCATTGACATGAACTGGTAGGGGCGGGGCCGTGAGGCCGTCTGTTCTATGTTCCATAACCTAACATCAGGCGGCCAGCAGGAGGCGGTAATGAGACTCTCTAAGCTGCTTTACTCTAAACAACAACAAGAAGCAGCCTGAGCTTTCCTTTACTGGTGTGAGACGGTGCTAGCAGCTAGCAGCTAACAGCTAACAACAACTAACGGTTTCACCGACACACCGGCCACCGTTGGCCGAACCGAACCGAACCGAACCGACCCTTAGCACCGTTGTGAGCCTCGGTAAGTTACCTCTCTAAGTTAAACAAGTAAACAACATGTTGTACTGAGAGTTAGCAGCTAGGCTAACCAGCTAGCATGAAGGAAGGGGGGCGTGGTCATATGAATGGAAACAGTTGAATTAAAGTGTTTTTCTGTTCAGAAACACAAACACTTAAATACATGATTTAAAGATTTAAACGTTCTGTATGTGTTGAAGAACCATTAAAACCTTTAGAACCTTCAGGAGAAGCTGAAGCTGATAGAACCTTTATAAACATGTTTGGGTCTGGATGATTGACAGGTGAAGAGTAGGTCGTGTTTAGCTTTAAACTGAAGATAATCTAGTTTCTAAATAATAATTATAATTATAATAATATTTAAATAATAAGTAAGATAATCTAGTATCTAATGGACATACATATGAATAATAATGTAGTATCTAATGGACATACATATGAATAATAATGTAGTATCTAATGGACATACATATGAATAATAATGTAGTATCTAATGGACATAAATATTAATAATAATAATCTAGTATCTAATGGACATAAATATTAATAATAATATAGTATCTAATGGACATAAATATTAATAATAATCTAGTATCTAATGGACATAAATATTAATAATAAATATTAACTAGTTGGTTCTCAAACCTTTACATTTCAAGGACTGTCAGAGTGTCTAAATGTAACCAAATGAACCCTTATGGATCCATTTGTACTGAGAGTTACAGTCCTGTAAACTTAAAGGTCCATTTGGAACCCTGAGGGTCCTTGGACCCCCACTGGTTTAACTTTAGACATTAATACATTTAATGTTGTTATTTGTTTGTGTTGTCTTCAGGTTGTCATTGATGTTGTGTAATAATAATTAAAAAAATAAATAATAATAATATCATTGATGTTGTGTAATAATAATAATAATAATAATAATATCATTGATGTTGTGTAATAATAATAGTAATAATAATAATAATATAATTGATGTTGTGTAATAATAATATCATTAATGTTGTGTAATAATAATGATAATAATATCATTGATGTTATAGATGTTATGCTCGCTAACATGCTATTGATCTTTGTGACACTTTGATCAGGTGTTGTGACAAGATATTTATCCTGTCAATGTGTTCCCTCCTCAATGCAATAAATTACCGCACATCAATATGATTTATGTTACATCTATGTTTAAATATACATGTTTAAAACAGCTGTACGGAAAGCTCGAATAATCATCTTTGTGTTTGTATCTACAAAGTTTGTTTCATAAAGATGAGATACTTTTTATCAATACATTCCATGCAGGTGATTATTGTCTCCACCAGGCCGAAAGGCATGGCCGAGACTGTTTTGTACCCTGTCCGTCCGTCCGTCCGTCCGTCCGTCCGTCCATCCGTCTGTGAACAGCTAATCTCCGGCACTGTTGGCTTGATCGCAGTGAAACTGCGCACATACACTCCCTGGATGCCAGAGTAAAACCTCTTCCCCAAATGTTTCACATGGGCCTGTTATAGCGCCACCAGGAGGCCGCTTTTTGCAAAACACATTTTTTGACTACTTCTTCAGGTTTTGTCCAAACATCACACAAATCAGTACACACTATCTCTATAGTCATTAAACCAAACGGGTCTTTCAGATTTTTCATATTCCATCTTGATTGGCTAAGAATGGCTTCCAAAGTTTGCAGGAGTACACCGTTTTGAAAAATATGCCTCAAATCATGAACACAACGTGCAAGTTCCGTGCAAGTTTGCACGCACATTCTCACTAGGCCGAGGTAGACAGGCTATGTGAAAAATTTCAAATCAGCCTCATGGTGGCGCTATAACAGGCCGATTCGTGTTTTTACCTATAACTGCACCGATCTGTGTAAAAATGTGTATGCGCAGTGATGTTGCTAGGTTTTCAATGTAATGGGTCCCGGGACCCACAGGTTGTCATTCAGATGGGTCCCAGAAACATTTTATGGGTCCCCAATTACACGTCCCCCCCCCCGTCCCCCCCCCCTTCGTTTTCTTTAATCTCCAATCTCCATATCTTCTATGCGTGTGTGACTGTGTACATTATATCCTGATGCAGTGGATCTCAACCTTTTCAGGCAGCGACCCCCCAAAATAATCATATTTTAACTGGGGACTCCCCACCCTGAGGAATTAGGAGTTGAGGCACTTAATTTAGTTTCATTCAGTTCCACAGATACATATTGTGAAAATAGCAGATCTAGATCAGTGCGACCCGTTCCTGCTTTTCAAGACCGATACCGATATATATATATATATATACATATATTAAAAAATCATAAATATATTTTTTCAAATGTATATGATTCTGTAGTATTAGCACACCTTATGATAAGAAATACTAGTAGTGGGCAACAGGTGGATTTAACATACCTTTGACCAATAGAATACATTTAATCATAGAACCTTTTAATCATTATTATTATTTTATTTTGTATTATTTATGAATGTAAAATTTATTTTTACTATTTATTGTGTAGCAATAAAAGACTGAAAACACTGGCTTACAGTGGAATTATTGGCAAATAAAGAAATAGGAATTCAAGAAATAATGAAGACAAATACTGACAATGCCTATGAACATTGGCTTGCAGTTATTGCACATAGCCAACATGCAATAATAATATTAGGCTTGTCATTGAGAAAGGAAAATAAAGTTGTCTTTTTGAGGAGAAGTGGAACCTTATAAGTCTTTAAGTTTAGCATGAGGGAGAGGGTCTACCCTCTTCAGGGAATTAATTGATATGATATCTCTAGGGTACAGAAAACATCCAGTTGCCTATTAAACATACACAAGACACAGACGATAGACAACCGGTTATTACTTACAGCTGCCATTAATTAGTGCTTTTGGTTGCCTTTGTGGTCAAATCAGGGTCAAATGCATAGGCTCAACGAGCCATCGTTAACCTGCTAATGTTACACAGCTGATTGGCAACATTAATCCACCACATCACTCTGATCTCCAAGCAAGTTGGAGAACACTCTAAAATCGGGGATTTTACTTTGGCTGGTCAATTTAAGATGACAACACCAACAAAGATTAGTAGTAGACCTGTATGTATGATGATCAGTTATTATTCCAGACAGTGGTCTATCCAAGACGTTTTAACACGTTTAAGAGCAGGTCCTCATGCGACTCTCTCTCTCTGTGAGTAGCGTAGACTAACAGCGAGGGGCTGTGCTGCTGCTGCTGCCACACAACGCTGTTTAACCGAGTTATACTTCTCCAGTACAACGGTGTCTAACCGAGTTATACTTCTCCACCAACGGTGTCTAACCGAGAGAGTCCATGCAGATCACAGCTGACAAATATTATATATTATCGGAGCTATTACCTAGTGCGTCCCATGGACGCCACGACGGTGTCATGAATGCGTCCTTTCGCAATATGGTGCGTCAGCGACGCAGGACGCAGGCCTACGAGCATCTCTGTATGCGCACTCCCTAGAGGCTAAGGAAAAACCTTTGCCCTGTATTTTTCACATCTGCTTTTTAGAGCGCCACTAGGAGGCTGACTTATGTGTAAAACACATGTTTGGATATTACTCCTTCAGATTTTATTTAAAAAATCACGCAAGTCAGTGCACATGATCTCTACAGTCATGTGATCAAGACAGATCTGTTTGATTTATCATATTCCAGCCTGATTGGCTAAGATTACCACCTGTTTCTGAATGTCACATAATGCAGGAGGCAGCAGGACGTTGAGTTATTGAAGTCTGTAGCTGAACCTCTGAATGACATCATATTGTAGTTTGTAGCTGAACCATGTATGTAACCGTTATTAATTATATGTATGTAACAGTTATTATTTACATGTATGTGTGACAGAGCAGCTTGACTAATTTACTAAATGCATTGTATGTTATGCTGTATTGTATAACTTGTAGATTCTCAGTCCCACAGAAGGTGCACATTCTGCTGTGACATGGAATCTAATATACCTGTGTTTATCTGTTTATCAGATGCTGTAAAGGGGAAGCTGCCTTGAAGCCTGAGGAGCTGATTAATGCTACATGGGGAGCAGCCTGGGTGGATTTTTGAATGCACGGGTTGGTTGATTGTAGCCATGGGTGGGGTCTGTTAGACTATATAAAGGAGAGCTGAAGGAGAGCTGGTCAGTTGAGTGTGGGCTGCCATGGGGAGAGGCTGACACCTTACCTCTCTGTTAGTTATGTTCTGTTGAGTTTTGATTTGTTTATTTCTTTTGTTATTTCACTTATTGTTGTCCAGGCCTGGAATAAATGATATTATTTTACCTGCAAGCCTGCCTCCTGGTCGATCTATGACATGTAAAGGGTTTTTCACTGACTAAAATGCCTATACACAATCCCACTTGGTAACAAATGGTGGCAGTGGTGGGATTGTAAAGCTTCCAAGGAGCAATAACAGTCAGTGGAAAAGCACCTAAAATGTCTCTACGAGGGCGTGGCCGACCGGGCAGACCTACCCGGCAAAACCCAGAGCCGTTCACCAAAAATGGTGAGGGACTAGTGGAGGAGAATGAGGAGGAGCCAGTCGCTGAGTCGGGGGATGGAGGAGCCATGGCATCAGTGCTGACTGGTGAAGCCCAAGTAGTGGCAGACCAGCAGTTGAATCGAGAGCCAGAGGTTGAACAGCCTTCCGTAAGGCCGAAAGTGGCACCAGTGGAAATTCACAGCACAGCTGAGTTAAGTACTTCTCCTTACTCTTCACCGGAGACCCTTCCTTTTGGGCAACAATTTATGAATGAAATGAGAGAATTCATGTATAAGCAACAAAAACATGAGAAAATGCTGTTTGATGGGCTTGAAGATCTGAAATATGTTGTGTCTCAAAAATCCAAACAGGACTGGGTGACTGAAGAATCAGCCAGTCACCAGAGTCTGTTTGCCCTGCCCACTCCAGCTCAGCAACGTCAGCCGCCCAGCCATAGGACAACGCCGCAGCCTGCCCAGCCGGAGCAGCAGCAGCCCATCCACCGGTACGACAGAGCGAAGATTCCAAACTTCAGTGAGGGTGAAGACGTCGAAAGCTTCTTCATCCGCTTCGAGCGCATCGCCAGGACCTGGGGGTGGAATCATGACGAGTGGGCAGCTCGTGTCGTCACCCTCCTCACGGGCAAAGCTTTGGAGGCCTATGCCAGCATGGACGAGCAGCGGTCCCACCTCTATTCCGACATCAAAGCTGCTGTACTTGCCAAGTACGATGTGACCGAAGAGACCTACCGCCAACGATTCAGATCCAATACTCTACCAACAGGAGAGTCGACCAGGGAGACCTACAATAGGTTGAAGGGACTCTACCGAAGGTGGATGCGACCAGAGACCAAGACGAAGGAGCAGGTGGCCGAGACTTTGATCCTGGAACAGTACCTGCGTGTTCTCCGCCCAGATGTCCGAATGTGGGTGAAAGAGCATCAACCACAGACGGGGGAGGAAGCGGCAAAACTGGCTGAGAGGTATATGGCTGCACATCGGGAGCCACCTCGAGAGCCATTTCGACCCAACAAGGTGACTGTGGGGCAGGTTAAATCAGAGGGGTCCAAAGGTGATGAGGTTCTACCCAAGCGGGATACAGGGGGTGGGACAAGGTCTAACTATGGCACTGGGGCTCTTATCTGTTTCTATTGTCATCAACCAGGGCACAAGGCAGCTTTGTGTCCACTTAAAAAACCTAAAGAGGCTAATATGTGCTATGTTCCTAGACCAGAGTTTCAGCCCGCTATGCAGATTTCAAGGGCCAAATCCCGATATTTAACCTCAGTTCTTGTTAACGGGCAGGATGCTGAAGCACTGTTAGATACAGGTAGTTCCCAGACACTGGTGAAAGCAAAGTTTGTAGATAATGAGTCTTTGAACTTTGGGGAACTAGTAGGTTTGGGGTGTGTTCATGGGAAAGAACAAATGTATCCTACTGCTGTTGTGAATATTGTGGTTGATGGTCAAGCGTACATGATGAGGGTGGGGGTGGTTGATCAACTGTCATATGATGTCATTTTGGGGGATGATCTACCAGTTCTAACTAACCTTGTTCAGTCTGTACCCAAGTTATGTGCTATGGTTACTAGGTCTCAGTCCAAAGGTTTGCAACCCCTTCCTGACATCCACCCAGGTCTTTTTGAAGGTGGTACAAAGGTTAGGAAGGATAAACGGCAGCGCCGCCATGACAAGCATGTGGGGAAAGCAAGGGTGCAGGATCCAGTCTCGGTTGCTCCAGATCCTGAGACCACTCTGCTTGATCCACAGTGGCAAGTCCCTGACAACTTTAAGGAGCTGCAGAGATCAGATCCTTTGCTGCAACCTTTGTTTACTAAGGTATGTGAGGTAGATGGTGAACCTGTTAATGGAGCTAATCTCATTGGTGATAAATACATCCTCAAAGCTAACCTTTTGTACAATGCAGACAGTGAGGTACCTAGATTGGTTGTTCCTAAATCATTTCATCAGCTAATTCTAAATTTGGGACACCACATTCCGTGGGCAGGACATCTAGGCCAACAGAAAAGCTATGACAGAATCAGTCGGAGATTCTATTGGCCTAGACTCTATCAGGATGTTCAGGAGTACTGTAGGACATGTACAGAGTGTCAAAAAGTAGCACCAATTCGCAAATCAGATCGGGGACTGTTACAACCGTTACCAATCATTGGCACACCATTTGAGCGTATTGGTATGGACATAATTGGACCATTGGTTAAAAGTAGTTCTGGGCATCGATTCGCTCTTGTAATCTGTGATTATGCGACTAGATACCCAGAAGTATATCCATTACGCTCTACCCAAGTCAAACATGTGGTCCGATGTCTGATAGATCTGATTTCCCGAGTTGGTGTTCCTGCGGAAATTTTAACTGACCAGGGTGCTAATTTCATGTCAACTTTGATGAAAATGTTGTATAAGCAGCTAGGCATCACAGGCATTAGAACTACACCTTATCATCCCGAAACTGATGGGTTGGTTGAACGTTTTAATGGTACACTGAAAAGCATGCTAAAAAAGTTTGTGGATGAGACGGGTAGGGATTGGGATAAATGGATTCCTTTCCTCCTTTTTGCATACAGAGAGGTTCCACAGGCTTCGACTGGTTTTTCCCCTTTTGAGTTGGTTTATGGCAGACAGGTTAGGGGGCCCCTGGACGTACTCAAGGAAAGTTGGGTGGCTGGAGAGCCAGCCCAGTGCAGTGTTGCGTCCTACATCCTCCAAATGCGAGACAAGTTGGAAAAGATGAGACACCTGGCCCAAGAACACCTGAGAGAGGCCCAAACCAAGCAAAAGGTGTGGTATGACAAACATGCTAGAGAGAGAGAACTGAAACCTGGGCAGAAGGTATTGTTACTGCTTCCTTCCGGTACATCTAAGTTACTTGCTAAATGGCAAGGCCCTTATATTGTGTCTAGAAAAGTGGGACCAGTAACTTATGAAATCCTGTGCCCAGAAAGGAAACGCCAGAGGCAAATTTTGCATGTTAACCTGCTAAGAGTGTTCAAGGAGAGAGATGTTATCCCACCAGCAAAACCAGTGATGATGGTGCGGGTAGCAGAGGATGGAGATGATGATGAGTCTGACATGGAACCAGTTCGACCTCAAGGGGGTGCCATTGAGGCTCCTGAACATCTGAGTGAGGAGCAACAACAACAGCTGACTCAGGTGCAGAAGTCGTTCCTTCCTCTCTTCCAGGAGAGACCAGGACACACAGAGGTTATCAGTCATGACATTGTTCTGAAGGTTCCTACACCAATCCGGCAGAGGCCCTACCGTGTTCCTGAGAGAATGGTGGAGTCATTGAGGAAGGAGGTAGCAACCATGTTGGAAATGGGCATAATAGAGCCTTCAAAAAGTGAGTGGTCAAGTCCTGTTCTTTTGGTTCCGAAGAAAGATGGAAGTGTTCGATTTTGCACAGACTTTCGTAAATTGAACACTGTTTCCTGTTTTGACTCTTATCCAATGCCCAGAATCGACGAACTGCTTGAAAGGTTAGGCAAAGCTAAATACATGACCACATTAGACCTTTGTAAGGGATATTGGCAGGTCCCACTCACCACTGCTTGTCGACCATATACAGCTTTTCGTGCACCTACTGGCTTGTATCAATATACTGTGATGCCTTTTGGTCTTCATGGGGCACCTGCTACATTTCAGAGACTCATGGACATTGTTTTATCTGATTGTGGACAATATGCAGCAGCATATCTGGATGATGTTATAATCTACAGTGAGTCATGGCAAGAGCATCTCCATCATCTTCAGCAGGTCCTCCAGAAGCTTCAGACGGCAGGGTTAACCATCAACCAAAAGAAGTGCTCGTGGGCACAGGAGGAGGTGAAATACCTGGGGTACCGCATCGGGCATGGTCACATCAAGCCGCTGGTGGAGAAGTTGGAGACCATCCGAGGAATACCCAGACCGCAAACCAAGAGGCAAGTAAGGTCATTCCTTGGCCTAATTGGCTGGTATAGAAGATTCGTGCCTCATTTTGCCACATTGGCTACACCAATAACTAATCTCACTAAGAAGACTACTTCCTCCCATCTTCAGTGGACTGAAGAATGTGAGGAAGCCTTTAGAAAGTTAAAGGAATTGTTATGTCAAGATCCTGTCCTGAAGAGTCCTGATTTCAATAATAAGTTTCTTGTACAAGTGGATGCTTCTGATGTTGGCTTAGGTGCTGTTTTAGCCCAAGGAGAGCCTGGAGAAGAGAGGCCCATTCTGTTTCTGAGCAGGAAGCTCTTCGACAGAGAAAGAAAGTACTCTACTATCGAGAAGGAGGGTCTCGCCATAAAGTGGGCAGTGGATTCCCTCAGATATTATCTGCTCGGACGGGAGTTCATGCTTCAAACCGACCATCGAGCCCTGAAGTGGATGCATTCCATGCAGAGTCAAAACTCAAGAATACTGCGCTGGTGTCTGGCTCTTCAGCCATACCGCTTTATTATTGAGTACTGTCCAGGTAGTAGAAACCTCATTGCTGACTATCTGTCACGTGTACCAGGTATGCACAACCCAGAAGGAGAGGGGGTAAGAAATGTGACAGAGCAGCTTGACTAATTTACTAAATGCATTGTATGTTATGCTGTATTGTATAACTTGTAGATTCTCAGTCCCACAGAAGGTGCACATTCTGCTGTGACATGGAATCTAATATACCTGTGTTTATCTGTTTATCAGATGCTGTAAAGGGGAAGCTGCCTTGAAGCCTGAGGAGCTGATTAATGCTACATGGGGAGCAGCCTGGGTGGATTTTTGAATGCACGGGTTGGTTGATTGTAGCCATGGGTGGGGTCTGTTAGACTATATAAAGGAGAGCTGAAGGAGAGCTGGTCAGTTGAGTGTGGGCTGCCATGGGGAGAGGCTGACACCTTACCTCTCTGTTAGTTATGTTCTGTTGAGTTTTGATTTGTTTATTTCTTTTGTTATTTCACTTATTGTTGTCCAGGCCTGGAATAAATGATATTATTTTACCTGCAAGCCTGCCTCCTGGTCGATCTATGACATGTAAAGGGTTTTTCACTGACTAAAATGCCTATACACAATCCCACTTGGTAACAGTATGTAACAGTTATTATTTACGTGTATGTAACCGTTATCAATTACATGTATGTAACAGTTATTAATGACATGTATGTAACAGTTATTATTTACATGTGTGTAACAAGAATGATCATCTCTCTTCTTCCAGTTCATATGTTTTCATGTGAGGCTGGACCATGAAGAGGCTGAGAGTGGCTCCAACTCTCCAGCAGCCAGCTCCAGGCCGTGGAGGACGCCTGTCCAACGCCAAACGGAAACACTGTGAAGTCCAACCCTCACCTGCCAGGAAGAAGAACCCACAACCATCACCTGCCAGGAGGAAGAACCCACAACCATCACCTGCCAGGAAGAAGAACCCACAACCATCACCTGCCAGGAAGAAGAACCCACAACCATCACCTGCCAGGAAGAAGATCCCACAACCCTCACCTGCCAGGAAGAAGAACCCACAACCATCACCTGCCAGGAAGAAGATCCCACAACCCTCACCTGCTAGGAAGAAGAACCCACAACCATCACCTGCCAGGAAGAAGATCCTACAACCATCACCTGTTAGGAGGAAGAACCCACAACAATCACCTGCCAGGAAGAAGAACCCACAACCATCACCTGTTAGGAGGAAGATCCCACAACCCTCACCTGCCAGGAGGAAGAACCCACAACCACCACCTGCCAGGAAGAAGAACCCACAACCATCACCTGTTAGGAGGAAGATCCCACAACCCTCACCTGCCAGGAAGAAGAACCCACAACCATCACCTGCCAGGAGGAAGAACCCACAACCATCACCTGCCAGGAAGAAGAACCCACAACCCTCACCTGCCAGGAGGAAGAACCCACAACCATCACCTGCCAGGAAGAAGAACCAGAGCAGGATCCCACAACCATCACCTGCCTGGAGGAAGAACCAGGTCAGGAGCCGAGGCAAAATGCAGAACAACGAAACAGGCCTGTTCTCCACCATCAAAAAGTTCATCCGTGGAAACTCTGTCAAGGTACATCCATCCAGATGTTTGTAACTCTGTCAAGGTACATCCATCCAGATGTTTGTAACTCTATCAAGGTACATCCATCCAGATGTTTGTAACTCTATCAAGGTACATCCATCCAGATGTTTGTAACTCCATCAAGATACATCCATCCAGATGTTTGTAACTCTGTCAAGGTACATCCATCCAGATGTTTGTAACTCTATCAAGGTACATCCATCCAGATGTTTGTAACTCTATCAAGGTACATCCATCCAGATGTTTGTAACTCTATCAAGGTACAGACAGACAGTCGGACAGCTGAGAGAGAGAGACAGTGTAGGAGAGACAGACAGTCGGACAGCTGAGAGAGAGACAGTGTAGGAGGGACAGACAGTAGGACAGCTGAGAGGAAGACAGTGTAGGAGAGACAGACAGTCTGACAGCTGAGAGGAAGACAGTGTAGGATAGACAGACAGTCGGACAGCTGAGAGAGAGACAGTGTAGGAGAGACAGACAGTAGGACAGCTGAGAGAGAGACAGTGTAGGAGAGACAGACAGTAGGACAGACGCGTATCAAAAACCTCCAGCATATGGCTAGTGGCTACATTGAGCACTAGCCATGTGGCTAGTGGCTACATTGAGCACTAGCCATGTGGTTAGTGGCTACATTGAGCACTAGCCACGTGGCTAAAGGCTATCTTGTAAGTTGTATAAAGTATATGTACATAAGGCAGTGGTTCTCAAACATTTTCATGTCAAGAACCCCCAAAATGATGTGCATTTGGCCTCGGACCTCCATCTCAAAATATTTTGTTCCAGCAAAGATTTGAGTTACAAAATATATATGTTCAACGATTTGCACAAATGTTCACGATTTTTCAAAAATAGCAGATCTACAAGGCGCCATGAGGTTGGATATCTGCTATTTTTTAATAGCCAAAGCCTAAAATATGGATAAAGGGATTAAAATGATTGTGACGCTTTATTAACTAATTTTGCTGGGGACCCCATGGTACCCCCCAAGGACCTTTCGGGGTCCCCGGACCCCACTTTGAGAACCAATGAATTAAGGTATAGTGTGTTTGTGTTTTCAGGTGGAGGACGTCCCAGCTAAGAGGAGTCGTATTGATTGTAACCTGATCACCTCTACGCCTCAGAACAAAACCATCTCTAGAGTCGGTCGCAAAAATAAAGGTAAAAACTAAAATAAAGCTTATTGCTTAATGTTTACTGTGTGTGTGTGTGTGAGAGAGAGTGTGCGTGCGTGCGTGTGTGTGTGTGTGTGTGTCAGAGGTTGCGCTAGGATTTTAAACTGCCAGCCAGAATGTCCGGCATGATAATAATTGACCCGACATTTGTCAATTTTATCGGCCATATCAATGTTCAATGCAAGCGAAGAGCGAGACGGACACTGTAGTGTAATTATACTAACGTTATGGTGCTAATAAGTGATTTACATCACTCATCACAACACGCACGTTAACAACACTAACGTTATGGTGCTAATAAGTAATTTACATCGCTCATCACAACACGCACGTTAACAGGTGATAAGAAGCTACGTCCTACCAGGGAAACTCCCCCCTGTCAGGTGATAAGAAGTTCTAGTTGGCTCTCATGCATTGAAGGAGGCATGAGCTCGGCTCTGGGCAGGCAGGGGGAGTGTAGCGCCCAGGATTACTTCGACAATTGGCACTGGGTGAAAAAGGGTTGCAAAATCGTGGGATTTTTATTTTAAACAAGTTTAATCTCTATTAATCATTGCTAAAAATTGCGTGTTCAGTAACAGGGCTTCCCCCGTCTCTCCAGCTCTTCTTTAGTCAACAGAAAATACATTTTTAGGTGCGTCACCAATTTCATCCAATCAGGAGAGACGACCCATTTATCAGCTTCAATTTTATACTCATCCAGTTACCATTCGTCAGCTCATTCATTTGTTTCATCACTTCCATTTTCACTTGTTAATCCTACATCCCGGATGAGTTCTTTCTCCTGATTGGGTCAAATTGATTTCTTAGCCTGAAAATGTCTTTATTTTCTGTTTACTAAAGACTAAAGAGATGGAGAGACAGGAAAACCTAATGTTCTCATTATGTTGTTTTCATACTGTGTGTTGTTTATGATAATGTTTGTTTTTCATCATGTCAGACATTACATGATACGTAACCTGTGGGGTTAGTTCAGGCAGTATAGAGCACCGAAGTCTGACGTAATTTACACATCCTACCTGGGTCGCGTTTTTTTCCCCCCGTTCTGAATTCCCATAGACGTGTTTAATATCGCGTCAAATAAGAACTGTGTTCCAAAAATAAACTTGACAAATGATCCCGGCGATTTTACTCTTATGGATATGAAGCATCAACTGACGGTGAGAAAACGCTAATGTTACTTCCGCCAAATTAGTTAAATTTTCGCCAATAACAGACTGTATCAAATATGAGTGACTGACTATCATAAACGATACAGAGCCTCCTCCCTGACAATTTCGCAGAGACAGTTTGTTTACTTTTGGACCCCAATTCTTATATGAGATGATTCTATGATGACGCAATGTTATTCTCCATAGAGAATTTACCTTACGAACCAGGGGATGAACGAGTGACGTCAGGACTTCTGTACTCTATACACTCCAGAGGTCACATGCATGCTCATTACTATGTGGCTGTATACAGCAGATCCATACGTCATACACTGACGTGGCAATCAGCGGACCACTTGGGCGGGTTATTTAAGCTCACCTAAATCTGCGTTCCTTCCGCTTTGTGTGTTCTAGTTTGTTGTCATGCGGCTGTTTGCTCCCACCACCACCCCAGCACCACCAGTGGGCTCTGCTATTGGTTCTGTTCCCCATGGGGGGTTGTTATTGTATATCTATCCCCCTGCTCTTAATGTTTAATGTTGTTTGTCTAATTGTGCTGAGCAAGGGAGAAAAAAGGAGCCTGAACGCCATGATAAAATATTATATTCACACTTGTATTGTCATTCCATAATATCGGTTCAATCTATTTGTTTTATCATATTGGTTCAATCCATTCGCGAGTTATCTGACAGAACTGTGTTGTTATATTAATGTCATCATGTCAGACATTAAGCCTTTGAAGACCAACGGTAAATGTGAGAGTGTTGAAGCACCCAGCACCCCACCCTGCAGAACACCCTGCAGTCCACCTCGGACCACCTTACTGGGAACCATCTTCTCTCCTGTCTTCAACTTCTTCTCACCAGCAACCAAGACTGGTAAGAAAGTCTGTGTTACAGACATGTTATTATATACTGACCCCCAGTGGACGGGGGAGGAGCTATCGTCCACAAATTATAATGTCAAAGAAACAGAAAACTAGATTAGAATAAATGAACCAACGTGTTGTAAGCTTGTAGATGGGCTTTCTGTGGTCAAGAGATTTGGTGTAGAGGGGATAAAGGTGGGGGGACCCAGTGTAGACCCCTGGGGGACCCCGGTCTGCTAACGTTTATGGGATTGAAGTGGTTAAATGGATGTCAATCATTTATTTTGAATCGTGAAATGACGGTTCATTGCAAAGCAAAACATTTTCAGTATTGCAAATGCTTTAGAATTAAAGCACTACTTCATCATCAGAATTAAAGCACTTGTATTATGAATGTAGTAACTGCCTCATCTTTAGAAATAAACAGGTGTGTATTTTGAATAGAAATAGAATAGAATACTTTTATTGGCATCATTTAAAAGTGTCACCATTTAGAAAACGCAAGCGTGGATTATAATTTCTATACACAAAAAAAGCAGAAGTTTGTTTCCATTGTGGTTCCACTTTGAGACATGGAACAACACACAACAAACTACAAACAACCATAAAACAAAGAACATGAAATCCTTATATATATATATATATATATATATATATATATATATATATATATATATATATATATATATATATACATATAAGTTATAAACAATACATGAAGGGCAAGAGGTTCACTAAGAGAAGAATCCAATGCAGTCAAGAGAAGCAGGATCTAATTTTGACCAGTTAGTGTTGAGATGAAGTTTTCTGAAAAACATATTCTGCTATATCAGTGGTTCTCAAACCTTTTCATGTCCAGGACCGCCCAAAATTATATGTATTTGGCCACTGACCCCATCTCAAAATATTTTGTTCCAGGGACCCCCAGAAGCAAGGATTTCAGTTAAAAATATTCGCTTTAAATGCGCATAGAGATTTTATATCTGCTATTTTTGAATAGCCAGGGTTCAAGATGGAACACGATCATAACATTACATTACAGTCATTTAGCAGACGCTTATCCAAAGCGACTTACAATAAGTGCATTCAACATAGGTAGGGAACGAAACTACTAATCACCAGAAGTCTTAAGTGCATTCTCTTCTAAAACAAGACACTAAGAGTATACCTAGCGCTAAGGTAAAAAGTGCAATGTATCAGCTACCTACTTTCTTAAACAGATGAGACAAATAGGAAAATTAAATGAGCACGAGCTAAAACAAATAAGTATCAAATAAACAAGATCCAATAAAACAAGAGCTCGTACAAATAATTGACAACAAGTAAGCAAGGCATGGAGGCATGAATGGACATCATTTGCATTGCTCCACGCCCATTTAAGACCATAAAAGGCAACCGGGAACGTTGAAGCTTTATTGATTACTGAGGGGAATCTGTCCTTTGGACGAACCCTCCACTGTCCGACTCCTACATCGGAATTGTAAATGGAGTAATGGAGACAGGCAGCTAGATGTCATCTATACTGTATCCGCTTACGGTAAGACTGCTTCATGTGATGTGGTCATTATTATAAATTAATAGCGAGACATATGGAGTTGACATGAAAGTCCAATAGGCCAAACTGTGGCCACATTTACAAAAACGGAAAACACGCCTAATAATTCAGCTTTAAATGGCTCAACTGAAAAGAGATACAAATTGGTTGAATTTGCAATTTTGCATCATGTCTATAATATGCGTACAAAGATTGTTTGACATTTGTTTTCTTTCTCTTTTTTTTGTGTGTTGACAAATGTTGGACACAAATATTTTATTTGAGGTTTGACACTATTGTATGATTTTGTATGAAGAATAATGCATTCTAATGACATGTACGCAAGCTTTGGTCGTCATGCCTCCGAGCAGACGTGAGAAAGAGCGGCCCTCCCGCAAAAATCACCGACAAAAATAGATTGACGATTCAAACATTTTCGTTAATGCCCGTACGTTCAAAATATGGGCGTAAACAGCTTAGTGAATCAGGCCCATTGTGTTGTTTCAGGGTCAGACTCCCCCGGGCAGCCGGTTGAAGCAGAAGATGTTCTCAAGCAGCTGGACGTTGAAGCAGAGGATGTCATCAAGCAGCTGGACGTTGAAGCAGCGGATGTTCTCAAGCAGCTGGACGTTGAGCAGGCAGAGGAGGTTCCGTGCAACGCTCTCACCACCACAGAAGAAGACATCATGGTTTGCCACGCCCATCCAGAGGACGGCCCACATTCTGCTGTAGAGGAAGCCGAGATGGTCACTGAGACGGACACGCCCCCTTTATCCTGTAAGACCCTGTCATTCTTAACTCTTTGCCTGCCACTGACGAGGGAACTCCTCACTGACGAGGGAACTCCTCACTGACAGGGGACTCCTCACTGACGAGGGAACTCCTCACTGACGAGGGAACTCCTCACTGACGAGGGGACTCCTCACTGATGAGGGAACTCCTCACTGACGAGGGAACTCCTCACTGACGAGGGGACTCCTCACTGACGAGGGGACCCTCACTGACGAGGGGACTCCTCACTGACGAGGGGACTCCTCACTGACGAGGGAGTGTTTTGCCACTCGAACCCCAATCCAATGATCCAACAGCCAAATATAAAATATAGAGTTAAACTGGTTCAAATGATTGTGGTCCCCCTAGAACCCCCTTCAAGGACCCCTGGGGGTCCCCGTACCCCACTTTGAGACGCACTGATCTAATGTTTTGTTTTGTCATTGTGAGCAGCACCAGACGTCCGCCCCCCCCCACGGATTCCCTCCTCCGTCCCTGCTGAAGCTTCATATGATGAAGAGTGGGAGGTGTTTGATCCGTAAGTATAATAACTATATAACTATATAGGTGTGGTTTGGGCATTACACTAATAAAAACAATCACCGTGCCAGATGCCATTGCCTTTAAGAGAAGACTCTGCAAGCCATTATCCCCAATGCAATCTTACGCTCTCTCCATCTCTGCCCATGGAAGAGAGACGTTGCCTTGGAATAAATGTATATTTGATACACAGAATTATTATTATTTTATTTTTTTCAGTAGGCGTGGCCTAATAGGGTCTTTAATAGCGAATACCAGGCTTTCCTCGGAGGTGGAAAGACTGGTGACGCGAGGTTAGGAGAGAGGGAGACCGCGAATGTTGTGCCGTTGTGCGCCGACTCCCAACATGTACATTGCAGGCCGTAAGATACCGTTTAGGGACAGTGCCAGCTCCTTGTGCTTAATTCACGGGTAGCGGGTAATGCGAATGGATTCTTCAGTAAAGCACATTAAAGAGTTAATTTTCTATCCGACTCTTCAGTAAAACACATTAAAGACACAGGTCCTGTAGATTAATATATATTATTTAGTTTTCCTAGCTCCTATGTGGGCCTGGCAGATGGTGTTTTTCTGAATGGCTTTTGTATGGTTTCTGTGTTGAAGGTTTTTCTTCATCAAACATATTCCTCGGCTGACGGAGGATCAACTGACTCGCAAACCAGCTCTTCCCCTGAAAACACGAAGCACACCTGAGTTCTCCTTAGTCCTGGACCTGGTAAGATTAGTTCTGTTACTATAGACCTGGTAAGACTAGTTCTATTAGTCCTGGACCTGGTAAGACTAGTTCTATGGTCACATGACATGATGCGACCACAGCTCTGGGATCATGTTGTTTCATCTGTACACACTGGGTTAAACTGATTAGAGATCAGTTTTATAGCTTCAGGACTTTCAGTGCTTTTACATTATAAATGAACAGAGAAAGTATCATTTTAAACACTAGAAGTTGCATTCATTGTATTATTACATTATAAATGAACAGAGATCGTATCATTTTAAACACTTGAAGTTGTGTTCATTGTATTATTACATTATAAATGAACAGAGATCGTATCATTTTAAACACTTAAAGTTGTGTTCATTGTATTATTACATTATAAATGAACAGAGATCATATCATTTTAAACACTTGAAGTTGTGTTCAGTGACATTAACGTTTCCTTTCCTCTCCTACCTGTGTTAGGATGAAACTCTGGTTCACTGCAGTTTGAACGAGTTAGAAGATGCTGCCCTCACATTCCCTGTGCTCTTTCAGGATGTTATATACCAGGTAGGACTACTGTTGAATGTAGAGTTATCCTCACTGTGTTATATACCAGGTAGGACTACTGTTGAATGAAGGGTTATCCTCACTGTGTTATATACCAGGTAGGACTACTGTTGAATGTAGGGCTATCGGAGGAAGGACCGCCGGCCGCTCCAAGCCGCTCCGATCGGGGCCGCGCACCACATGTTTGACAGACAGACACAAAGAAATCCTCAACACTGCATCAGAAGTGCACAGCGCACGTCCCTGAGCAAGATTTCATTACATTCTTTCCGTAATCCACACAAGTATGTTTATACATATCGTGTATCAGTTTAGTTATATCACCAGCAGATCAAAGAATACGATTTGAAGAGCAAGTTAGGGGTTTTGGCTGAACGAACCACACTCGCCCCTCTCGAACGGCGTGGTGATTAATCATTAACCCACAGGATTTAATATTGTCCGTCTTATTAAAAAAGACAATGTGTACATAAAAAGGAAACTTGGATGGCGTTTTCTGCAACATAGTAGCGCATTTGTGCCAAAAGAGAAAACCTCTCTCTGTCTGTGTGTCCAGTGAAAAGGGGAGGGGCTGGTGAAAGCATGAGCCAAAATATCAGATCTTCAAGGCAACAACGCCTCGAGTCGCGACACGTTGTTAGCTTGTAGATCTGTGGTGGAGAAAATGGTGACGTAAATGACGTCAGACCACTTCCGGTGCTAGCCTGGAATATTATTGCATAATAATGGAGTTCCATACAAACTGTACATCGTGCAAGTACATTGACGGTTCTGAAAGCAGCTATTGTTGTAGCCAGAATACTGAGCAATATGGTTGCAGTTAGTGTGGAGTTATTTGGAGCACACGTCTGCTGTGAGACCCTCCCCAACGCTGACTCCAAACTCCATGTGAGACCCTCCCCAACACTGACTCCAAACTCCATGTGAGACCCTCCCCAACGCTGACTCCAAACTCCATGGGTGTCGTCCTCGATTAGGGTATAAGGATGATGGACAAAACGTCTCCACAAGTAGGAGTTAGGAGGTTTGAACGACAGTTTGAGGATCCAATGGAGTTAGGAGGTTTAGTCAGAAGCACTACTTAGTACTTTTCATTGGTTCAATATTTGTAAAACCCACTCACAGACGTAGAAGATGTTCAATAGCACTGATTTATAAAAAAAAGTTTGTTGAAAAATGGAGATAGTTGGTTTCTTCCCGACAGTGACGATATACCTGTTGAATGTAGCATTATCACCTCACCTGTCTCTCTCTCTGTCATCTACTTTAATGGTCCTTTGTTTTATTTGTTTTATTTCTGAAGGTCTATGTGCGTTTGAGGCCGTTCTTCCGTGAGTTTCTTGAGCGCATGGCTCAGATGTATGAGGTGAGACGTCTTCTGACTCTTTGAAAGACACAATCTAAGTGTTTTTACGGTGTGATGATGAGTTCTTGTTGAATCCACAGATCATCCTGTTCACAGCTTCTAAGAAGGTGTACGCTGATAAGTTACTGAACATACTGGATCCCAAGAAACTGCTGGTCAGGTTAGTGACGTGTGTGTGTGTGTGTGTGTGTGTGTGTGTGTGTGTGTGTGTGTGTGTGTGTGTGTGTGTGTGTGTGTGTGTGTGTGTGTGTGTGTGTGTGTGTGTGTGTGTGTGTGTGTGTGTGTGTGTGTGTGTGTGTGTGTGTGTGTGTGTGTGTGTGTGTGTGTGTGTGTGTTCTGTCAGACCCAGGCTGTTCCGTGAATAATGTGTGTTGTTCTGTCTAACAGACACAGGCTGTTCCGTGAACACTGTGTGTGCGTTCAGGGAAACTACATCAAAGACTTGAACATTCTGGGACGAGATCTGTCCAAGACCATCATCATAGACAACTCTCCTCAAGCCTTCGCTTATCAGGTAATTATGTTATTATAATAACTATTAATACTAACTAACTATTAATACTGACATATAAATGTTAAAGACATCATCATAGACAACTCACTCAAGCCTTCGCTTATCAGGTAATTATGTTATTATAATAATAACATTACTAATTAATGCTATTAATACTAACTAACTATTAATACCATCATATAAATGTTAAAGACATCATCATAGACAACTCACCCTATGACCTAACTCATTAACTTTTTTATATAAAATAAATGTTATCAGACAAAAGTCCATCATAGACAACTCACCTCAAGCCAGAGTTCTGCAAGGGTCCAGTTTTGACAACCCGTACAAGCCGCCACGCGCGAGAACGTGCATACACACGAGAACGTGCATACACACAGTACACACGAGAACGTGCATACACGCAGTACACAAAACTGACCGGCGTGCTCTATGTACAGAGTTATGGCTCTATGCCGGTGTGCTGTGTTAAGTTACACAAGTGACGTTGTTTGGGCGAAAACAGGTGCTCTATGATTTTCACAATAAAATGTTACCCACCCGCGTTTAGTTCAGTACCGCCCATCGTCCCTGCCCCTGTGAACTTATAAAAGTATATTTTTCGCCCGTTTTCACCCGTCAAACGTGGGTAACCCGACCCGTTGCAGGACTCTGCCTCAAGCCTTCGCTTATCAGGTAACAATGTTATTATACTAACTTTTATATAATGTTAATGTTGGTTCTCTGGTGGTTCTTTTATCAGGTAACTAACTATATTTAAACCATATAAATGTTATTGTTGTTTCTGTGTGTTTTCCAGCTCTCCAACGGGATTCCCATAGAGAGAATGTGTTAGGAATGTTATTATAACTAACTATATTTATATCCTATAATGTTAATGTTGTTTCTGTGTGTTTTCCAGCTCTCCAACGGGATTCCCATAGAGAGCTGGTTTATGGACAGAAATGACAACGAGCTCCTGAAGCTAGTTCCCTTTTTGGAGAAACTGGTGCAGATGGTATGTGTTACTTTGTACTGTAATGTATGTGTTACTTTTTAAAGGTGCAGATGGTATGTGTTACATTTTAAAGGTATATTGTTGTGTTTTTGAGTTTTATTGTTCTTTTTTTAGGTCAATTGTTGTATTAAGGTATATTGTTGTGTTAAGTCTATTGTCTTGTCTTCTCACAGAATGAAGATGTCCGGCCGCACATCAGAGAACGTTTTCGTTTACACGACCTCCTCCCTCCAGACTGAGGAGTTGGACTAAGAGACTCTTTATCACATTAACCTGGACTAACCCACTCATATGATATATATATATATATATATATATATATATATATATATATATATATATATATATATATATATATATATATATATATATATATATATATATATATACTGTACAAAAAGCATCTGAATCTAGGTTTGAATACAACGCATGTACTGTGTGTTCTATACATTACATACTGTACGCGTGCGCGCGTACAGTATGTGCTCCTATGATCCTATAGTTTACTACACTACACTGTAATGTATAGAACACACACACACACACACACACACACACACACACACACACACACACACACACACACACGGCAGAACTGGCTTGTTTCTAGTGAACCCTAGAAGACCTGACTGACCCACACACTGAACCACCATACTGTGGACCAGTGGTTCTCAAAGTGTGGTCCTGGGACTCTCTGGGTTCCTTTAGGGGGTTTAACGGGTCCATTTGGTTCCACTTGTACACTGTCAGAGTTAAAGGGCCAGAGCACTTTGGTAGAGGTTTGGGTTGTGTGGTTACCTTGCCATGATGTAACTCCAAAGATGGACAAGAAATCTAAAATAATTGCTCCATTGATTAGAAATTGATAATTCTAAATATCCTCCTCATCCTTACATTGTACGCTGAAACAGCTCTCAAAGTCACTCTTTTAGCACGTAAACAAACACAAACAAAGCTGATTCAGACAATATAGAACATCACCAAACCCAGTACTGTTTGTTTTTTAATAACATTTTTGGGCGGTGCAACCGCCCCTATATGTGAGGTTTGGACATCGACATTCGCTGCACTGTGATTGGCCACCATTGTACCCCCCACCCATTGTACCCCTCCAACCCTGCGCTGTGATTGGCCACCATTGTACCCCCCTAACCCTGCACCGTGATTGGCCACCATTGTACACTGGTTGACTCTATTCAGGACTGTGATTGGCTAGTGAAACACATGACACATGTGCATAGCCCTAAAATAGGACTATGCACTTAAAAAAAACACATTTTTTTTTTAAGTGAATCACACACTGTGACCACACCGCCCACTTCACACTGGGTGTGATTTTTAACTTCCTGTTGATTTTGCTATTGTTATGGTGGTTTTTGATGATGTTCTATATTGTATGAATCAGCTTTGTGTGTGCTTGTTTCTGTGCTAAAAGAGTGACTTTGAGAGCTGTTTCACCGTGCAATGTAAGTCAATGAGGAGCATTATTTTCATCAATCAATGGAGCAATTATTTTAGATTTCTTGTCCTCCTTTGGAGTTTCATCATGGCAAAGTAACTACACAACCCCAAACCTCTACCAAAGTGGTCTTGATCTGTAATGTTGGAGAACCTCTGCTATGGACTGATGGAGCTGAATGTCGTTACAAGGACCTTCAACCTATAGAATACTCTAAATACTCTCTTATTTGTACATCTGACATACACACATATATACGTATATACTTCTTTTCCCTCAAGATTTTAAAGTCTGTTTCTTTAAACTTTAACAGATTTCTTTTAGTACTTTTTATTCACTCGCTTTTATAAACCGTTGTGTTTAAAGCAGCTTTTCTGTTGTTTCCGTGATGCTTCTCTCCATAACAATGCAGGCGTATGTCATTAAAAATGTATCTTTTGGGAAGAAATGTTTCTTAATTATGCTATTTTAAAGCTATAAAAAGTGTACAACTATAATACAAAGCCATAATGGCCAGATAATGACTTTGAAGACTTTTATTTGGGAGTCTCCATATAAAGATGTTTGTGGGGGAATGTACGTTTTTGTAAGCAACTGTAAAATCTTTTCATTTTTCTACACAGGTGTATCTCCCTCTACAACCTGTTATTATCCTCTGTTCTTATCCTCTACAACCTGTTAGTGGGGGAAGACATGATAATTATAGCACCAGCTAAATGATTATATATGTCTGCTTTATTCTGTATTAGTTTCCTGGACTGTTGAACCATCACTCCTGCTGTATTCAGTGTTCATCAATGGTTTCCTTTCAAATAAATACTTTTTATATGAAACTTATTTTTATCACAAAATTCATGCTGTATATAAACACATATTACTGTTTTGTGGTGGCAGTAAAACATGAAAGGGAGGCAAACAAATGAATGGACATATTTATGGGCGAGAGACCATCTGTTTGTTTGTTTCTTTAGGTGATTACATGTGAAAGAATGAAGATGCTGTTGGAAGCAGACAGGAGATTGTTTAACATTGTGGATGAACTGTAAGACGGTGGTTCTCAACGTGAGGTCCAGTCCTTGGGGGGGGGTTCCAGATAAATGATAGATGGTTAGGAGCCAAATCGACTCTTATAGGGCTGTAACTCTGATATGTATTATAATTATAGGGCTGTAATAGGGCTGTAACTCTGAGACCAAATGGACCCGTAAGACCATGGTGGTCCATGGTCTAATGTAGGGCTTCCCCTATGGCCCTATATACTGTATATCAGCTTTTTTGAAAAATATTTTTTTAACACCACAAACAACTCTGGGGTCTGGATTAGCATATTATATATAAGTGACTGTATCTGGATCACTTTGGATAATTTTTTAAAAGATTAAATAATTGTGGTTGTTTTGTTTTTAGGGGTATTTTTAAATAATTTATAGTTTTTTATATCAACAAATTGACACAAAAATAATAATAAATACAAACAAAATATATATATAATCGACTATCAATTAGAGTTATTAAACCTTTTTTTTTTTTTTTTTAAGTTATACGTGTTGTGTAATGGTGTTGAAAATGTTTTTAAATAATTCATTTAGTAGCAGTTAGTAGTCTAGTAGTTTCTTGATCTCTTTGATAAATGGCTAAAAGTGTGTAAAAGTGTATTGCTTATTTTGACTAGAGACGAGAGGCTGATCTACTGCTGTGTCAGTTAATGTCTCCTAACTCTGTGGACCAGAGAGCGGAACCATGAAGCTGTGGGTTTGTGTCCAGACGTCACACGGACCCTTTATCAGGGAGGACACCTGCAAACATGGAGGAGGATCGTTGTTGGGGTGAATCTATAAATATTATTATTATTATTATTATAGTATATATAAATATACATAATACATGTTACTGCTGGGTTACACTGTTCTTTACATTATAATATATATAAATATACATATATACATATAATACTAGCCATGGTTCACATGGTAGGGCCGAGAGTCCCCGGTTTATAGTGGTTTTCGATTTTTTTACATTGCCAACTCTCACATGTACATAAACGTTCAGATTTCAAATATAAAGTGCTTACCCCCGAGCCATGGATGTTACAAGGAAATCCGGACCACGATAGGTACCCGTATCTCCCGTATTGTTCAATAAAAAGCATTTTAATCCGACCGCCGGCCATTTTCACCAGATTTTCTCCATTGCTTTCAACCATGTGACACTAATGGTTGGGAGGTGTATTGCACTCTGATGATCGGATTAAAATGCTTTTTATTGAACAAAACGGGAGATACGGGTACTTATCACGGTCCGGATTGCCTTGTAACATCCGTGGCTTGGGGGTAAGCACTTTATATTTGAAATCTGAACGTTTATGTACATGTGAGAGTTGGCAATGTAAAAAAAATCGAACACCACTATAAACCAGGGACTCAAGCCACCATGACTGTCATGGTATGACAGTCATGTTTCAGGGCTAACATGTTACTGCTTGGTTACACTGTTGTTTACATTATAATATATATAAATATACATATAATACATGTTAATGCTGGGTTACACTGTTATTTACATTAATATATATATATATATATATATATATATATATATATATATATATATATATATATATAGATAGATAGATAGATAGATAGATAGATAGATAGATAGATAGATCGATCATTTTATTTCTGTGTCCTGCACACAAAGTGCCCAACCCTCATGGGTTTATAAGACACCATTTTACATGTATAACATGTTTTACAATATATTCACGTAGTACATTCAATTACATCTCAGAATTATACAGACTGTTCTGTCTTCTCTCCCAAGCTTGACAAATAAAATCTGCGACAACAAAAGCTCCTTTAACAAAACATATCTCAAATTTTTCATAATCATCTAACTCAAGGAAATTTCCACAAATAGAAGACATCTTACTAACAAATACCTCTCTTATATCATCATACTTTGAGCAATAAAACAAAAAGTGTACCTCATTTTCAATTTCCCCAAGTTCACAAAACAGACAATATCTCTCTTCATCTGGATTAAACCTGCCAGTCTCCAGAGCTAATGGTAGTGTTCCTGAACGTATTTGTGCACATAGAGATCGTTGTCTTTTGCTTAAATTATACTTCACATACAATGTACTACAATGTACCTGTCTTTTATGAGACAATAGGTTCGTAATGTGGGCTTATACCATCTATTACTACACCATTGGTCTTTATATCTGGAAAACATTGTACTTCTAATTTTGTGAACGTCACATATTAACTTATTTTGAAAAATAAAAAAACAATCATTTGAATAAAATAAAGATCTCAATTATTTTGTCCAAGAGTGACCACATCTAAAATACCAGTTAAAAATCTGTTTTGTGAGTCTCTGGTCAGACATCTTCACAAGCCTATTCCATAGCCGAACCATGTCACATTTGTGTCTGATGCTTGGAGGTTCCCATCCCATATCCCCGTTAATTGCCAACACTGGAGTCAATTTTATATATATATATATATATATATATATATATATATATATATATATATATATATATATATATATATATATATATATATATATATATATATATATATATATATATGTATATATATATATATATATGTATATATATATATATATATATATATATATATATATATATATATATATATATATATATATATATATATATATATATAATACATGTTACTGCTGGGTTACACTGTTATTTACATTATAAATACATATAATAATAATATATGTTACTGCAGGCTTAAACTGAGTTATTTTAAATTAAACATTACAAGTTTTAATAACATCTGTGTACTGAACACACCAGGACGTTTTAAAATGGACATTTGATATGTTTATTTTATTGTAGACATTTGATATGTTTATTTTATTATAGACATTTGGAATGTTTATTTTATTATAGACATTTGATATGTTTATTTTATTGTAGACATTTGATATGTTTATTTTATTATAGACATTTGATATGTTTATTTTATTATAGACATTTGATATGTTTATTTTATAATAGACATTTGATGTTTATTTTGTAATAGATATTTTATATGTTTATTTTATAATAGATATTTTATGTTTATTATAATATACATTTTGTATGTTTATTTTATAATAGACATTGTGTATGTTTATTTTATAATAGACATTGTATATGTTTATTTTATAATAGACATTGTATATGTTTATTTTATAATAGACATTGTATATGTTTATTTTATAATAGATGCAGAGTTGGTGGATCTTGAAGATCAGAAAGAGACTGTGTTAGATAAATGGGATGGAGAGGATGAGGAGGATGTGAAGGTACTATTCATTATGTTATTATGTTGGATAAAAGGGACGGATACACCACCAGGTTCATTTGTTGACTTGGCATCCTATAGTTTATAGTTTTAATGCAGGGCCGGAAATCTGGCTTGAGGCTGGTGGGGGCGGGGGTCGCCCGCACGGGCGCTGAGAATATGCATTTCCACTATTGCAATTTAATAAATAAGCAGTTGTAGCGTCCGCCTGTATTAGAACTGTATTAGATGTTTATTTTTGGGTCGTTTCACTGTCCTTTGTCACAAAGTTACATCTGAGATTTGCAGGATAATTGATTGATGAAGTGATTTAATTTGCAGGATAATTGGGACGACGAGGAAGAAGAACTGAAAGAAGAACAGAAGAAGAAGAATACAGGTATGGTCTTCTCAGTAGAATTATCTTTTTAAATGTATTCTATCTATACTAGCCTCTACATATTATATTGTTATATTATATACATTCTCTGTATGTGTTCATCTTGTTTGTTGTAAGTCACTTGGATATGAGCGTCTGGTGAATGAATGCATTGTAAATGTTGTCTCTATAATATTCTATATTCACTCATAGATGTCTCTAGATACGGTCACCTGACTTGATTGAATACTCTATTAAGAAATGTGTACAGCGGTACGGTTTACAATTGTTGTTAAAAGAAGGATAACACAAAAAGCCCTAGGGGCTCGTTTCCATTGTGGTCCTGTGTATTCAATTAATACCTAAGGTCATTCAACAGTAGTATAGCCGACTGCAGAGTCTGTCATTATTCCAAATGCAAGAACAAATAATAGCAGTACAGTTGAAACCCTTGATATTTAATATACTCCTAGTCTCTGAATGAAAGTAAAGAGAGAACCCTGATCTGAGGTCAGGTTCTCTGAATGAAAGTAAAGAGAGAACCCTGATCTGAGGTCAGGTTCTCTGAATGAAATTGAAGAGAGAGAAATGAAGTGTTTGTTTCTCAACGTCTTTTTTACAGAGACAAAACCACCAGAGAAGAAGAAACTACGTGAAAAAATTAAAGAGAAGGAACTTTTACAAAGAAAAGAAGAAGAAGAAGAGAAGAAAAGAGTGAGTAGTTTGCATTAAGGCCATGTGGCCTCAGGGCATTAAGGCCATGTGGCCTCAGGGCATTAAGGCCATGTGGCCTCGGGGCATTAAGGCCATGTGGCCTCAGGGCATGACATTCAGGGTCCCCACGGTCATGAAATTCCTGGAAATATTTTGAAATAAAAAATAAAAAAATCCAGTACTGGAAAAGGTTTGAAATTGATCAAACATCATCAAAGGTCCTGGAATTTATCAAGGGTCCTGGAAAAATATTTGGCTATGCATTGTTTTTGGCTATTGATTTTGTTAAAACAAAACATTTTCATAAACATGAATAATATTACACGAAATATGTAACATAAGTAGTTTTTCGCCGAACGGGCTGTGTGACGGCAGCCTAATGTATGTCTCAAACGTTATTTTTTGCTACACTGTCTATCTTTGGGCATTCTACATAGGAGTAAGAGACACATTATTGCGCCGAATGATTGTTATATAGGCCTGGAAATTGGGCTAAATATTCTGGAAAAGTTTTGGAAAAGTTTTGGAAATTCATTGCTAAAAATGTGTGGGGACCCTGGACATTGTTTTGAGGGGCACAAGGCCAAACCCAGGGGCAACGACGGCCATGGCCTTCGTGGCTTTCCTGAAATTCCTGCCCTGATGTAACATTCATCTGTGAGTTTAATTAGTCTAAAGATGTATTCTCCCAGCAGTTATGCTCAGCTTTGTTTGATTGGCTCCTAGTTGGAGGATTCCCAGGAAAACATTAATATACAGTTACAATGTACAGTATCTAATCTAATGGTGACTGTTGATTGGTTCCTAGTTGGAGGATTCCCAGGAAAACACCGCAGAGAAAGCAGAGGAAGAGTTGGCAGAGAAACAGCTGGCCAATGAGCTTTTAGGTACGTGCAAACAGCTGTCCAATGAGCTTTTAGGTACTTACAAACAGCTGGCCAATGAGCTGAATACAATACAATCATTGTTTAGTTTATTACTGTCTTACATTCTATAACATCAGCAGTGAGTTTAGCAGGAGAGCCAGGGGCTGAAAGCTCTCTATAGGCACGGCAGCAGCTAGCTCTGGTCCATAGTGTTAGACAGCAGCTAGCTCTGATCCATAGCGTTATGCAGCAGCTAGCTCTGGTCCATAGCTTTATGCAGCAGCTAGCTCTGGTCCATAGCATTATGCAGCAGCTAGCTCTGGTCCATAGCATTATGCAGCAGCTAGCTCTGGTCCATAGTGTTAGACAGCAGCTAGCTCTGGTCCATAGCTTTATGCAGCAGCTAGCTCTGGTCCATAGCATTATGCAGCAGCTAGCTCTGGTCCATAGCATTATGCAGCAGCTAGCTCTGGTCCATAGTGTTAGACAGCAGCTAGCTCTGGTCCATAGCTTTATGCAGCAGCTAGCTCTGGTCCATAGCATTATGCAGCAGCTAGCTCTGGTCCATAGTGTTAGGCAGCAGCTAGCTCTGGTCCATAGCGCTAGACAGCAGCTAGCTCTGGTCCATAGCGTTATGCAGCAGCTAGCTCTGGTCCATAGTGTTAGAAAGCAGCTAGCTCTGGTCCATAGCGTTAGACAGCAGCTAGCTCTGGTCCATAGCGTTAGGCAGCAGCGGGTGCATTTCTCCTTTCCGACATGTCGCCTTTCCGACGTTGACGAACCCTATACCTAACCCTAACCCTAACCCTAACCGCACGCGGAAGCCACTAGTCGGAGTGGTGAGATGTCCGAATGGAGAGTGAACACCGGCAGCAGCTAGCTCTGGTCCATAGCGTTAGACAGCAGCTAGCTCTGGTCCATAGTGCTAGGCAGCAGCTAGCTCTGGTCCATAGCGTTATGCAGCAGCTAGCTCTGGTCCATAGTGTTAGGCAGCAGCTAGCTCTGGTCCATAGCGTTATGCAGCAGCTAGCTCTGGTCCATAGCGTTAGGCAGCAGCTAATCTCTCAAGAACAGATTCAGAGCTCTGCTTGAATCTTTCGGGAGCTCCGTTGAGAACCTGTGCACATTGGCTACAAGTGGGCGGGCCTTCAGATCAGGCAGCAGGCCACGCTTTACCCAATCAAATGTAGTGGGCGGGATTTACAACTGTGCACTCGCTTCCCACTGGAAACAAACCGAAACTCATTTAACAATAGCGTCCTCGAAGCCGACAAAACCACGGAGAATTAGTAACATTTTAACTTGCTCTTTCATCATAGAAACAAGTGGGCTTATAACAAAAACGATCCATGTTCTTTGGGAGAATTGGTGTTAGTTTTCCGTGGAGAAATATTGTTAGTGGGAATGAAAACATAGGCGCACCACCGGAAGTGGAGGGCTGAGGCAGACCAAAACCCTGGTTTCCAGTGAGCATAGGTCTAGTTAATCCCCCCCCAGAGTCAAATCAAAGGTAAAAAAACAGCAGAGGGCACTGTTTTTCCTTTTTTTGACGATGGGTTCCCAGATTGGGCAGCAGCTAGCTCTGGTCCAAAATAATCAGGTTTATTTTTAGATCAGTTCGATAGCGATATGGCATTTTACGGCCGATATCGGCCGATTTCGATACGTTACCGATATAATCGTGCATCCTTAATTCTTACAATATTCAGCACCTTTCATCACTTCTGAAATCAAGTTTTCCTTCTCCTCCAGGTGTGTCTAACCATGTTCCTGCTGCTGTTGATGACATCGGCCTGACTTCTAAAGACTGTTCTAAAGACTGTATTGATGACATCAGCCTGTCTTCTAAAGACGACTTCACAGAGTTTGAGAGGCTGTTGAAAGAAAAAATATGTCCCTATGAAAAGTCCATTCATTACTCTGGCTTCCTGGAGTCTTTATTTAGGAACCTCTGTCTGTCACGTGAGTACTGAGGCTTAATACGTCTTTAACCACATCAACCCTATATACTGCCCACAAAGAGTTCGGAAACTTAACTTGATTATTTCTCCCTTTCAATGATACCAATTGGTATTGTATTTTATACATTTTTTATCGTTGATTAGTCTCCTTTACAACGAGGTATAACTTGTAAGGATTGTGCATTCGTGGAATATGGCCATCATCACACGTCTAGCATCACAGTAGTAAATGACACTAATCATCTCTTACATCGTCACTTCAGACTCATGTCATCCGGACCAAGATACAGAACTTTGAAATGGCAAAAAAGTTTTGTCTTCTGCACTAAACAAACTTCGCTGATAGGAAGGTTGTGTGTAAACTGGAGACTTCATGTATGGTCTTTGTGTTATGATGTTTTTCTGTTGGAACAGACTGAAGATGAATATCCCTGAGGAGACAATAAGGACTATTATTGTTATTAGTGGTCAAGGTTGATCATTCATTCACATGTTGTGTTGAATACTAACTCATATTTGTATACGTCTGACATTCTAGTGGAGGTGGAAGACATGAAGAGAATCAACAGCTCAATAACGATCTTACTGGGAGAGAAACAGAAACAAGAGAAGGTTGGTGTCTGCATGTTGTACACATGTGTCTGTTACATACAACATACAGTACATAGACATACATACATAGATACACACATGTATGTTACATACAACATACATAGATACACACATGTATGTTACGTACAACATACATAGACATACATACATAGATGCACACATGTATGTTACATAAAACATACATAGATCACTAATAGATACATAGTTACATAGATGTATGTTACATAGAACCTAAATGAGGAACATTAGATTAGCCGGAGTCATTATTGTACTTCTTAGCAGAATGTGTTTGTTGGTACTTATTTAACTAACAGACAAAACTCTGTTTGAGACATGAGTGTGTCTGTAAACATGTATGAAGACACTTGCCTTTATTTTGTATGCAAATGTGTGCCAAACCTTGCTGACAAAATGTTGCAGTGCCCAGCGTGTCCAAAAAATAAATACAAATAAGACTGGTTTGAATAACGACATTTTATTTCACATCCTGCCTTGATTAACATCTTATTATGGTGGAAGGACCGTTGAGTTTGGAGAATGAAGAAATAAACTTGTGATTTGTTGGTTAAAGGAGGTATTGCTGTCTCTGGTGGTTAAAGGGGGTATTACTACTACTGTGGCCTCGATCTCCAGGCTTTTATTTTTTATTTTTGCTCAAAAATAAAAGCCTGGACCAGCGAGTCGGTGTTCCGGGCATAGGAAGTGTTTCATTTCCTCAACCAACCAGAGTGCAGTGGGCGTCGCTCCAAATGTTGTGTTGACGGGGCGGGGGCTGACGGACAGATCGGTGAACCAATGGGATCACACACATTCTCTCTCCGGAGATGTTAAACCCGCCCCTCTATGCCAGATATCAGACACGCTAGGGCAGTCTACTACTACTGTCTCTCACAGCTTACTGTTCATGTTTTTATTCCAGCAACAAAACAAAGGCAAGAAGAAGAAGAAAGGAGTTGTTCCTGCAGGAGGAATGAAGGCCAAGATGAAAGATGATCTGGACGATTATGGAGAGTTTGATGAAGGAGGAGGAGGAGGAGGAGGAGGAGGAGGTTACACACAGGACTTTGAGGACTTCATGTAAACACTTACCTTAACCCTAACAACCAACACCTGAACACTATGACCTGACACATTCACATTATGACTGACCAGTCTCTGCAGCCAGACTGTTTATTTATACGTATATTTTGCAGGTACAGTACATATTAATGAACACCACTCATACAATGCTGTCTGTCTGTCTGTCTGTCATACAGTCTGGAGCAACTGAAGCTCTGTAAATGATCAGAGGATAAAGCAGAAACGTATGTTTCAGCGTGTAATCTGTCCTAATCTAAATAATCTAAGCCTATAAAGCTGCCTATTCAGAAGTCGAAATTCTAAAATAAAATGTATATTTCAAAATACATTTTTGGGAATCGAAATGACAAACAGATGCTAGCTTCTGTTCTCGGCTTTTGGGAGATTGTGTAATATTTATCTGGCTACGAGAGACTATGACCTGACTGACTAGAGATTACACACACTATGACATTACCAAGACAGAAATATTCCGAACCTCCCCTTTAACCCGTTAAGACCTGAGGCGATTCTTAAAAATGTTTTCTAAATCTTAACAGTTTTTTGAAAAAAATCTAAAACATTTTTTTTCAAGATTTTTCAAAAATAGCAGATCTACAAGCTCATAGCGCGGCACTCGGTGCCGCGCTATGAGTTTGTATATCTGCTATTTTTGAATAGCCAAAGAAATCTAAAGTGACACAGATGCGTTCCAGGTCTTAATGGGTTTTAACATTATACTGACATGATACATTCAACCTCCCCTTTAACATTACATTCCCTGTTAGAAATATGCATAATATACATTTTCCTTTGAGATATTTAGACCTAATTCTGGCTGCAATATATGAAGGCTCTACTGTTTTAGGAAAGGAAATATATTTGTCGCTGTTTATTGTTTGAATGCTTCTGAACTTACGTTTTATTTTTGCTGGATTTCATTGTAAACTGTTGCACTGATGTCTGATGTGATCATTAGTTGAACATAAAACAATATGTTTTTTCATCTACAATGAATGTTGATATATTTATAATATTATTTGCAAGAGTTTAGCTCAGAGCTAGAAAATAAGACAGTAGTTAAAAGGATAGTTCACCCCCAAAATGTATTTTTTTCTATTGATTACACACCCCATGGAGACTTGAATTCATGGAGATTTTTTTGTTTTTGTCGCATACCTAAGCCAATAATTTGATGACGGGCGGAAATATGGTAATGTCTCCGGTAGGAAACTCAAAGTTGACTCTTTTTGTCTCCTACCGGAGCCGCCGCCGGTCATCAAATTATTGGCTTAGGAAATTCGACCCAAAAAATGCCATTTTGGGGGTGAACTATCCCTTTAAGGACCTAAATGTAACATTTTTGACCAAAATGCAAGTATTGTATTATTTATAAACATGGACATATGGACATTCTCTGTCTGGAATCTTTCTGTGTAAACAGTTTATGTTGTGTTTCTGTCAGACATTTAGATTGTTGAGGTGTTATCTCCACCAGGCCTGTCTCCACCAGGCCGAAAGGCATGGCGAGAGTATGTTTTACCCCCTGTCCGTCCGTCCGTGTGTGTGTGTGTGTCCGTCGCCCCCTCCGTCTGTGATCAGCTAATCTCCGGCACCGTTGGCTGCGAAACTGTGCACACACTCCCTGGATGCCAGAGCAGAAGCTAATGTGGTGTCTAAGCCCGTTTGAAAGACGGAAAAGGAGATGTCTCCCGGTGGAAATAATAACGAGTTTCGAGGAGTCTGGAGGAATCGTTTCAACAATTACTTTTATTGTCGAAAATGGCGAACAAATACAAGGGTCAATGTTGTATCGCACACTGTGTCTGTCTAATGTCAGTGCTTATATACTATACACATTACTGCCTCCGGGGCGGGGTCTTAACACCCGCCTCTCATTGACAGATCGATCATCCAATCACAGAAGCTCTAATTAGTATGCGGGCACAACAGTATCCAGTTTTTAAGCATATATCATAACCAATACATTTGGTACTTAATTTCATTAGTTAAACAACTCCTTGTTCAATTATCCACATTCAATATTTCACACACATTAAAATAAGACCAAAAAGTATTCCATTAAATCATTGCAAACCAAAGTTAGACGCATACAGTCCTATTTAAAATACAGTTTCATGTTTGGGGCTTTTAGTGTAAATAAACAATTGTCCACTGTGACTTATCCATACTAAAATATGGTTCTATAAAAAGAAACTTAAAGAAAGACTATTATCTACTATTTTAATACCTAGAATTGATCTTTGATCTGTAAACTTTTTAGTCTAGTTTTTATTAAAGCAGTAAAAGTAGAAATATTCAACAGGTTTTGAGTCTTATATCAAGATATCATATAAGTCTACTATTTCTCATCCTGAGTGTACTTAGAAAAGGTTACATTTACATTCGCCATTGCTTAAGTCTGGTGACCTTTGGCTTTTCACAGTCAGGGAAAAATACTGCAACTCAACTTTATATTATCTTATCTTATGTTGCTTACAAACTTGCTTTTTGGCTTCCAGTAGCTGTTTGACCTGTCTGGAGAATCAGTAAAAAAGAGGAACTCATGATTAGTGCTATTTACATTAATGACCACCCTCTGTTCTTTATCAAAGTATTTCAGTCAGCCTTTGAAGCTTCATCAGGTGATGTACTCATCACACATCTCTATGTAAATGTGAGGACTGATTAGGCCTTTGTTAGGCAACCTCTGTCCTCTTTGCTGGCACAGTAGATTTTGAGTGAGTCATCAATTTCTTTAATCTAGTTCCTTATTATTACTATATTACACTAATGTGTCATAGCAAAATAACCTGGTAGTAATATTCTCATATTTAATAACTACTTGTAGTCCTGAATATACCACACTAATTTTTCACATGGGCCTTTTATAGCGCCACCAGGAGGCCGATTTGTGCAAAACCCATTTTTTGACATATAGTACTCTTATAGATTTCGTTCAAAAATCCCGCAAATCGATACACAGTATCTCTATAGTCATTAAACAAAACTGTTTTTCAGAGTTTTCATATTCCATCCTGATTGGCTAAAATTGCCTACCAATGTTTGCAAGAGTACTCCGTTTTGAACAAAATACCTCAAATCATGAACACAGCGTGCAATCTCCGTGAAATGTCACATGCACATTCCCATTGGGCAGAGGAAGTTGAACTTGATTTCTTTTCTAATTAGCCTTATGGTGGCGCTATAACAGGCTGATTTGTGTTTTTACCTATAACTACACCGATCTGTGTAAAACTTTGTATGCACACTCTCTAGAGGCCAAGGAAAAACCTTTGCCTTTTATAGCGCCACCAGGAGGCCGACTTATGTAAAACGCATTTTGCCTATGTTTCGGTGTGAAACTGGCACGCTCCGTCCGTTCCGCGTGTGCCCAACAATACTCCACTCTGATTGGCCCGGCCGCGCGTAATTTTGGGGGTCCTTGAAAAAGTTTGAGAACCACTGATATATTATTGCAACATACGTTTAAAATACGTTTATACTCTTTGCACTGAGGATATTCATCCTTGGCATGTTGTTACACATCGCCGGACACATTTTTAATGCTTTTCTATAAGCTCCTTGTATTATCTTGTATCTGTGAGCAGTTGACATCTTCCTATGTGTGCGTTTCAATTGGCAAGCCTCTTCTCATAATAAACTCGTAAATGTTGTCGTTTAAGCCAGTGGTTCTCAAAGTGAGGTCCCATGCAAAAAATTTAAAATCTATTTAACCACTTTAAATTGTGAAAAGAAATGTATACGGTCACAACGTGTCACATTGCGACACGTTGTGACCTTGATCGATCATCTATTTTCAAAAGATTGAAATGTGGGTCCTTGGTACAAATTCTTTCAGATGGGGTTTCTGTAGCCAAATATCAGTCGATTTGGGGGTCCATTTAGATTAGAACCACTGGTTCAAGAAAGACAATACTCTGCTCAGAGTGTAGCAGGAGATGAAACAATGGTATTGTGTCTGTCTGTCTGGCAGGGGACTTTGCACATGTCACATGAGAGTGTTGAGAGAGTTGATTGATTAGATCAGATAGGAAGCTTGAGGGACAGTGCTGGAGCCTGAGTTGCGACATTTAAGACAACACACAAGTCACATGATTAATCAACAGAAGGGTTCACCCACATGAGTAGGCCAAACCCATTTAAATAGAGTGGATGCTCACTAAACAGTACGAAGTGTCCTGCAGGCATCAGTGTTACTAATTACCAGGGTGTTATTGCTGCGTTCGTCATTTTCCATTGCGAGCTCCGAGAGACTGACGGTAAGAATTGAGAGTGTTTACGATACACGAGAGTGTTTGACGATAAATGTATGTATATTTCCAGTTTTGTGTGTATATCTCATGTCAGTAATTTGTTGTTGTGTTTCCTTTCCTAGGTTTATAACCTACCGGCCTATAAGTGTTATAAGTGCTATTTGGGGGACAATGAGCATACCCACATCATGCCTCGCCTCACATTCCCTTTCTTTGTAAGTGTATTTCATCTATTCTGCAGTGTCAGCCTGTATAGATTTAGCTGTTAGTCATTTAGGCTGGTCGTATACTTTAGACTAACAATTTTATTTCCTTGTCAGATGATGATGATTATTTTGTCTTTATAACCGTTCTTTTTGGGTTGGTATAATTATTTTTCTTTATTCCATATTTGGTTATTTGTATTGTCTCCACCATTGAACCATGAAAGCTTTGTTCTCCTCTGCACCAATTTCTTAACAGCTTCAGAGCAGAGTTCATGCTTTTATCTGTTCCATTCATCAATCTATTTCTGTCGGTCTATTTTGAGGGAGGTCCGCTATTTCTCAAGTCAGCGAGGACGCATGCCTTTTGGGACCAAAGCTTGCGTCATTAGAATGCCTTATTATTCATACAAAAGCAATTGCAATCGTGCTAAACCTCAATATGCAAACCTTTGTATGCATAAATTGTAGACATGATGCAAAATTGCAAATTCCACTGATTTTTTTTCCTATCAGTTGATGCATTTAGAGCAGAATTATTAGCCGTGTTTGTCGTTTTTGCAAGTGTGGCCAGAGTTCCGCCTATTGGACTTTCATGCCAACTCCATATGTCACGCTATTAATTTATAATATTGACTACATCACATGAACGCAGTCTTAGCTTAAAGAGGTGGTGCCATGGTTTTGCACTTTTTCTGTTTTTCATGTGTCTATGAGGTTGATAGAACTTCATTAAGCCCCCTGGTGGTGTTTTTATGGTGTTTTATGTCTTCTCTGACTATTTTGAGTTTCTTCCTGGAGGCTGAAACCTTGAGGGTCAAACGTGCCAATAGAAAAACAGCCCTTTAGTGACATAGTAAAAATATACCCTCCCCCTCATTATCATAACACAACAGGTGTGGGCATGAGGAGGAGGAGGGGCTAGGACAGGTGGGTGGTGCTAAGGTTGTGGAGGAGGTGCTAAGGTGAGAACCAGGTATACTTAATGAACTGGAGGCGTGTCCACATAAAAACATAATTTCAACAATTTCTGTATACTTTTTTGAAAAAAATCTTCCTCCTAGTATAACCATAATACCTGATGATTATGTTATGGGGGGGGGGGGGGGGGGGGGAATCACTGAAAATCACGGCACCCCGTCTTTAAGAGGATTCAGTATAGATGACATCTAGCTGCCTATGTCCATTACTACATTTCCAATTCCGATGTAGGAGTCGGACAGTAGGCTAATCGGTAGCACTTTATAAGTAGTTTGTAGACTATTAACAAATCATTAACAACCTGTTTGTTGACATTCGTAAATGATTACTAAAACCTTTATAACTACAGTTACAAATCATTTGTAAAGTATTAGTAAGTAGTGAACTATTCATGAATAAGCCATTTATATACATCTGTAAAAGATTATTAAATCATTTGTAACGATCCATTCTAAAGCATTTATAAACGTTTATAAGCAGTTTGTAGACTATTAACAAATCATTAACAACCTGTTTGTTGACATTTGTAAATGATTACTAAAAACGTTATAACTACGGTTACAAATCATCTATAAAGGTATTAGTAACTATTCATGAATAAGCCATGTATAATACATCTGTAAATGATTATTAAATCATTTGTAACTGATGTTACATAATATATACAAGCTATTGGTAGCTTGTTCATGTTTAACATGCTTTGTTAAACATTCCTAAAGTATCTATAAATCCTTAGTACATGTTATTATGTGCCCTATAGTAAAGTGAAGACAGTTCATCATTTACAACTGTCTGTTAATGTGTTTGTTCATGTTTAACATGCTTTGTAAAACATTCCTAAAATATCTATAAATCCTTTGTACATGTTATTATGTGCCCTACAGTAAAGTGAAGACAGTTCATCATTTATGACTGTCTGTTAATGTGGACTTTCTCCTTACCTGTTGCAAACTACCTGGCTTTCATGAATGCAGACACCAAACAATTACTAGAATTATCATTCATGTTAAGCAAATGATGCGTAAGACATTCGTAAAGAGTATGTAAACCATTTGTGGTGTTAGGGACCAAAAAAGTCACTACAAAGTACTACCAATCAACTCTAAATTGCCTAAAACGTACTCCTAACAGGTTTTTGGGGGGACGATTTTGGCCTCCACACTTAGTGATTATTTCGGATTTAACTTTCGTTTCGGTGGTGACCAACTTTCGTTTCGGTAGTTTGATTGCAAAATGTAAGTTGTGTAAAAAATAATCTGACTATACTAAGTTGTTATTTGTTTGTTTAAGTCAGGCTATACTCTACTCAGAGTCATAAGTTTACAAAATGTACTCAAGTACAGTGAACGTCTGTGCGGTTTGTCTTCATCACTGAAAATAACGTACATGTAAACTGATGTCATGTGCAGTTGGGGTGAAGAAACACAACCATTTCACTCCTAATAATACCTATTTGATTTGACATCCTGACTTGCTGCTGTAGCTGAGGCTTGAACCTGTTACCTGCGGCTCACTAGTCAGTGACTCTATCCATTCACCTACAGCTGTTTCCTTGGAATCTGTGGTTCTGCAACGTTTTGTTGTCAACCCCCCAAATTGACATGTATTTGGGCAGTGGACCCCAATGTGAAAAGATGTAGTGTCAGGGCCCCCCATGAAAAAGATTTATATTTATGCTGTAACACATTTTTTTTAAAGTTATTTGTCTTGTTTGTTGTTCAAGTCAAAGCACCAGGAAGGCTGTACTTGTCAGCCATCTGTTAGCTCAATGGGTTGAGACGCAGTATTCTTGATCCAGAGGCCATAAGTTCAAATCCCATTGATGTCTTTCCTATGATTCTTTCCTTTGCAGACTGGCTTCTAGAAGATCAACTGAAAACTACCAGGAAGGCTATATTTGTCATCCAACTGTTAGCTCAATGGGTTGAGACGCAGTATACATGATCCAGAGGCCATGAGTTCAAATCCCATTGATGTCTTTCCTATGATTCTTTCCTTTGCAGACTGGCTTCCAGAAGATCAACTGAAAACTACCAGGAAGGCTGTACTTGTCAGCCATCTGTTAGCTCAATGGGTTGAGACGCAGTATTCATGATCCAGAGGCCATGAGTTCAAATCCCATTGATGTCTTTCCTATGATTCTTTCCTTTGCAGACTGGCTTCCAGAAGATCAACTAAAAACTACCAGGAAGGCTATATTTGTCATCCAACTGTTAGCTCAATGGGTTGAGACGCAGTATACATGATCCAGAGGCCATGAGTTCAAATCCCATTGATGTCTTTCCTATGATTATTTCCTTTGCAGACTGGCTTCCAGAAGATCAACTGAAAACTACCAGGAAGTCTGTACTTGTCAGCCATCTGTTAGCTCAATGGGTTGAGACGCAGTATTCATGATCCAGAGGCCATGAGTTCAAATCCCATTGATGTCTTTCCTATGATTCTTTCCTTTGCAGACTGGCTTCCAGAAGATCAACTGAAAACTACCAGGAAGGCTGTACTTGTCAGCCATCTGTTAGCTCAATGGGTTGAGACGCAGTATACATTATCCAGAGGCCATGAGTTCAAATCCCACTGGTGTCTTTACTGTGATACTGTGGTGCCAACAGCATAGCTCAACTGGTAGAGCGTCTGTCCAATAACATGACTTGACTTGACTTGAGTGGGTTCGATTCCCACTCGAGTCAAGTGTCCCCGGTAACTTGGGGCAACGGATAAATTGACTGATATCCTTAGTGATGCTTCCTTTTGCAGACTAACTTCTAGAAAAACAAGTTAAAACCATCAGGAAACCTGTAACTCTCAGCCTACAGCATAGCTCAACTGGTAGAGCGTCTGTCCAATAACATGACTTGACTTGACTTAGGTGGGTTCGATTCCCACTCGAGTCAAGTGTCCCCGGTATCTTGGGGCAACGGATAAATTGACTGATATCCTTAGTGATGCTGTGGGATGTGGGTTCGATGTGGGAATCGAACCCACTCAAGTCAAGTCAAGTCATGTTATTGGACAAACGCTCTACCAGTTGAGCTATGCTGTTGGCTGAGAGTTACAGGTTTCCTGGTGGTTTTAACTTGTTTTTCTAGAAGTTAGTCTGCAAAGGGAAGCATCACTAAGGATATCAGTCAATTTATCCGTTGCCCCAAGTTACCGGGGACACTTGACTCGAGTGGGAATCGAACCCACTCAAGTCAAGTCAAGTCATGTTATTGGACAGACGCTCTACCAGTTGAGCTATGCTGTTGGCTGAGAGTTACAGGTTTCCTGGTGGTTTTAACTTACAGATTTCCTGGTGGTTTTAACTTGTTTTTCTAGAGGTTAGTCTGCAAAGGGAAGCATCACTAATGATATCAGTCAATTTATCCGTTGCCCCAAGTTACCGGGGACACTTGACTCGAGTGGGAATCGAACCCACTCAAGTCAAGTCATGTTATTGGACAGACGCTCTACCAGTTGAGCTATGCTGTTGGCTGAGAGTTACAGGTTTCCTGGTGGTTTTAACTTGTTTTTCTAGAAGTTAGTCTGCAAAGGGAAGCATCACAGTAAAGACACTAGTGGGATTTGAACTCATGGCCTCTGGATCATGAATACTGCGTCTCAACCCATTGAGCTAACTGTTGGCCAAAAAATACAGCCTTCCTGGTGCTTTGACTTGAACAACAAACAAGACAAATACATTTATTTTTTCACCATTGTGTCACTACCGAAACGAAAGTTAAATCCGAAAAAATCACTAAGTGTGGAGGCCAAAATCGTACCCCCAAAAACCTGTTAGGAGTACGTTTCAGACAATTTAGAGTTGATTGGTAATTTTCGTTTCGGTAAAATTTATTTTACTGAAACGAAAGTTAAATCCGAAAAAATCACTAAGTGTGGAGGCCAAAATCGTCCCCCCAAAAACCTGTTAGGAGTACGTTTCAGGCAATTTAGAGTTGATTGGTAGTACTTTGTAGTGACTTTTTTTGGTCCCTAACATTGAACAACTTAAAACAAATGTGTTACTTTTCACATTGGGGTCCACTGCCCAAATACATGTCAATTTGGGGGGTTGACAACAAAACGTTTTAGAACCACAGACTCCAAGGAAACAGCTGTACGTGAATGGATAGAGTCACTGACTAGTGAGCCGCAGGTATCAGGTTCAAGGCTCAGCCACAGCAGCAAGTCAGGATGTCAAATCAAATAGGTATTAGTAGGAGTGAAATGGTTGTGTTTTTTCACCCCAACTGCACAGGACAGCAGTTTTATATCTGTTTACATGTACGTGATTTTCAGTGATGGAGACAAACCGCACAGACGATCACTGTACTTTAGTACATTTTGTAAACTTATGACTCTGAGTAGAGCATAGCCTGACTTAAACAAACAAATAACAACTTAGTATAGTCAGACTCTTTTTTACACAACATTTTGTAAAGCTTGACTCTGACTCAGTATAGTCAGACTTTTGTTTCCTTTCATTTTCTGACATGATGTTAATCAGAGTGCCAATAGCGGTGCCGGGAGAGGGATAGTCTGGTTACCTAACGTGCAATCACGCTTCAGCATTTCCTAATTCCCCCATAAGATGGGAAAGCTACACTCTCATTGACTGCTGTTTTCAAATCACACCTCCTCATTTCCATTTAATGGAAATGCTCGATTCTAATTAGCTGGGGAAAAGATGGAGGTGGAGATAAAGAATTTGGAGACACCTGATTCGTTTTTCTGCAACCAACCAGCAAGCGTTCCTTCCAGCTTCTCTCATCTTTTTTTTTTTTCAAGCACAGGTGTGTTGATTAGGCTACAGCTGAACTTATGGTGAACTCTGCTTGCAAGTTGCTGTGACATCAAAGGGGCTCCAATTGAGCTGAAACTTTGCCCTTTTCTAGTAAAGCAGAGTTTAATAGCAATTATTTCATTCATGTCTTTGTATGTTTGAAAAGAAGATGTGTATATTTTGCAATAAATCTGCACTTTATTTCTACAGCTGTACTTTTGACTTGTTTCTACCAAAGATATCTGTAAAAATTAGCAGTTCAAGCAAATATATTTGCTTTTGTGTGTGTGTGTGTGTGTGTGTGTGTGTGTGTGTGTGTGTGTGTGTGTGTGTGTGTGTGTGTGTGTGTGTGTGTGTGTTGCCACTACTTATTTGGCCCGTTTTTTGACCCCTAACTAGCCCTTCATACTTTTAAATAGATACACCCTCTGATGATCAGGGAAAGGGTTCATTATGACACGACTGAGATTTAGGTTGTTTAAAACCATCTGTTAGAAAACGTTTACTCTGGCTGAGTCTGAACCCAGATTTACACTTTCATTGAAAGGAAACAGAGAGATGTTTCGTAATGGCATACAAATTCATACCCTTTTTGTCATTTATAAATTCCTTAGTTTCAGATGATCAAAACTATACAGTTTTGGTGTTAAATCAAGTAGGCTACATTGTTCTCACTTTGGACTGGACATTAAAAAAATATGTCTTAAGTTTTCAACTATAGTTCCTCAAACAGTGCTGTATTATGACCACAGATCCTCTATGATTAACTGAATTAAGTTTAAGAAAATACCACTTTGCACTCATGGCATGCAGCATATCAATCAAAACAATGATCAATTATAGGCCGAGCTCCATACTTCGTTTTGAGGTATTCTAGTGACTCAGGGATAACGAATTATGTAAATTGAATCCAACCACTTAAATGTAATGTATTTATTGCAACAACCAACCAAGAGTTTGTAACAAAATGAGGAAACTCACACAAACAAAGAACGTTTAAATGATTTTATTTAAACTAACTAACCGGTATCCCTCAGGGCTCAATACTAGTGTATTTTCTGTTTTGTGTTATTGTGGGGAAAGCTTTGGCTGAAAATAGCCGATCGACAAGCTCACAACGTGTCGTTCTTTTTACCGAAACGTTTTGCCGAAACGAAAGTTTTGGAAAATCGTCCCCCCAAAAACCTGTTAGGAGTACGTTTCAGGCAATTTAGAGTTGATTGGTAGTACTTTTTAGTGACTTTTTTTCCCGTCCCTAACATTCATCGAGCTCTGGACTTAGTAAATTTTCTTTTTACCGAAACGTTTTGCCGAAACGAAAGTTTTGGAAAATCGTCCCCCCAAAAACCTGTTAGGAGTACGTTTCAGGCAATTTAGAGTTGATTGGTAGTACTTTTTAGTGACTTTTTTTCCGTCCCTAACATTCATCGAGCTCTGGACTGGAAAAATGCTGGTGACGAAAAATGACGAAAAATGCTGGGGACGAAAAAATGCTGGTGACGAAAAATGACGAAAAATGCTGGTGACGAAAAAATGCTGGTGACGAAAAATGACGAAAAATGCTGGTGACGAAAAAATGCTGGTGAAAAAATGCTGGTGACGAAAAATGACGAAAAATGCTGGTGACGAAAAATGACGAAAAATGCTGGTGACGAAAAAATGCTGGTGACGAAAAAATGCTGGTGACGAAAAATGACGAAAAATGCTGGTGACGAAAAATGACGAAAAATGCTGGTGACGAAAAAATGCTGGTGACGAAAAAATGCTGGTGACGAAAAATGACGAAAAATGCTGGTGACGAAAAAATGCTGGTGACGAAAAATGCAGGTGACGAAAAATGACGAAAAATGCTGGTGACGAAAAATGCTGGTGACGAAAAAATGCTGATGACGAAAAATGACGGAAAATGCTGGTGACGAAAAAATGCTGGTGACGAAAAATGACGGGAAATGCTGGTGACGAAAAATGACGAAAAATGCTGGTGACGAAAAATGACTAAAAATGCTGGTGACGAAAAATGCTGGTGACGAAAAAATGCTGGTGACGAAAAATGCTGGTGACGAAAAATGCTGGTGACGAAAAATGACGAAAAATGCTGGTGACAAAAATGCTGGTGACGAAAAATGACGAAAAATGCTGGTGACGAAAAAATGCTGGTGACGAAAAATGACGAAAAATGCTGGTGACGAAAAATGACGAAAAATGCTGGTGACGAAAAAATGCTGGTGACGAAAAAATGCTGGTGACGAAAAATGACGAAAAATGCTGGTGACGAAAAATGACGAAAAATGCTGGTGACGAAAAAATGCTGGTGACGAAAAAATGCTGGTGACGAAAAATGACGAAAAATGCTGGTGACGAAAAAATGCTGGTGACGAAAAATGCAGGTGACGAAAAATGACGAAAAATGCTGGTGACGAAAAATGCTGGTGACGAAAAAATGCTGATGACGAAAAATGACGGAAAATGCTGGTGACGAAAAAATGCTGGTGACGAAAAATGACGGGAAATGCTGGTGACGAAAAATGACGAAAAATGCTGGTGACGAAAAATGACTAAAAATGCTGGTGACGAAAAATGCTGGTGACGAAAAAATGCTGGTGACGAAAAATGCTGGTGACGAAAAATGCTGGTGACGAAAAATGACGAAAAATGCTGGTGACAAAAATGCTGGTGACGAAAAATGACGAAAAATGCTGGTGACGAAAAAATGCTGGTGACGAAAAATGACGAAAAATGCTGGTGACGAAAAATGACGAAAAATGCTGGTGACGAAAAATGACTAAAAATGCTGGTGACGAAAAATGCTGGTGACGAAAAAATGCTGGTGACGAAAAATGCTGGTGACGAAAAATGCTGGTGACGAAAAATGACGAAAAATGCTGGTGACAAAAATGCTGGTGACGAAAAATGACGAAAAATGCTGGTGACGAAAAAATGCTGGTGACGAAAAATGACGAAAAATGCTGGTGACGAAAAATGACGAAAAATGCTGGTGACGAAAAAATGCTGGTGACGAAAAAATGCTGGTGACGAAAAATGACGAAAAATGCTGGTGACGAAAAAATGCTGGTGACGAAAAATGCAGGTGACGAAAAATGACGAAAAATGCTGGTGACGAAAAATGACGAAAAATGCTGGTGACGAAAAATGACGAAAAATGCTGGTGACGAAAAAATGCTGATGACGAAAAATGACGGAAAATGCTGGTGACGAAAAAATGCTGGTGACGAAAAATGACGGAAAATGCTGGTGACGAAAAATGACGAAAAATGCTGGTGACGAAAAATGACTAAAAATGCTGGTGACGAAAAATGCTGGTGACGAAAAAATGCTGGTGACGAAAAATGCTGGTGACGAAAAATGCTGGTGACGAAAAATGACGAAAAATGCTGGTGACAAAAATGCTGGTGACGAAAAATGACGAAAAATGCTGGTGACGAAAAAATGCTGGTGACGAAAAATGACGAAAAATGCTGGTGACGAAAAAATGCTGATGACGAAAAATGACGGAAAATGCTGGTGACGAAAAAATGCTGGTGACGAAAAATGACGGAAAATGCTGGTGACGAAAAATGACGAAAAATGCTGGTGACGAAAAATGACTAAAAATGCTGGTGACGAAAAATGCTGGTGACGAAAAAATGCTGGTGACGAAAAATGACGAAAAATGCTGGTGACGAAAAATGCTGGTGACAAAAATGCTGTCTTGTTTCCAATGCGGTCTTGTTTCCAATGAGAACCTGTGAGCAATTAGGGGTTATTAAAAGTCTTGCTCAGGGATGAAAAAATGCTGGTGACGAAAAATGACGAAAAATGCTGGTGACGAAAAAATGCTGGTGACGAAAAATGACGAAAAATGCTGGTGACGAAAAATGACGAAAAATGCTGGTGACGAAAAATGCAGAAAAATGCTGGTGACGAAAAATGACCAAAAATGCTGGTGACGAAAAATGACCAAAAATGCTGGTGACGAAAAATGACGAAAAATGCTGGTGACGAAAAATGACCAAAAATGCTGGTGACGAAAAAATGCTGGTGACGAAAAATGACGAAAAATGCTGGTAAGGATAAGGATAATTCCTTTTAACAGGTTGTTCATGAAAGTCCTTGCGGTCTTGTTTCCAATGAGAACCTGTGAGCAATTAGGGGTTATTAAGAGGCTTGCTCAGGGACGAAAAAATGCTGGTGACGAAAAATGACGAAAAATGCTGGTGACGAAAAAATGCTGGTGACGAAAAAATGCTGGTGACGAAAAATGACGAAAAATGCTGGTGACGAAAAATGACCAAAAATGCTGGTGACGAAAAAATGCTGGTGACGAAAAATGACGAAAAATGCTGGTGACGAAAAATGACCAAAAATGCTGGTGACGAAAAATGACGAAAAATGCTGGTGACGAAAAATGACCAAAAATGCTGGTGACCAAAAATGACCAAAAATGCTGGTGATGAAAAAATGCTGGTGACGAAAAATGACGGAAAATGCTGGTGACGAAAAAATGCTGGTGACGAAAAATGACGAAAAATGCTGGTGACGAAAAATGACGAAAAATGCTGGTGACGAAAAATGACTAAAAATGCTGGTGACGAAAAATGCTGGTGACGAAAAATGCTGGTGACGAAAAAATGCTGGTGACGAAAAATGACTAAAAATGCTGGTGACGAAAAAATGCTGGTGACGAAAAATGACGAAAAATGCTGGTGACGAAAAAATGCTGGTGACGAAAAATGACGAAAAATGCTGGTGGCAAAAATGCTGGTGACGAAAAATGCTGGTGACGAAAAATGACGAAAAATGCTGGTGACGAAAAAATGCTGATGACGAAAAATGACGGAAAATGCTGGTGACGAAAAAATGCTGGTGACGAAAAATGACGAAAAATGCTGGTGACGAAAAATGCTGGTGACGAAAAAATGCTGGTGACGAAAAATGACAAAAAATGCTGGTGACGAAAAATGACGAAAAATGCTGGTGACGAAAAAATGCTGGTGACGAAAAATGACGAAAAATGCTGGTGACGAAAAAATGCTGGTGACGAAAAAATGCTGGTGACGAAAAATGACCAAAAATGCTGGTGACCAAAAATGACCAAAAATGCTGGTGACGAAAAATGACCAAAAATGCTGGTGACGAAAAATGACCAAAAATGCTGGTGACGAAAAAATGCTGATGACGAAAAATGACGGAAAATGCTGGTGACGAAAAAATGCTGGTGACGAAAAATGACGAAAAATGCTGGTGACGAAAAATTACGAAAAATGCTGGTGACGAAAAATGCTGGTGACGAAAAAATGCTGGTGACGAAAAATGACAAAAAATGCTGGTGACGAAAAATGACCAAAAATGCTGGTGATGAAAAAATGCTGGTGACGAAAAAATGCTGATGACGAAAAATGACGGAAAATGCTGGTGACGAAAAAATGCTGGTGACGAATAATGCTGGTGACGAAAAATGACGAAAAATGCTGGTGACGAAAAATAACGAAAAATGCTGGTGACGAAAAATGACCAAAAATGCTGGTGACGAAAAATGACCAAAAATGCTGGTGACGAAAAATGACGAAAAATGCTGGTGACGAAAAATGACCAAAAATGCTGGTGACAAAAAAATGCTGATGACGAAAAATGACGGAAAATGCTGGTGACGAAAAAATGCTGGTGACGAAAAATGACGAAAAATGCTGGTGACGAAAAATGACGAAAAATGCTGGTGACGAAAAATGACGAAAAATGCTGGTGACGAAAAAATGCTGGTGACGAAAAATGACCAAAAATGCTGGTGACGAAAAAATGCTGGTGACGAAAAAATGCTGATGACGAAAAATGACGGAAAATGCTGGTGACGAAAAAATGCTGGTGACGAAAAATGCTGGTGACGAAAAATGACGAAAAATGCTGGTGACGAAAAATAACGAAAAATGCTGGTGACGAAAAATGACCAAAAATGCTGGTGACGAAAAATGACCAAAAATGCTGGTGACGAAAAATGACGAAAAATGCTGGTGACGAAAAATGACCAAAAATGCTGGTGACAAAAAAATGCTGATGACGAAAAATGACGGAAAATGCTGGTGACGAAAAAATGCTGGTGACGAAAAATGACGAAAAATGCTGGTGACGAAAAATTACGAAAAATGCTGGTGACGAAAAATGACGAAAAATGCTGGTGACGAAAAAATGCTGGTGACGAAAAAATGCTGATGACGAAAAATGACGGAAAATGCTGGTGACGAAAAAATGCTGGTGACGAAAAATGCTGGTGACGAAAAATGACGAAAAATGCTGGTGACGAAAAAATGCTCGTGACGAAAAATAACGAAAAATGCTGGTGACGAAAAATGACCAAAAATGCTGGTGACGAAAAATGACCAAAAATGCTGGTGACGAAAAATGACCAAAAATGCTGGTGACGAAAAAATGCTGATGACGAAAAATGACGGAAAATGCTGGTGACGAAAAAATGCTGGTGACGAAAAATGACGAAAAATGCTGGTGACGAAAAATTACGAAAAATGACGAAAAATGCTGGTGACGAAAAAATGCTGGTGACGAAAAATGACCAAAAATGCTGGTGACGAAAAATGACCAAAAATGCTGGTGATGAAAAAATGCTGGTGACGAAAAAATGCTGATGACGAAAAATGACGGAAAATGCTGGTGACGAAAAAATGCTGGTGACGAAAAATGCTGGTGACGAAAAATGACGAAAAATGCTGGTGACGAAAAATAACGAAAAATGCTGGTGACGAAAAATGACCAAAAATGCTGGTGACGAAAAATGACCAAAAATGCTGGTGACGAAAAATGACGAAAAATGCTGGTGACGAAAAATGACGAAAGATGCTGGTGACGAAAAATGACGAAAAATGACGAAAAATGCTGGTAAGGATAAGGATAATTCCTTTTAACAGGTCGTTCATGAAAGTCCTTGCGGTCTTGTTTCCAATGAGAACCTGTGAGCAATTAGGGGTTAAGAGTCTTGCTCAGGGACGAAAAATGCTGGTGACGAAAAATGACCAAAAATGCTGGTGACGAAAAATGACCAAAAATGCTGGTGACGAAAAAATGCTGATGACGAAAAATGACGGAAAATGCTGGTGACGAAAAAATGCTGGTGACGAAAAATGACGAAAAATGCTGGTGACGAAAAATGACGAAAAATGCTGGTGACGAAAAATGACGAAAAATGCTGGTGACGAAAAAATGCTGGTGACGAAAAATGACCAAAAATGCTGGTGACGAAAAATGACCAAAAATGCTGGTGATGAAAAAATGCTGGTGACGAAAAATGACCAAAAATGATGGTGACGAAAAATGACGAAAAATGCTGGTGACGAAAAATGACCAAAAATGCTGGTGACAAAAAAATGCTGATGACGAAAAATGACGGAAAATGCTGGTGACGAAAAAATGCTGGTGACGAAAAATGACGAAAAATGCTGGTGACGAAAAATTACGAAAAATGCTGGTGACGAAAAATGACGAAAAATGCTGGTGACGAAAAAATGCTGGTGACGAAAAATGACGAAAAATGCTGGTGACGAAAAATGACCAAAAATGCTGGTGACGAAAAAATGCTGATGACGAAAAATGACGGAAAATGCTGGTGACGAAAAAATGCTGGTGACGAAAAAATGCTGGTGACGAAAAATGACGAAAAATGCTGGTGACAAAAAATGACGAAAAATGCTGGTGACGAAAAAATGCTGGTGACGAAAAAATGCTGGTGACGAAAAATGCTGGTGACGAAAAATGACGAAAAATGCTGGTGACGAAAAATAACGAAAAATGCTGGTGACGAAAAATGACGAAAAATGCTGGTGACGAAAAATGACGAAAAATGCTGGTGACGAAAAATGACGAAAAATGCTGGTGACGAAAAAATGCTGGTGACGAAAAATGACCAAAAATGCTGGTGACGAAAAATGACCAAAAATGCTGGTGATGAAAAAATGCTGGTGACGAAAAATGACCCAAAATGATGGTGACGAAAAATGACGAAAAATGCTGGTGACGAAAAATGACCAAAAATGCTGGTGACAAAAAAATGCTGATGACGAAAAATGACGGAAAATGCTGGTGACGAAAAAATGCTGGTGACGAAAAATGACGAAAAATGCTGGTGACGAAAAATTACGAAAAATGCTGGTGACGAAAAATGACGAAAAATGCTGGTGACGAAAAAATGCTGGTGACGAAAAATGACGAAAAATGCTGGTGACGAAAAATGACCAAAAATGCTGGTGACGAAAAAATGCTGATGACGAAAAATGACGGAAAATGCTGGTGACGAAAAAATGCTGGTGACGAAAAAATGCTGGTGACGAAAAATGACGAAAAATGCTGGTGACAAAAAATGACGAAAAATGCTGGTGACGAAAAAATGCTGGTGACGAAAAAATGCTGGTGACGAAAAATGCTGGTGACGAAAAATGACGAAAAATGCTGGTGACGAAAAATAACGAAAAATGCTGGTGACGAAAAATGACCAAAAATGCTGGTGACGAAAAATGACCAAAAATGCTGGTGACGAAAAATGACGAAAAATGCTGGTGACGAAAAATGACGAAAGATGCTGGTGACGAAAAATGACGAAAAATGACGAAAAATGCTGGTAAGGATAAGGATAATTCCTTTTAACAGGTCGTTCATGAAAGTCCTTGCGGTCTTGTTTCCAATGAGAACCTGTGAGCAATTAGGGGTTAAGAGTCTTGCTCAGGGACGAAAAATGCTGGTGACGAAAAATGACCAAAAATGCTGGTGACGAAAAATGACCAAAAATGCTGGTGACGAAAAATGACGAAAAATGCTGGTGACGAAAAATGACGAAAAATGATGGTGACGAAAAATGACGAAAAATGCTGGTGACGAAAAAATGCTGGTGACGAAAAATGACCAAAAATGCTGGTGACGAAAAATGACCAAAAATGCTGGTGACGAAAAATGCTGGTGACGAAAAAATGCTGGTGACGAAAAATGACCAAAAATGCTGGTGACCAAAAATGACCAAAAATGCTGGTGACGAAAAATGACCAAAAATGCTGGTGACGAAAAATGACCAAAAATGCTGGTGACGAAAAAATGCTGATGACGAAAAATGACGGAAAATGCTGGTGACGAAAAAATGCTGGTGACGAAAAATGACGAAAAATGCTGGTGACGAAAAATTACGAAAAATGACGAAAAATGCTGGTGACGAAAAAATGCTGGTGACGAAAAATGACCAAAAATGCTGGTGACGAAAAATGACCAAAAATGCTGGTGATGAAAAAATGCTGGTGACGAAAAAATGCTGATGACGAAAAATGACGGAAAATGCTGGTGACGAAAAAATGCTGGTGACGAAAAATGCTGGTGACGAAAAATGACGAAAAATGCTGGTGACGAAAAATAACGAAAAATGCTGGTGACGAAAAATGACCAAAAATGCTGGTGACGAAAAATGACCAAAAATGCTGGTGACGAAAAATGACGAAAAATGCTGGTGACGAAAAATGACGAAAGATGCTGGTGACGAAAAATGACGAAAAATGACGAAAAATGCTGGTAAGGATAAGGATAATTCCTTTTAACAGGTCGTTCATGAAAGTCCTTGCGGTCTTGTTTCCAATGAGAACCTGTGAGCAATTAGGGGTTAAGAGTCTTGCTCAGGGACGAAAAATGCTGGTGACGAAAAATGACCAAAAATGCTGGTGACGAAAAATGACCAAAAATGCTGGTGACGAAAAAATGCTGATGACGAAAAATGACGGAAAATGCTGGTGACGAAAAAATGCTGGTGACGAAAAATGACGAAAAATGCTGGTGACGAAAAATGACGAAAAATGCTGGTGACGAAAAATGACGAAAAATGCTGGTGACGAAAAAATGCTGGTGACGAAAAATGACCAAAAATGCTGGTGACGAAAAATGACCAAAAATGCTGGTGATGAAAAAATGCTGGTGACGAAAAATGACCAAAAATGATGGTGACGAAAAATGACGAAAAATGCTGGTGACGAAAAATGACCAAAAATGCTGGTGACAAAAAAATGCTGATGACGAAAAATGACGGAAAATGCTGGTGACGAAAAAATGCTGGTGACGAAAAATTACGAAAAATGCTGGTGACGAAAAATGACGAAAAATGCTGGTGACGAAAAAATGCTGGTGACGAAAAATGACGAAAAATGCTGGTGACGAAAAATGACCAAAAATGCTGGTGACGAAAAAATGCTGATGACGAAAAATGACGGAAAATGCTGGTGACGAAAAAATGCTGGTGACGAAAAAATGCTGGTGACGAAAAATGACGAAAAATGCTGGTGACAAAAAATGACGAAAAATGCTGGTGACGAAAAAATGCTGGTGACGAAAAAATGCTGGTGACGAAAAATGCTGGTGACGAAAAATGACGAAAAATGCTGGTGACGAAAAATAACGAAAAATGCTGGTGACGAAAAATGACCAAAAATGCTGGTGACGAAAAATGACCAAAAATGCTGGTGACGAAAAATGACGAAAAATGCTGGTGACGAAAAATGACGAAAGATGCTGGTGACGAAAAATGACGAAAAATGACGAAAAATGCTGGTAAGGATAAGGATAATTCCTTTTAACAGGTCGTTCATGAAAGTCCTTGCGGTCTTGTTTCCAATGAGAACCTGTGAGCAATTAGGGGTTAAGAGTCTTGCTCAGGGACGAAAAATGCTGGTGACGAAAAATGACCAAAAATGCTGGTGACGAAAAATGACCAAAAATGCTGGTGACGAAAAATGACGAAAAATGCTGGTGACGAAAAATGACGAAAGATGCTGGTGACGAAAAATGACGAAAAATGACGAAAAATGCTGGTAAGGATAAGGATAATTCCTTTTAACAGGTCGTTCATGAAAGTCCTTGCGGTCTTGTTTCCAATGAGAACCTGTGAGCAATTAGGGGTTAAGAGTCTTGCTCAGGGACGAAAAATGCTGGTGACGAAAAATGACCAAAAATGCTGGTGACGAAAAATGACCAAAAATGCTGGTGACGAAAAATGACCAAAAATGCTGGTGACGAAAAATGACCAAAAATGCTGGTGACGAAAAAATGCTGGTGACGAAAAATGACGAAAAATGCTGGTGACGAAAAATGACGAAAGATGCTGGTGACGAAAAATGACGAAAAATGCTGGTAAGGATAACGATAATTCCTTTTAACAAGTCGTTCATGAAAGTCCTTGCGGTCTTGTTTCCAATGAGAACCTGTGAGCAATTAGGGGTTAAGAGTCTTGCTCAGGGACGAAAAAAAGGTGGTGACGAAAAATTACGAAAAATGCTGGTGACGAAAAAATGCTGGTGACGAAAAATGATGAAAAATGCTGGTGACGAAAAATGACCAAAAATGCTGGTGACGAAAAAATGCTGATGACGAAAAATGACGGAAAATGCTGGTGACGAAAAAATGCTGGTGACGAAAAATGCTGGTGACGAAAAATGACGAAAAATGCTGGTGACGAAAAAATGCTGGTGACGAAAAATGACGAAAAATGCTGGTGACGAAAAATGATGAAAAATGCTGGTGACGAAAAAATGCTGGTGACGAAAAAATGCTGGTGACGAAAAATGACGAAAAATGCTGGTGACGAAAAAATGCTGGTGACGAAAAATGCAGGTGACGAAAAATGACGAAAAAAGCTGGTGACGAAAAGTGCTGGTGACGAAAAAATGCTGGTGACGAAAAATGCTGGTGACGAAAAATGACGAAAAATGCTGGTGACGAAAAAATGCTGGTGACGAAAAATAACGAAAAATGACGAAAAATGCTGGTGACGAAAAATGACGAAAAATGCTGGTGACGAAAAAATGCTGGTGAAAAAATGCTGGTGACGAAAAATGACGAAAAATGCTGGTGACGAAAAATGACGAAAAATGCTGGTGACGATAAAATGCTGGTGACGAAAAATGCTGGTGACGAAAAATGACGAAAAATGCTGGTGACGAAAAAATGCTGGTGACAAAAAATGACGAAAAATGCTGGTGACGAAAAATGACGAAAAATGCTGGTGACGAAAAAATGCTGGTGACGAAAAATTACGAAAAATGACGAAAAATGCTGGCGACGAAAAATGCTGGTGACGAAAAAATGCTGGTGACGAAAAATGACCAAAAATGCTGGTGACGAAAAATGACCAAAAATGCTGGTGATGAAAAAATGCTGGTGACGAAAAAATGCTGATGACGAAAAATGACGGAAAATGCTGGTGACGAAAAAATGCTGGTGACGAAAAATGCTGGTGACGAAAAATGACGAAAAATGCTGGTGACGAAAAATAACGAAAAATGCTGGTGACGAAAAATGACCAAAAATGCTGGTGACGAAAAATGACCAAAAATGCTGGTGACGAAAAATGACGAAAAATGCTGGTGACGAAAAATGACGAAAGATGCTGGTGACGAAAAATGACGAAAAATGACGAAAAATGCTGGTAAGGATAAGGATAATTCCTTTTAACAGGTCGTTCATGAAAGTCCTTGCGGTCTTGTTTCCAATGAGAACCTGTGAGCAATTAGGGGTTAAGAGTCTTGCTCAGGGACGAAAAATGCTGGTGACGAAAAATGACCAAAAATGCTGGTGACGAAAAATGACCAAAAATGCTGGTGACGAAAAAATGCTGATGACGAAAAATGACGGAAAATGCTGGTGACGAAAAAATGCTGGTGACGAAAAATGACGAAAAATGCTGGTGACGAAAAATGACGAAAAATGCTGGTGACGAAAAATGACGAAAAATGCTGGTGACGAAAAAATGCTGGTGACGAAAAATGACCAAAAATGCTGGTGACGAAAAATGACCAAAAATGCTGGTGATGAAAAAATGCTGGTGACGAAAAATGACCAAAAATGATGGTGACGAAAAATGACGAAAAATGCTGGTGACGAAAAATGACCAAAAATGCTGGTGACAAAAAAATGCTGATGACGAAAAATGACGGAAAATGCTGGTGACGAAAAAATGCTGGTGACGAAAAATGACGAAAAATGCTGGTGACGAAAAATTACGAAAAATGCTGGTGACGAAAAATGACGAAAAATGCTGGTGACGAAAAAATGCTGGTGACGAAAAATGACGAAAAATGCTGGTGACGAAAAATGACCAAAAATGCTGGTGACGAAAAAATGCTGATGACGAAAAATGACGGAAAATGCTGGTGACGAAAAAATGCTGGTGACGAAAAAATGCTGGTGACGAAAAATGACGAAAAATGCTGGTGACAAAAAATGACGAAAAATGCTGGTGACGAAAAAATGCTGGTGACGAAAAAATGCTGGTGACGAAAAATGCTGGTGACGAAAAATGACGAAAAATGCTGGTGACGAAAAATAACGAAAAATGCTGGTGACGAAAAATGACCAAAAATGCTGGTGACGAAAAATGACCAAAAATGCTGGTGACGAAAAATGACGAAAAATGCTGGTGACGAAAAATGACGAAAGATGCTGGTGACGAAAAATGACGAAAAATGACGAAAAATGCTGGTAAGGATAAGGATAATTCCTTTTAACAGGTCGTTCATGAAAGTCCTTGCGGTCTTGTTTCCAATGAGAACCTGTGAGCAATTAGGGGTTAAGAGTCTTGCTCAGGGACGAAAAATGCTGGTGACGAAAAATGACCAAAAATGCTGGTGACGAAAAATGACCAAAAATGCTGGTGACGAAAAATGACCAAAAATGCTGGTGACGAAAAATGACCAAAAATGCTGGTGACGAAAAAATGCTGGTGACGAAAAATGACGAAAAATGCTGGTGACGAAAAATGACGAAAGATGCTGGTGACGAAAAATGACGAAAAATGCTGGTAAGGATAACGATAATTCCTTTTAACAAGTCGTTCATGAAAGTCCTTGCGGTCTTGTTTCCAATGAGAACCTGTGAGCAATTAGGGGTTAAGAGTCTTGCTCAGGGACGAAAAAAAGGTGGTGACGAAAAATTACGAAAAATGCTGGTGACGAAAAAATGCTGGTGACGAAAAATGATGAAAAATGCTGGTGACGAAAAATGACCAAAAATGCTGGTGACGAAAAAATGCTGATGACGAAAAATGACGGAAAATGCTGGTGACGAAAAAATGCTGGTGACGAAAAATGCTGGTGACGAAAAATGACGAAAAATGCTGGTGACGAAAAAATGCTGGTGACGAAAAATGACGAAAAATGCTGGTGACGAAAAATGATGAAAAATGCTGGTGACGAAAAAATGCTGGTGACGAAAAAATGCTGGTGACGAAAAATGACGAAAAATGCTGGTGACGAAAAAATGCTGGTGACGAAAAATGCAGGTGACGAAAAATGACGAAAAAAGCTGGTGACGAAAAGTGCTGGTGACGAAAAAATGCTGGTGACGAAAAATGCTGGTGACGAAAAATGACGAAAAATGCTGGTGACGAAAAAATGCTGGTGACGAAAAATAACGAAAAATGACGAAAAATGCTGGTGACGAAAAATGACGAAAAATGCTGGTGACGAAAAAATGCTGGTGAAAAAATGCTGGTGACGAAAAATGACGAAAAATGCTGGTGACGAAAAATGACGAAAAATGCTGGTGACGATAAAATGCTGGTGACGAAAAATGCTGGTGACGAAAAATGACGAAAAATGCTGGTGACGAAAAAATGCTGGTGACAAAAAATGACGAAAAATGCTGGTGACGAAAAATGACGAAAAATGCTGTTGACGAAAAAATGCTGGTGACGAAAAATTACGAAAAATGACGAAAAATGCTGGCGACGAAAAATGCTGGTGACGAAAAATGACGAAAAATGCTGGTGACAAAAATGCTGGTGACGAAAAATGACGAAAAATGCTGGTGACGAAAAAATGCTGGTGACAAAAAATGACGAAAAATGCTGGTGACGAAAAATGACGAAAAATGCTGGTGACGAAAAAATGCTGGTGACGAAAAAATGCTGGTGACGAAAAATGACGAAAAATGCTGGTGACGAAAAAATGCTGGTGACGAAAAATGCAGGTGACGAAAAATGACGAAAAATGCTGGTGACGAAAAGTGCTGGTGACGAAAAAATGCTGGTGACGAAAAATGCTGGTGACGAAAAATGACGAAAAATGCTGGTGACGAAAAATGACGAAAAATGCTGGTGACGAAAAAATGCTGGTGACGAAAAATGACGAAAAATGACGAAAAATGCTGGTGACGAAAAATGACGGAAAATGCTGGTGACGAAAAAATGCTGGTGACGAAAAATGACGAAAAATGCTGGTGACGAAAAATGACGAAAAATGCTGGTGACGAAAAAATGCTGGTGACGAAAAAATGCTGGTGACGAAAAATGACGAAAAATGCTGGTGACGAAAAAATGCTGGTGACGAAAAATGCAGGTGACGAAAAATGACGAAAAATGCTGGTGACGAAAAGTGCTGGTGACGAAAAAATGCTGGTGACGAAAAATGCTGGTGACGAAAAATGACGAAAAATGCTGGTGACGAAAAATGACGAAAAATGCTGGTGACGAAAAAATGCTGGTGACGAAAAATGACGAAAAATGACGAAAAATGCTGGTGACGAAAAATGACGGAAAATGCTGGTGACGAAAAAATGCTGGTGAAAAAATGCTGGTGACGAAAAATGACGAAAAATGCTGGTGACGAAAAATGACGAAAAATGCTGGTGACGAATAAATGCTGGTGACGAAAAATGACGAAAAATGCTGGTGACGAAAAATGACGAAAAATGCTGGTGACGAAAAAATGCTGGTGACAAAAAATGACGAAAAATGCTGGTGACGAAAAATGACGAAAAATGCTGGTGACGAAAAAATGCTGGTGACGAAAAATGACGAAAAATGCTGGTGACGAAAAATGACGAAAAATGCTGGTGACGAAAAAAAGCTGATGACGAAAAATGACGGAAAATGCTGGTGACGAAAAAATGCTGGTGACGAAAAATGACGAAAAATGCTGGTGACGAAAAATGACGAAAAATGCTGGTGACGAAAAAAAGCTGATGACGAAAAAATGCTGGTGACGAAAAATGACGAAAAATGCTGGTGACGAAAAATGACGAAAAATGCTGGTGACGAAAAAAAGCTGATGACGAAAAATGACGGAAAATGCTGGTGACGAAAAAATGCTGGTGACGAAAAATGACGAAAAATGCTGGTGACGAAAAATGACGAAAAATGCTGGTGACGAAAAAATGCTGGTGACGAAAAATGACGAAAAATGCTGGTGACGAAAAATGACGAAAAATGCTGGTGACGAAAAATGACGAAAAATGCTGGTGACGAAAAATGACGAAAAATGCTGGTGACGAAAAAATGCTGATGACGAAAAATGACGGAAAATGCTGGTGACGAAAAAATGCTGGTGACGAAAAATGACGAAAAATGCTGGTGACGAAAAATGCTGGTGACGAAAAATGACGAAAAATGCTGGTGGCAAAAAATGACCAAAAATGCTGGTGACGAAAAATGACCAAAAATGCTGGTGACGAAAAATGACCAAAAATGCTGGTGACGAGAAAATGCTGATGACAAAAAATGACGGAAAATGCTGGTGACGAAAAAATGCTGATGACGAAAAATGACGAAAAATGCTGGTGACGAAAAATGACCAAAAATGCTGGTGACGAAAAAATGCTGATGACGAAAAATGACGGAAAATGCTGGTGACGAAAAAATGCTGGTGACGAAAAATGACGAAAAATGCTGGTGACGAAAAATTACGAAAAATGCTGGTGACGAAAAATGCTGGTGACGAATAAATGCTGGTGACGAAAAATGACGAAAAATGCTGGTGACGAAAAAATGCTGATGACGAAAAATGACCAAAAATGCTGGTGACGAAAAAATGCTGATGACGAAAAATGACGAAAAATGCTGGTGACGAAAAATGACCAAAAATGCTGGTGACGAAAAAATGCTGATGACGAAAAATGACGGAAAATGCTGGTGACGAAAAAATGCTGGTGACGAAAAATGACGAAAAATGCTGGTGACGAAAAATTACGAAAAATGCTGGTGACGAAAAATGCTGGTGACGAATAAATGCTGGTGACGAAAAATGACGAAAAATGCTGGTGACGAAAAAATGCTGATGACGAAAAATGACGGAAAATGCTGGTGACGAAAAAATGCTGGTGACGAAAAATGACGAAAAATGCTGGTGACGAAAAATGACGAAAAATGCTGGTGACGAAAAATGCTGGTGACGAAAAAATGCTGATGGCGAAAAATGACGGAAAATGCTGGTGACGAAAAAATGCTGGTGACGAAAATTGACGAAAAATGCTGGTGACAAAAATGCTGGTGACGAAAAAATGCTGGTGACGAAAAATGACGAAAAATGCTGGTGACGAAAAATGACCAAAAATGCTGGTGACGAAAAAATGCTGATGACGAAAAATGACGGAAAATGCTGGTGACGAAAAAATGCTGGTGACGAAAAATGACGAAAAATGCTGGTGACGAAAAATTACGAAAAATGCTGGTGACGAAAAATGCTGGTGACGAATAAATGCTGGTGACGAAAAATGACGAAAAATGCTGGTGACGAAAAAATGCTGATGACGAAAAATGACGGAAAATGCTGGTGACGAAAAAATGCTGGTGACGAAAAATGACGAAAAATGCTGGTGACGAAAAATGACCAAAAATGCTGGTGACGAAAAATGACGAAAAATGCTGGTGACGAAAAAATGCTGATGGCGAAAAATGACGGAAAATGCTGGTGACGAAAAAATGCTGGTGACGAAAATTGACGAAAAATGCTGGTGACGAAAAAATGCTGGTGACGAAAAATGCTGGTGACGAAAATTGACGAAAAATGCTGGTGACAAAAATGCTGGTGACGAAAAAATGCTGGTGACGAAAAATGACGAAAAATGCTGGTGACGAAAAATGACCAAAAATGCTGGTGACGAAAAAATGCTGATGACGAAAAATGACGGAAAATGCTGGTGACGAAAAAATGCTGGTGACGAAAAATGACGAAAAATGCTGGTGACGAAAAATTACGAAAAATGCTGGTGACGAAAAATGCTGGTGACGAATAAATGCTGGTGACGAAAAATGACGAAAAATGCTGGTGACGAAAAAATGCTGATGACGAAAAATGACGGAAAATGCTGGTGACGAAAAAATGCTGGTGACGAAAAATGACGAAAAATGCTGGTGACGAAAAATGACCAAAAATGCTGGTGACGAAAAATGACGAAAAATGCTGGTGACGAAAAAATGCTGATGGCGAAAAATGACGGAAAATGCTGGTGACGAAAAAATGCTGGTGACGAAAATTGACGAAAAATGCTGGTGACGAAAAAATGCTGGTGACGAAAAATGCTGGTGACGAAAAATGCTGGTGACGAAAAATGACCAAAAATGCTGGTGACGAAAAAATGCTGATGACAAAAAATGACGGAAAATGCTGGTGACGAAAAAATGCTGGTGACGAAAAATGACCAAAAATGCTGGTGACGAAAAAATGCTGATGACGAAAAATGACGGAAAATGCTGGTGACGAAAAAATGCTGGTGACGAAAAATGACGAAAAATGCTGGTGACGAAAAATGACTAAAAATGCTGGTGACGAAAAATGCTGGTGACGAAAAAATGCTGGTGACGAAAAATGACTAAAAATGCTGGTGACGAAAAAATGCTGGTGACGAAAAATGACTAAAAATGCTGGTGACGAAAAAATGCTGGTGACGAAAAATGACGAAAAATGCTGGTGACGAAAAAATGCTGGTGACGAAAAATGACGAAAAATGCTGGTGACGAAAAAATGCTGGTGACGAAAAAATGCTGATGACGAAAAATGACGGAAAATGCTGGTGACGAAAAAATGCTGGTGACGAAAAATGACGAAAAATGCTGGTGACGAAAAATGCTGGTGACGAAAAAATGCTGGTGACGAAAAATGACTAAAAATGCTGGTGACGAAAAATGACGAAAAATGCTGGTGACGAAAAAATGCTGGTGACGAAAAATGACGAAAAATGCTGGTGACGAAAAAATGCTGGTGACGAAAAAATGCTGGTGACGAAAAATGACCAAAAATGCTGGTGACCAAAAATGACCAAAAATGCTGATGACGAAAAATGACGAAAAATGCTGGTGGCAAAAAATGACCAAAAATGCTGGTGACGAAAAATGACCAAAAATGCTGGTGACGAAAAATGACCAAAAATGCTGGTGACGAAAAAATGCTGATGACAAAAAATGACGGAAAATGCTGGTGACGAAAAAATGCTGGTGACGAAAAATGACGAAAAATGCTGGTGACGAAAAATGACCAAAAATGCTGGTGACGAAAAAATGCTGATGACGAAAAATGACGGAAAATGCTGGTGACGAAAAAATGCTGGTGACGAAAAATGACGAAAAATGCTGGTGACGAAAAATTACGAAAAATGCTGGTGACGAAAAAATGCTGGTGACGAAAAATGCTGGTGACGAAAAATGACGAAAAATGCTGGTGACGAAAAAATGCTGATGACGAAAAATGACGGAAAATGCTGGTGACGAAAAAATGCTGGTGACGAAAATTGACGAAAAATGCTGGTGACGAAAAAATGCTGGTGACGAAAAATGCTGGTGACGAAAAATGACGGAAAATGCTGGTGACGAAAAAATGCTGGTGACGAAAAATGCTGGTGACGAAAAATGACGAAAAATGCTGGTGACGAAAAATAACGAAAAATGCTGGTGACGAAAAATGACCAAAAATGCTGGTGACGAAAAATGACCAAAAATGCTGGTGACGAAAAATGACGAAAAATGCTGGTGACGAAAAATGACCAAAAATGCTGGTGACAAAAAAATGCTGATGACGAAAAATGACGGAAAATGCTGGTGACGAAAAAATGCTGGTGACGAAAAATGACGAAAAATGCTGGTGACGAAAAATTACGAAAAATGCTGGTGACGAAAAATGACGAAAAATGCTGGTGACGAAAAAATGCTGGTGACGAAAAATGACGAAAAATGCTGGTGACGAAAAATGACCAAAAATGCTGGTGACGAAAAAATGCTGGTGACGAAAAAATGCTGATGACGAAAAATGACGGAAAATGCTGGTGACGAAAAAATGCTGGTGACGAAAAATGCTGGTGACGAAAAATGACGAAAAATGCTGGTGACGAAAAAATGCTCGTGACGAAAAATAACGAAAAATGCTGGTGACGAAAAATGACCAAAAATGCTGGTGACGAAAAATGACCAAAAATGCTGGTGACGAAAAATGACCAAAAATGCTGGTGACGAAAAAATGCTGGTGACGAAAAATGACGAAAAATGATGGTGACGAAAAATGACGAAAAATGCTGGTGACGAAAAAATGCTGGTGACGAAAAATGACCAAAAATGCTGGTGACGAAAAATGACCAAAAATGCTGGTGACGAAAAATGCTGGTGACGAAAAAATGCTGGTGACGAAAAATGACCAAAAATGCTGGTGACCAAAAATGACCAAAAATGCTGGTGACGAAAAATGACCAAAAATGCTGGTGACGAAAAATGACCAAAAATGCTGGTGACGAAAAAATGCTGATGACGAAAAATGACGGAAAATGCTGGTGACGAAAAAATGCTGGTGACGAAAAATGACGAAAAATGCTGGTGACGAAAAATTACGAAAAATGCTGGTGACGAAAAATGACGAAAAATGCTGGTGACGAAAAAATGCTGGTGACGAAAAATGACCAAAAATGCTGGTGACGAAAAAATGCTGGTGACGAAAAATGACGGAAAATGCTGGTGACGAAAAAATGCTGGTGACGAAAAATGCTGGTGACGAAAAATGACGAAAAATGCTGGTGACGAAAAATAACGAAAAATGCTGGTGACGAAAAATGACCAAAAATGCTGGTGACGAAAAATGACGAAAAATGCTGGTGACGAAAAATGACCAAAAATGCTGGTGACAAAAAAATGCTGATGACGAAAAATGACGGAAAATGCTGGTGACGAAAAATGACGGAAAATGCTGGTGACGAAAAAATGCTGGTGACGAAAAATGACGAAAAATGCTGGTGACGAAAAATGACGAAAAATGCTGGTGACGAAAAAATGCTGGTGACGAAAAAATGCTGGTGACGAAAAATGACGAAAAATGCTGGTGACGAAAAAATGCTGGTGACGAAAAATGCAGGTGACGAAAAATGACGAAAAATGCTGGTGACGAAAAGTGCTGGTGACGAAAAAATGCTGGTGACGAAAAATGCTGGTGACGAAAAATGACGAAAAATGCTGGTGACGAAAAATGACGAAAAATGCTGGTGACGAAAAAATGCTGGTGACGAAAAATGACGAAAAATGACGAAAAATGCTGGTGACGAAAAATGACGGAAAATGCTGGTGACGAAAAAATGCTGGTGAAAAAATGCTGGTGACGAAAAATGACGAAAAATGCTGGTGACGAAAAATGACGAAAAATGCTGGTGACGAATAAATGCTGGTGACGAAAAATGACGAAAAATGCTGGTGACGAAAAATGACGAAAAATGCTGGTGACGAAAAAATGCTGGTGACAAAAAATGACGAAAAATGCTGGTGACGAAAAATGACGAAAAATGCTGGTGACGAAAAAATGCTGGTGACGAAAAATGACGAAAAATGCTGGTGACGAAAAATGACGAAAAATGCTGGTGACGAAAAAAAGCTGATGACGAAAAATGACGGAAAATGCTGGTGACGAAAAAATGCTGGTGACGAAAAATGACGAAAAATGCTGGTGACGAAAAATGACGAAAAATGCTGGTGACGAAAAAAAGCTGATGACGAAAAAATGCTGGTGACGAAAAATGACGAAAAATGCTGGTGACGAAAAATGACGAAAAATGCTGGTGACGAAAAAAAGCTGATGACGAAAAATGACGGAAAATGCTGGTGACGAAAAAATGCTGGTGACGAAAAATGACGAAAAATGCTGGTGACGAAAAATGACGAAAAATGCTGGTGACGAAAAAATGCTGGTGACGAAAAATGACGAAAAATGCTGGTGACGAAAAATGACGAAAAATGCTGGTGACGAAAAATGACGAAAAATGCTGGTGACGAAAAATGACGAAAAATGCTGGTGACGAAAAAATGCTGATGACGAAAAATGACGGAAAATGCTGGTGACGAAAAAATGCTGGTGACGAAAAATGACGAAAAATGCTGGTGACGAAAAATGCTGGTGACGAAAAATGACGAAAAATGCTGGTGGCAAAAAATGACCAAAAATGCTGGTGACGAAAAATGACCAAAAATGCTGGTGACGAAAAATGACCAAAAATGCTGGTGACGAGAAAATGCTGATGACAAAAAATGACGGAAAATGCTGGTGACGAAAAAATGCTGATGACGAAAAATGACGAAAAATGCTGGTGACGAAAAATGACCAAAAATGCTGGTGACGAAAAAATGCTGATGACGAAAAATGACGGAAAATGCTGGTGACGAAAAAATGCTGGTGACGAAAAATGACGAAAAATGCTGGTGACGAAAAATTACGAAAAATGCTGGTGACGAAAAATGCTGGTGACGAATAAATGCTGGTGACGAAAAATGACGAAAAATGCTGGTGACGAAAAAATGCTGATGACGAAAAATGACCAAAAATGCTGGTGACGAAAAAATGCTGATGACGAAAAATGACGAAAAATGCTGGTGACGAAAAATGACCAAAAATGCTGGTGACGAAAAAATGCTGATGACGAAAAATGACGGAAAATGCTGGTGACGAAAAAATGCTGGTGACGAAAAATGACGAAAAATGCTGGTGACGAAAAATTACGAAAAATGCTGGTGACGGAAAATGCTGGTGACGAATAAATGCTGGTGACGAAAAATGACGAAAAATGCTGGTGACGAAAAAATGCTGATGACGAAAAATGACGGAAAATGCTGGTGACGAAAAAATGCTGGTGACGAAAAATGACGAAAAATGCTGGTGACGAAAAATGACGAAAAATGCTGGTGACGAAAAATGCTGGTGACGAAAAAATGCTGATGGCGAAAAATGACGGAAAATGCTGGTGACGAAAAAATGCTGGTGACGAAAATTGACGAAAAATGCTGGTGACAAAAATGCTGGTGACGAAAAAATGCTGGTGACGAAAAATGACGAAAAATGCTGGTGACGAAAAATGACCAAAAATGCTGGTGACGAAAAAATGCTGATGACGAAAAATGACGGAAAATGCTGGTGACGAAAAAATGCTGGTGACGAAAAATGACGAAAAATGCTGGTGACGAAAAATTACGAAAAATGCTGGTGACGAAAAATGCTGGTGACGAATAAATGCTGGTGACGAAAAATGACGAAAAATGCTGGTGACGAAAAAATGCTGATGACGAAAAATGACGGAAAATGCTGGTGACGAAAAAATGCTGGTGACGAAAAATGACGAAAAATGCTGGTGACGAAAAATGACCAAAAATGCTGGTGACGAAAAATGACGAAAAATGCTGGTGACGAAAAAATGCTGATGGCGAAAAATGACGGAAAATGCTGGTGACGAAAAAATGCTGGTGACGAAAATTGACGAAAAATGCTGGTGACGAAAAAATGCTGGTGACGAAAAATGCTGGTGACGAAAAATGCTGGTGACGAAAAATGACCAAAAATGCTGGTGACGAAAAAATGCTGATGACAAAAAATGACGGAAAATGCTGGTGACGAAAAAATGCTGGTGACGAAAAATGACCAAAAATGCTGGTGACGAAAAAATGCTGATGACGAAAAATGACGGAAAATGCTGGTGACGAAAAAATGCTGGTGACGAAAAATGACGAAAAATGCTGGTGACGAAAAATGACTAAAAATGCTGGTGACGAAAAATGCTGGTGACGAAAAAATGCTGGTGACGAAAAATGACTAAAAATGCTGGTGACGAAAAAATGCTGGTGACGAAAAATGACTAAAAATGCTGGTGACGAAAAAATGCTGGTGACGAAAAATGACGAAAAATGCTGGTGACGAAAAAATGCTGGTGACGAAAAATGACGAAAAATGCTGGTGACGAAAAAATGCTGGTGACGAAAAAATGCTGATGACGAAAAATGACGGAAAATGCTGGTGACGAAAAAATGCTGGTGACGAAAAATGACGAAAAATGCTGGTGACGAAAAATGCTGGTGACGAAAAAATGCTGGTGACGAAAAATGACTAAAAATGCTGGTGACGAAAAATGACGAAAAATGCTGGTGACGAAAAAATGCTGGTGACGAAAAATGACGAAAAATGCTGGTGACGAAAAAATGCTGGTGACGAAAAAATGCTGGTGACGAAAAATGACCAAAAATGCTGGTGACCAAAAATGACCAAAAATGCTGATGACGAAAAATGACGAAAAATGCTGGTGGCAAAAAATGACCAAAAATGCTGGTGACGAAAAATGACCAAAAATGCTGGTGACGAAAAATGACCAAAAATGCTGGTGACGAAAAAATGCTGATGACAAAAAATGACGGAAAATGCTGGTGACGAAAAAATGCTGGTGACGAAAAATGACGAAAAATGCTGGTGACGAAAAATGACCAAAAATGCTGGTGACGAAAAAATGCTGATGACGAAAAATGACGGAAAATGCTGGTGACGAAAAAATGCTGGTGACGAAAAATGACGAAAAATGCTGGTGACGAAAAATTACGAAAAATGCTGGTGACGAAAAAATGCTGGTGACGAAAAATGCTGGTGACGAAAAATGACGAAAAATGCTGGTGACGAAAAAATGCTGATGACGAAAAATGACGGAAAATGCTGGTGACGAAAAAATGCTGGTGACGAAAATTGACGAAAAATGCTGGTGACGAAAAAATGCTGGTGACGAAAAATGCTGGTGACGAAAAATGACGGAAAATGCTGGTGACGAAAAAATGCTGGTGACGAAAAATGCTGGTGACGAAAAATGACGAAAAATGCTGGTGACGAAAAATAACGAAAAATGCTGGTGACGAAAAATGACCAAAAATGCTGGTGACGAAAAATGACCAAAAATGCTGGTGACGAAAAATGACGAAAAATGCTGGTGACGAAAAATGACCAAAAATGCTGGTGACAAAAAAATGCTGATGACGAAAAATGACGGAAAATGCTGGTGACGAAAAAATGCTGGTGACGAAAAATGACGAAAAATGCTGGTGACGAAAAATTACGAAAAATGCTGGTGACGAAAAATGACGAAAAATGCTGGTGACGAAAAAATGCTGGTGACGAAAAATGACGAAAAATGCTGGTGACGAAAAATGACCAAAAATGCTGGTGACGAAAAAATGCTGGTGACGAAAAAATGCTGATGACGAAAAATGACGGAAAATGCTGGTGACGAAAAAATGCTGGTGACGAAAAATGCTGGTGACGAAAAATGACGAAAAATGCTGGTGACGAAAAAATGCTCGTGACGAAAAATAACGAAAAATGCTGGTGACGAAAAATGACCAAAAATGCTGGTGACGAAAAATGACCAAAAATGCTGGTGACGAAAAATGACCAAAAATGCTGGTGACGAAAAAATGCTGGTGACGAAAAATGACGAAAAATGATGGTGACGAAAAATGACGAAAAATGCTGGTGACGAAAAAATGCTGGTGACGAAAAATGACCAAAAATGCTGGTGACGAAAAATGACCAAAAATGCTGGTGACGAAAAATGCTGGTGACGAAAAAATGCTGGTGACGAAAAATGACCAAAAATGCTGGTGACCAAAAATGACCAAAAATGCTGGTGACGAAAAATGACCAAAAATGCTGGTGACGAAAAATGACCAAAAATGCTGGTGACGAAAAAATGCTGATGACGAAAAATGACGGAAAATGCTGGTGACGAAAAAATGCTGGTGACGAAAAATGACGAAAAATGCTGGTGACGAAAAATTACGAAAAATGCTGGTGACGAAAAATGACGAAAAATGCTGGTGACGAAAAAATGCTGGTGACGAAAAATGACCAAAAATGCTGGTGACGAAAAAATGCTGGTGACGAAAAATGACGGAAAATGCTGGTGACGAAAAAATGCTGGTGACGAAAAATGCTGGTGACGAAAAATGACGAAAAATGCTGGTGACGAAAAATAACGAAAAATGCTGGTGACGAAAAATGACCAAAAATGCTGGTGACGAAAAATGACGAAAAATGCTGGTGACGAAAAATGACCAAAAATGCTGGTGACAAAAAAATGCTGATGACGAAAAATGACGGAAAATGCTGGTGACGAAAAAATGCTGGTGACGAAAAATGACGAAAAATGCTGGTGACGAAAAATTACGAAAAATGCTGGTGACGAAAAATGACGAAAAATGCTGGTGACGAAAAAATGCTGGTGACGAAAAATGACGAAAAATGCTGGTGACAAAAAATGACCAAAAATGCTGGTGACGAAAAAATGCTGGTGACGAAAAAATGCTGATGACGAAAAATGACGGAAAATGCTGGTGACGAAAAAATGCTGGTGACGAAAAATGCTGGTGACGAAAAATGACGAAAAATACTGGTGACGAAAAATAACGAAAAATGCTGGTGACGAAAAATGACCAAAAATGCTGGTGACGAAAAATGACCAAAAATGCTGGTGACGAAAAATGACGAAAAATGCTGGTGACGAAAAATGACCAAAAATGCTGGTGACAAAAAAATGCTGATGACGAAAAATGACGGAAAATGCTGGTGACGAAAAAATGCTGGTGACGAAAAATGACGAAAAATGCTGGTGACGAAAAATTACGAAAAATGCTGGTGACGAAAAATGACGAAAAATGCTGGTGACGAAAAAATGCTGGTGACGAAAAATGCTGGTGACGAAAAATGACGAAAAATACTGGTGACGAAAAATAACGAAAAATGCTGGTGACGAAAAATGACCAAAAATGCTGGTGACGAAAAATGACCAAAAATGCTGGTGACGAAAAATGACGAAAAATGCTGGTGACGAAAAATGACCAAAAATGCTGGTGACGAAAAAATGCTGATGACAAAAAATGACGGAAAATGCTGGTGACGAAAAAATGCTGGTGACGAAAAATGACGAAAAATGCTGGTGACGAAAAATGACCAAAAATGCTGGTGACGAAAAAATGCTGATGACGAAAAATGACGGAAAATGCTGGTGACGAAAAAATGCTGGTGACGAAAAATGACGAAAAATGCTGGTGACGAAAAATTACGAAAAATGCTGGTGACGAAAAATGCTGGTGACAAATAAATGCTGGTGACGAAAAATGACGAAAAATGCTGGTGACGAAAAAATGCTGATGACGAAAAATGACGGAAAATGCTGGTGACGAAAAAATGCTGGTGACGAAAAATGACGAAAAATGCTGGTGACGAAAAATGACCAAAAATGCTGGTGACGAAAAATGACGAAAAATGCTGGTGACGAAAAAATGCTGATGGCGAAAAATGACGGAAAATGCTGGTGACGAAAAAATGCTGGTGACGAAAATTGACGAAAAATGCTGGTGACAAAAATGCTGGTGACGAAAAAATGCTGGTGACGAAAAATGACGAAAAATGCTGGTGACGAAAAATGACCAAAAATGCTGGTGACGAAAAAATGCTGATGACGAAAAATGACGGAAAATGCTGGTGACGAAAAAATGCTGGTGACGAAAAATGACGAAAAATGCTGGTGACGAAAAATTACGAAAAATGCTGGTGACGAAAAATGCTGGTGACGAATAAATGCTGGTGACGAAAAATGACGAAAAATGCTGGTGACGAAAAAATGCTGATGACGAAAAATGACGGAAAATGCTGGTGACGAAAAAATGCTGGTGACGAAAAATGACGAAAAATGCTGGTGACGAAAAATGACCAAAAATGCTGGTGACGAAAAATGACGAAAAATGCTGGTGACGAAAAAATGCTGATGGCGAAAAATGACGGAAAATGCTGGTGACGAAAAAATGCTGGTGACGAAAATTGACGAAAAATGCTGGTGACGAAAAAATGCTGGTGACGAAAAATGCTGGTGACGAAAAATGCTGGTGACGAAAAATGACCAAAAATGCTGGTGACGAAAAAATGCTGATGACAAAAAATGACGGAAAATGCTGGTGACGAAAAAATGCTGGTGACGAAAAATGACCAAAAATGCTGGTGACGAAAAAATGCTGATGACGAAAAATGACGGAAAATGCTGGTGACGAAAAAATGCTGGTGACGAAAAATGACGAAAAATGCTGGTGACGAAAAATGACGAAAAATGCTGGTGACGAAAAATGACGAAAAATGCTGGTGACGAAAAATGACCAAAAATGCTGGTGACGAAAAATGACCAAAAATGCTGGTGACGAAAAAATGCTGGTGACGAAAAATGACGAAAAATGCTGGTGACGAAAAAATGCTGGTGACGAAAAATTATGAAAAATGCTGGTGACGAAAAAATGCTGATGACGAAAAATGACCAAAAATGCTGGTGACGAAAAATGACCAAAAATGCTGGTGACGAAAAATTACGAAAAATGCTGGTGACGAAAAATGACGAAAAATGCTGGTGACGAAAAAATGCTGGTGACGAAAAATGACCAAAAATGCTGGTGACGAAAAAATGCTGATGACGAAAAATGACGGAAAATGCTGGTGACGAAAAAATGCTGGTGACGAAAAATGCTGGTGACGAAAAATGCTGGTGACGAAAAATGCTGGTGACGAAAAATAACGAAAAATGCTGGTGACGAAAAATGACCAAAAATGCTGGTGACGAAAAATGACCAAAAATGCTGGTGACGAAAAATGACGAAAAATGCTGGTGACGAAAAATGACCAAAAATGCTGGTGACAAAAAAATGCTGATGACGAAAAATGACGGAAAATGCTGGTGACGAAAAAATGCTGGTGACGAAAAATGACGAAAAATGCTGGTGACGAAAAATTACGAAAAATGCTGGTGACGAAAAATGACGAAAAATGCTGGTGACGAAAAAATGCTGGTGACGAAAAATGACGAAAAATGCTGGTGACAAAAAATGACCAAAAATGCTGGTGACGAAAAAATGCTGGTGACGAAAAAATGCTGATGACGAAAAATGACGGAAAATGCTGGTGACGAAAAAATGCTGGTGACGAAAAATGCTGGTGACGAAAAATGACGAAAAATACTGGTGACGAAAAATAACGAAAAATGCTGGTGACGAAAAATGACCAAAAATGCTGGTGACGAAAAATGACCAAAAATGCTGGTGACGAAAAATGACGAAAAATGCTGGTGACGAAAAATGACCAAAAATGCTGGTGACAAAAAAATGCTGATGACGAAAAATGACGGAAAATGCTGGTGACGAAAAAATGCTGGTGACGAAAAATGACGAAAAATGCTGGTGACGAAAAATTACGAAAAATGCTGGTGACGAAAAATGACGAAAAATGCTGGTGACGAAAAAATGCTGGTGACGAAAAATGCTGGTGACGAAAAATGACGAAAAATACTGGTGACGAAAAATAACGAAAAATGCTGGTGACGAAAAATGACCAAAAATGCTGGTGACGAAAAATGACCAAAAATGCTGGTGACGAAAAATGACGAAAAATGCTGGTGACGAAAAATGACCAAAAATGCTGGTGACAAAAAAATGCTGATGACGAAAAATGACGGAAAATGCTGGTGACGAAAAAATGCTGGTGACGAAAAATGACGAAAAATGCTGGTGACGAAAAAATGCTGGTGACGAAAAATGACGAAAAATGCTGGTGACGAAAAATGACCAAAAATGCTGGTGACGAAAAAATGCTGGTGACGAAAAAATGCTGATGACGAAAAATGACGGAAAATGCTGGTGACGAAAAAATGCTGGTGACGAAAAATGACCAAAAATGCTGGTGACGAAAAATGACCAAAAATGCTGGTGACGAAAAATGACCAAAAATGCTGGTGACGAAAAAATGCTGGTGACGAAAAATGACCAAAAATGCTGGTGACGAAAAAATGCTGATGACGAAAAATGACGGAAAATGCTGGTGACGAAAAAATGCTGGTGACGAAAAATGACGAAAAATGCTGGTGACGAAAAATTACGAAAAATGCTGGTGACGAAAAAATGCTGGTGACGAAAAATGCTGGTGACGAAAAATGACGAAAAATGCTGGTGACGAAAAAATGCTGATGACGAAAAATGACGGAAAATGCTGGTGACGAAAAAATGCTGGTGACGAAAATTGACGAAAAATGCTGGTGACGAAAAAATGCTGGTGACGAAAAATGCTGGTGACGAAAAATGACGGAAAATGCTGGTGACGAAAAAATGCTGGTGACGAAAAATGCTGGTGACGAAAAATGACGAAAAATGCTGGTGACGAAAAATAACGAAAAATGCTGGTGACGAAAAATGACCAAAAATGCTGGTGACGAAAAATGACCAAAAATGCTGGTGACGAAAAATGACGAAAAATGCTGGTGACGAAAAATGACCAAAAATGCTGGTGACAAAAAAATGCTGATGACGAAAAATGACGGAAAATGCTGGTGACGAAAAAATGCTGGTGACGAAAAATGACGAAAAATGCTGGTGACGAAAAATTACGAAAAATGCTGGTGACGAAAAATGACGAAAAATGCTGGTGACGAAAAAATGCTGGTGACGAAAAATGACGAAAAATGCTGGTGACGAAAAATGACCAAAAATGCTGGTGACGAAAAAATGCTGGTGACGAAAAAATGCTGATGACGAAAAATGACGGAAAATGCTGGTGACGAAAAAATGCTGGTGACGAAAAATGCTGGTGACGAAAAATGACGAAAAATGCTGGTGACGAAAAAATGCTCGTGACGAAAAATAACGAAAAATGCTGGTGACGAAAAATGACCAAAAATGCTGGTGACGAAAAATGACCAAAAATGCTGGTGACGAAAAATGACCAAAAATGCTGGTGACGAAAAAATGCTGGTGACGAAAAATGACGAAAAATGATGGTGACGAAAAATGACGAAAAATGCTGGTGACGAAAAAATGCTGGTGACGAAAAATGACCAAAAATGCTGGTGACGAAAAATGACCAAAAATGCTGGTGACGAAAAATGCTGGTGACGAAAAAATGCTGGTGACGAAAAATGACCAAAAATGCTGGTGACCAAAAATGACCAAAAATGCTGGTGACGAAAAATGACCAAAAATGCTGGTGACGAAAAATGACCAAAAATGCTGGTGACGAAAAAATGCTGATGACGAAAAATGACGGAAAATGCTGGTGACGAAAAAATGCTGGTGACGAAAAATGACGAAAAATGCTGGTGACGAAAAATTACGAAAAATGCTGGTGACGAAAAATGACGAAAAATGCTGGTGACGAAAAAATGCTGGTGACGAAAAATGACCAAAAATGCTGGTGACGAAAAAATGCTGGTGACGAAAAATGACGGAAAATGCTGGTGACGAAAAAATGCTGGTGACGAAAAATGCTGGTGACGAAAAATGACGAAAAATGCTGGTGACGAAAAATAACGAAAAATGCTGGTGACGAAAAATGACCAAAAATGCTGGTGACGAAAAATGACGAAAAATGCTGGTGACGAAAAATGACCAAAAATGCTGGTGACAAAAAAATGCTGATGACGAAAAATGACGGAAAATGCTGGTGACGAAAAAATGCTGGTGACGAAAAATGACGAAAAATGCTGGTGACGAAAAATGACGAAAAATGCTGGTGACGAAAAAATGCTGGTGACGAAAAATGACGAAAAATGCTGGTGACAAAAAATGACCAAAAATGCTGGTGACGAAAAAATGCTGGTGACGAAAAAATGCTGATGACGAAAAATGACGGAAAATGCTGGTGACGAAAAAATGCTGGTGACGAAAAATGCTGGTGACGAAAAATGACGAAAAATACTGGTGACGAAAAATAACGAAAAATGCTGGTGACGAAAAATGACCAAAAATGCTGGTGACGAAAAATGACCAAAAATGCTGGTGACGAAAAATGACGAAAAATGCTGGTGACGAAAAATGACCAAAAATGCTGGTGACAAAAAAATGCTGATGACGAAAAATGACGGAAAATGCTGGTGACGAAAAAATGCTGGTGACGAAAAATGACGAAAAATGCTGGTGACGAAAAATTACGAAAAATGCTGGTGACGAAAAATGACGAAAAATGCTGGTGACGAAAAAATGCTGGTGACGAAAAATGCTGGTGACGAAAAATGACGAAAAATACTGGTGACGAAAAATAACGAAAAATGCTGGTGACGAAAAATGACCAAAAATGCTGGTGACGAAAAATGACCAAAAATGCTGGTGACGAAAAATGACGAAAAATGCTGGTGACGAAAAATGACCAAAAATGCTGGTGACGAAAAAATGCTGATGACAAAAAATGACGGAAAATGCTGGTGACGAAAAAATGCTGGTGACGAAAAATGACGAAAAATGCTGGTGACGAAAAATGACCAAAAATGCTGGTGACGAAAAAATGCTGATGACGAAAAATGACGGAAAATGCTGGTGACGAAAAAATGCTGGTGACGAAAAATGACGAAAAATGCTGGTGACGAAAAATTACGAAAAATGCTGGTGACGAAAAATGCTGGTGACAAATAAATGCTGGTGACGAAAAATGACGAAAAATGCTGGTGACGAAAAAATGCTGATGACGAAAAATGACGGAAAATGCTGGTGACGAAAAAATGCTGGTGACGAAAAATGACGAAAAATGCTGGTGACGAAAAATGACCAAAAATGCTGGTGACGAAAAATGACGAAAAATGCTGGTGACGAAAAAATGCTGATGGCGAAAAATGACGGAAAATGCTGGTGACGAAAAAATGCTGGTGACGAAAATTGACGAAAAATGCTGGTGACAAAAATGCTGGTGACGAAAAAATGCTGGTGACGAAAAATGACGAAAAATGCTGGTGACGAAAAATGACCAAAAATGCTGGTGACGAAAAAATGCTGATGACGAAAAATGACGGAAAATGCTGGTGACGAAAAAATGCTGGTGACGAAAAATGACGAAAAATGCTGGTGACGAAAAATTACGAAAAATGCTGGTGACGAAAAATGCTGGTGACGAATAAATGCTGGTGACGAAAAATGACGAAAAATGCTGGTGACGAAAAAATGCTGATGACGAAAAATGACGGAAAATGCTGGTGACGAAAAAATGCTGGTGACGAAAAATGACGAAAAATGCTGGTGACGAAAAATGACCAAAAATGCTGGTGACGAAAAATGACGAAAAATGCTGGTGACGAAAAAATGCTGATGGCGAAAAATGACGGAAAATGCTGGTGACGAAAAAATGCTGGTGACGAAAATTGACGAAAAATGCTGGTGACGAAAAAATGCTGGTGACGAAAAATGCTGGTGACGAAAAATGCTGGTGACGAAAAATGACCAAAAATGCTGGTGACGAAAAAATGCTGATGACAAAAAATGACGGAAAATGCTGGTGACGAAAAAATGCTGGTGACGAAAAATGACCAAAAATGCTGGTGACGAAAAAATGCTGATGACGAAAAATGACGGAAAATGCTGGTGACGAAAAAATGCTGGTGACGAAAAATGACGAAAAATGCTGGTGACGAAAAATGACGAAAAATGCTGGTGACGAAAAATGACGAAAAATGCTGGTGACGAAAAATGACCAAAAATGCTGGTGACGAAAAATGACCAAAAATGCTGGTGACGAAAAAATGCTGGTGACGAAAAATGACGAAAAATGCTGGTGACGAAAAAATGCTGGTGACGAAAAATTATGAAAAATGCTGGTGACGAAAAAATGCTGATGACGAAAAATGACCAAAAATGCTGGTGACGAAAAATGACCAAAAATGCTGGTGACGAAAAATTACGAAAAATGCTGGTGACGAAAAATGACGAAAAATGCTGGTGACGAAAAAATGCTGGTGACGAAAAATGACCAAAAATGCTGGTGACGAAAAAATGCTGATGACGAAAAATGACGGAAAATGCTGGTGACGAAAAAATGCTGGTGACGAAAAATGCTGGTGACGAAAAATGCTGGTGACGAAAAATGCTGGTGACGAAAAATAACGAAAAATGCTGGTGACGAAAAATGACCAAAAATGCTGGTGACGAAAAATGACCAAAAATGCTGGTGACGAAAAATGACGAAAAATGCTGGTGACGAAAAATGACCAAAAATGCTGGTGACAAAAAAATGCTGATGACGAAAAATGACGGAAAATGCTGGTGACGAAAAAATGCTGGTGACGAAAAATGACGAAAAATGCTGGTGACGAAAAATTACGAAAAATGCTGGTGACGAAAAATGACGAAAAATGCTGGTGACGAAAAAATGCTGGTGACGAAAAATGACGAAAAATGCTGGTGACAAAAAATGACCAAAAATGCTGGTGACGAAAAAATGCTGGTGACGAAAAAATGCTGATGACGAAAAATGACGGAAAATGCTGGTGACGAAAAAATGCTGGTGACGAAAAATGCTGGTGACGAAAAATGACGAAAAATACTGGTGACGAAAAATAACGAAAAATGCTGGTGACGAAAAATGACCAAAAATGCTGGTGACGAAAAATGACCAAAAATGCTGGTGACGAAAAATGACGAAAAATGCTGGTGACGAAAAATGACCAAAAATGCTGGTGACAAAAAAATGCTGATGACGAAAAATGACGGAAAATGCTGGTGACGAAAAAATGCTGGTGACGAAAAATGACGAAAAATGCTGGTGACGAAAAATTACGAAAAATGCTGGTGACGAAAAATGACGAAAAATGCTGGTGACGAAAAAATGCTGGTGACGAAAAATGCTGGTGACGAAAAATGACGAAAAATACTGGTGACGAAAAATAACGAAAAATGCTGGTGACGAAAAATGACCAAAAATGCTGGTGACGAAAAATGACCAAAAATGCTGGTGACGAAAAATGACGAAAAATGCTGGTGACGAAAAATGACCAAAAATGCTGGTGACAAAAAAATGCTGATGACGAAAAATGACGGAAAATGCTGGTGACGAAAAAATGCTGGTGACGAAAAATGACGAAAAATGCTGGTGACGAAAAAATGCTGGTGACGAAAAATGACGAAAAATGCTGGTGACGAAAAATGACCAAAAATGCTGGTGACGAAAAAATGCTGGTGACGAAAAAATGCTGATGACGAAAAATGACGGAAAATGCTGGTGACGAAAAAATGCTGGTGACGAAAAATGACCAAAAATGCTGGTGACGAAAAATGACCAAAAATGCTGGTGACGAAAAATGACCAAAAATGCTGGTGACGAAAAAATGCTGGTGACGAAAAATGACCAAAAATGCTGGTGACGAAAAATGACCAAAAATGCTGGTGACGAAAAATGACGAAAAATGCTGGTGACGAAAAATGACCAAAAATGCTGGTGACAAAAAAATGCTGATGACGAAAAATGACGGAAAATGCTGGTGACGAAAAAATGCTGGTGACGAAAAATGACGAAAAATGCTGGTGACGAAAAATTACGAAAAATGCTGGTGACGAAAAATGACGAAAAATGCTGGTGACGAAAAAATGCTGGTGACGAAAAATGACGAAAAATGCTGGTGACAAAAAATGACCAAAAATGCTGGTGACGAAAAAATGCTGGTGACGAAAAAATGCTGATGACGAAAAATGACGGAAAATGCTGGTGACGAAAAAATGCTGGTGACGAAAAATGCTGGTGACGAAAAATGACGAAAAATACTGGTGACGAAAAATAACGAAAAATGCTGGTGACGAAAAATGACCAAAAATGCTGGTGACGAAAAATGACCAAAAATGCTGGTGACGAAAAATGACGAAAAATGCTGGTGACGAAAAATGACCAAAAATGCTGGTGACAAAAAAATGCTGATGACGAAAAATGACGGAAAATGCTGGTGACGAAAAAATGCTGGTGACGAAAAATGACGAAAAATGCTGGTGACGAAAAAATGCTGGTGACGAAAAATGCTGGTGACGAAAAATGACGAAAAATACTGGTGACGAAAAATAACGAAAAATGCTGGTGACGAAAAATGACCAAAAATGCTGGTGACGAAAAATGACCAAAAATGCTGGTGACGAAAAATGACGAAAAATGCTGGTGACGAAAAATGACCAAAAATGCTGGTGACAAAAAAATGCTGATGACGAAAAATGACGGAAAATGCTGGTGACGAAAAAATGCTGGTGACGAAAAATGACCAAAAATGCTGGTGACGAAAAATTACGAAAAATGCTGGTGACGAAAAATGACGAAAAATGCTGGTGACGAAAAAATGCTGGTGACGAAAAATGACGAAAAATGCTGGTGACGAAAAATGACCAAAAATGCTGGTGACGAAAAAATGCTGGTGACGAAAAAATGCTGATGACGAAAAATGACGGAAAATGCTGGTGACGAAAAAATGCTGGTGACGAAAAATGCTGGTGACGAAAAATGACGAAAAATGCTGGTGACGAAAAAATGCTCGTGACGAAAAATAACGAAAAATGCTGGTGACGAAAAATGACCAAAAATGCTGGTGACGAAAAATGACAAAAAATGCTGGTGACGAAAAATGACCAAAAATGCTGGTGACGAAAAAATGCTGGTGACGAAAAATGACCAAAAATGCTGGTGACGAAAAATGACCAAAAATGCTGGTGACGAAAAATGCTGGTGACGAAAAAATGCTGGTGACGAAAAATGACCAAAAATGCTGGTGACCAAAAATGACCAAAAATGCTGGTGACGAAAAATGACCGAAAATGCTGGTGACGAAAAATGACCAAAAATGCTGGTGACGAAAAAATGCTGATGACGAAAAATGACGGAAAATGCTGGTGACGAAAAAATGCTGGTGACGAAAAATGACGAAAAATGCTGGTGACGAAAAATTACGAAAAATGCTGGTGACGAAAAATGACGAAAAATGCTGGTGACGAAAAAATGCTGGTGACGAAAAATGACCAAAAATGCTGGTGACGAAAAATGACCAAAAATGCTGGTGATGAAAAAATGCTGGTGACGAAAAAATGCTGATGACGAAAAATGACGGAAAATGCTGGTGACGAAAAAATGCTGGTGACGAAAAATGCTGGTGACGAAAAATGACGAAAAATGCTGGTGACGAAAAATAACGAAAAATGCTGGTGACGAAAAATGACCAAAAATGCTGGTGACGAAAAATGACCAAAAATGCTGGTGACGAAAAATGACGAAAAATGCTGGTGACGAAAAATGACGAAAGATGCTGGTGACGAAAAATGACGAAAAATGACGAAAAATGCTGGTAAGGATAAGGATAATTCCTTTTAACAGGTCGTTCATGAAAGTCCTTGCGGTCTTGTTTCCAATGAGAACCTGTGAGCAATTAGGGGTTAAGAGTCTTGCTCAGGGACGAAAAATGCTGGTGACGAAAAATGACCAAAAATGCTGGTGACGAAAAATGACCAAAAATGCTGGTGACGAAAAATGACCAAAAATGCTGGTGACGAAAAATGACCAAAAATGCTGGTGACGAAAAAATGCTGGTGACGAAAAATGACGAAAAATGCTGGTGACGAAAAATGACGAAAGATGCTGGTGACGAAAAATGACGAAAAATGCTGGTAAGGATAAGGATAATTCCTTTTAACAAGTCGTTCATGAAAGTCCTTGCGGTCTTGTTTCCAATGAGAACCTGTGAGCAATTAGGGGTTAAGAGTCTTGCTCAGGGACGAAAAAAAGGTGGTGACGAAAAATTACGAAAAATGCTGGTGACGAAAAAATGCTGGTGACGAAAAATGATGAAAAATGCTGGTGACGAAAAATGACCAAAAATGCTGGTGACGAAAAAATGCTGATGACGAAAAATGACGGAAAATGCTGGTGACGAAAAAATGCTGGTGACGAAAAATGCTGGTGACGAAAAATGACGAAAAATGCTGGTGACGAAAAAATGCTGGTGACGAAAAATGACGAAAAATGCTGGTGACGAAAAATGATGAAAAATGCTGGTGACGAAAAAATGCTGGTGACGAAAAAATGCTGGTGACGAAAAATGACGAAAAATGCTGGTGACGAAAAAATGCTGGTGACGAAAAATGCAGGTGACGAATAATGACGAAAAATGCTGGTGACGAAAAGTGCTGGTGACGAAAAAATGCTGGTGACGAAAAATGCTGGTGACGAAAAATGACGAAAAATGCTGGTGACGAAAAATGACGAAAAATGCTGGTGACGAAAAAATGCTGGTGACGAAAAATGACGAAAAATGACGAAAAATGCTGGTGACGAAAAATGACGAAAAATGCTGGTGACGAAAAAATGCTGGTGAAAAAATGCTGGTGACGAAAAATGACGAAAAATGCTGGTGACGAAAAATGACGAAAAATGCTGGTGACGATAAAATGCTGGTGACGAAAAATGACGAAAAATGCTGGTGACGAAAAATGACGAAAAATGCTGGTGACGAAAAAATGCTGGTGACAAAAAATGACGAAAAATGCTGGTGACGAAAAATGACGAAAAATGCTGGTGACGAAAAAATGCTGGTGACGAAAAATTACGAAAAATGCTGGTGACGAAAAATGACGAAAAATGCTGGTGACGAAAAAATGCTGGTGACGAAAAATGACGAAAAATGACGAAAAATGCTGGTGACGAAAAATGACGAAAAATGCTGGTGACGAAAAAATGCTGGTGAAAAAATGCTGGTGACGAAAAATGACGAAAAATGCTGGTGACGAAAAATGACGGAAAATGCTGGTGACGAAAAAATGCTGGTGACGAAAAATGACGAAAAATGCTGGTGACGAAAAATTACGAAAAATGCTGGTGACGAAAAATGACGAAAAATGCTGGTGACGAAAAAATGCTGGTGACGAAAAATGACCAAAAATGCTGGTGACGAAAAATGACCAAAAATGCTGGTGATGAAAAAATGCTGGTGACGAAAAAATGCTGATGACGAAAAATGACGGAAAATGCTGGTGACGAAAAAATGCTGGTGACGAAAAATGCTGGTGACGAAAAATGACGAAAAATGCTGGTGACGAAAAATAACGAAAAATGCTGGTGACGAAAAATGACCAAAAATGCTGGTGACGAAAAATGACCAAAAATGCTGGTGACGAAAAATGACGAAAAATGCTGGTGACGAAAAATGACGAAAGATGCTGGTGACGAAAAATGACGAAAAATGACGAAAAATGCTGGTAAGGATAAGGATAATTCCTTTTAACAGGTCGTTCATGAAAGTCCTTGCGGTCTTGTTTCCAATGAGAACCTGTGAGCAATTAGGGGTTAAGAGTCTTGCTCAGGGACGAAAAATGCTGGTGACGAAAAATGACCAAAAATGCTGGTGACGAAAAATGACCAAAAATGCTGGTGACGAAAAATGACCAAAAATGCTGGTGACGAAAAATGACCAAAAATGCTGGTGACGAAAAAATGCTGGTGACGAAAAATGACGAAAAATGCTGGTGACGAAAAATGACGAAAGATGCTGGTGACGAAAAATGACGAAAAATGCTGGTAAGGATAAGGATAATTCCTTTTAACAAGTCGTTCATGAAAGTCCTTGCGGTCTTGTTTCCAATGAGAACCTGTGAGCAATTAGGGGTTAAGAGTCTTGCTCAGGGACGAAAAAAAGGTGGTGACGAAAAATTACGAAAAATGCTGGTGACGAAAAAATGCTGGTGACGAAAAATGATGAAAAATGCTGGTGACGAAAAATGACCAAAAATGCTGGTGACGAAAAAATGCTGATGACGAAAAATGACGGAAAATGCTGGTGACGAAAAAATGCTGGTGACGAAAAATGCTGGTGACGAAAAATGACGAAAAATGCTGGTGACGAAAAAATGCTGGTGACGAAAAATGACGAAAAATGCTGGTGACGAAAAATGATGAAAAATGCTGGTGACGAAAAAATGCTGGTGACGAAAAAATGCTGGTGACGAAAAATGACGAAAAATGCTGGTGACGAAAAAATGCTGGTGACGAAAAATGCAGGTGACGAATAATGACGAAAAATGCTGGTGACGAAAAGTGCTGGTGACGAAAAAATGCTGGTGACGAAAAATGCTGGTGACGAAAAATGACGAAAAATGCTGGTGACGAAAAATGACGAAAAATGCTGGTGACGAAAAAATGCTGGTGACGAAAAATGACGAAAAATGACGAAAAATGCTGGTGACGAAAAATGACGAAAAATGCTGGTGACGAAAAAATGCTGGTGAAAAAATGCTGGTGACGAAAAATGACGAAAAATGCTGGTGACGAAAAATGACGAAAAATGCTGGTGACGATAAAATGCTGGTGACGAAAAATGACGAAAAATGCTGGTGACGAAAAATGACGAAAAATGCTGGTGACGAAAAAATGCTGGTGACAAAAAATGACGAAAAATGCTGGTGACGAAAAATGACGAAAAATGCTGGTGACGAAAAAATGCTGGTGACGAAAAATTACGAAAAATGCTGGTGACGAAAAATGACGAAAAATGCTGGCGACGAAAAATGCTGGTGACGAAAAATGACGAAAAATGCTGGTGACAAAAATGCTGGTGACGAAAAATGACGAAAAATGCTGGTGACGAAAAAATGCTGGTGACGAAAAATGACCAAAAATGCTGGTGACGAAAAATGACCAAAAATGCTGGTGACGAAAAAATGCTGATGACAAAAAATGACGGAAAATGCTGGTGACGAAAAAATGCTGGTGACGAAAAATGACGAAAAATGCTGGTGACGAAAAATGACCAAAAATGCTGGTGACGAAAAAATGCTGATGACGAAAAATGACGGAAAATGCTGGTGACGAAAAAATGCTGGTGACGAAAAATGACGAAAAATGCTGGTGACGAAAAATTACGAAAAATGCTGGTGACGAAAAATGCTGGTGACGAATAAATGCTGGTGACGAAAAATGACGAAAAATGCTGGTGACGAAAAAATGCTGATGACGAAAAATGACGGAAAATGCTGGTGACGAAAAAATGCTGGTGACGAAAAATGACGAAAAATGCTGGTGACGAAAAATGACCAAAAATGCTGGTGACGAAAAATGACGAAAAATGCTGGTGACGAAAAAATGCTGATGGCGAAAAACGACGGAAAATGCTGGTGACGAAAAAATGCTGGTGACGAAAATTGACGAAAAATGCTGGTGACAAAAATGCTGGTGACGAAAAAATGCTGGTGACGAAAAATGACGAAAAATGCTGGTGACGAAAAATGACCAAAAATGCTGGTGACGAAAAATGACCAAAAATGCTGGTGACGAAAAATGACCAAAAATGCTGGTGACGAAAAAATGCTGGTGACGAAAAATGACGAAAAATGCTGGTGACGAAAAATGACGAAAGATGCTGGTGACGAAAAATGACGAAAAATGCTGGTAAGGATAAGGATAATTCCTTTTAACAAGTCGTTCATGAAAGTCCTTGCGGTCTTGTTTCCAATGAGAACCTGTGAGCAATTAGGGGTTAAGAGTCTTGCTCAGGGACGAAAAAAAGGTGGTGACGAAAAATTACGAAAAATGCTGGTGACGAAAAAATGCTGGTGACGAAAAATGATGAAAAATGCTGGTGACGAAAAATGACCAAAAATGCTGGTGACGAAAAAATGCTGATGACGAAAAATGACGGAAAATGCTGGTGACGAAAAAATGCTGGTGACGAAAAATGCTGGTGACGAAAAATGACGAAAAATGCTGGTGACGAAAAAATGCTGGTGACGAAAAATGACGAAAAATGCTGGTGACGAAAAATGATGAAAAATGCTGGTGACGAAAAAATGCTGGTGACGAAAAAATGCTGGTGACGAAAAATGACGAAAAATGCTGGTGACGAAAAAATGCTGGTGACGAAAAATGCAGGTGACGAATAATGACGAAAAATGCTGGTGACGAAAAGTGCTGGTGACGAAAAAATGCTGGTGACGAAAAATGCTGGTGACGAAAAATGACGAAAAATGCTGGTGACGAAAAATGACGAAAAATGCTGGTGACGAAAAAATGCTGGTGACGAAAAATGACGAAAAATGACGAAAAATGCTGGTGACGAAAAATGACGAAAAATGCTGGTGACGAAAAAATGCTGGTGAAAAAATGCTGGTGACGAAAAATGACGAAAAATGCTGGTGACGAAAAATGACGAAAAATGCTGGTGACGATAAAATGCTGGTGACGAAAAATGACGAAAAATGCTGGTGACGAAAAATGACGAAAAATGCTGGTGACGAAAAAATGCTGGTGACAAAAAATGACGAAAAATGCTGGTGACGAAAAATGACGAAAAATGCTGGTGACGAAAAAATGCTGGTGACGAAAAATTACGAAAAATGCTGGTGACGAAAAATGACGAAAAATGCTGGCGACGAAAAATGCTGGTGACGAAAAATGACGAAAAATGCTGGTGACAAAAATGCTGGTGACGAAAAATGACGAAAAATGCTGGTGACGAAAAAATGCTGGTGACGAAAAATGACCAAAAATGCTGGTGACGAAAAATGACCAAAAATGCTGGTGACGAAAAAATGCTGATGACAAAAAATGACGGAAAATGCTGGTGACGAAAAAATGCTGGTGACGAAAAATGACGAAAAATGCTGGTGACGAAAAATGACCAAAAATGCTGGTGACGAAAAAATGCTGATGACGAAAAATGACGGAAAATGCTGGTGACGAAAAAATGCTGGTGACGAAAAATGACGAAAAATGCTGGTGACGAAAAATTACGAAAAATGCTGGTGACGAAAAATGCTGGTGACGAATAAATGCTGGTGACGAAAAATGACGAAAAATGCTGGTGACGAAAAAATGCTGATGACGAAAAATGACGGAAAATGCTGGTGACGAAAAAATGCTGGTGACGAAAAATGACGAAAAATGCTGGTGACGAAAAATGACCAAAAATGCTGGTGACGAAAAATGACGAAAAATGCTGGTGACGAAAAAATGCTGATGGCGAAAAATGACGGAAAATGCTGGTGACGAAAAAATGCTGGTGACGAAAAATGACCAAAAATGCTGGTGACGAAAAATGACCAAAAATGCTGGTGACGAAAAAATGCTGATGACAAAAAATGACGGAAAATGCTGGTGACGAAAAATGACGAAAAATGCTGGTGACGAAAAAATGCTGGTGACAAAAAATGACGAAAAATGCTGGTGACGAAAAATGACGAAAAATGCTGGTGACGAAAAAATGCTGGTGACGAAAAATTACGAAAAATGCTGGTGACGAAAAATGACGAAAAATGCTGGTGACGAAAAATTACGAAAAATGCTGGTGACGAAAAATGACGAAAAATGCTGGCGACGAAAAATGCTGGTGACGAAAAATGACGAAAAATGCTGGTGACAAAAATGCTGGTGACGAAAAATGACGAAAAATGCTGGTGACGAAAAAATGCTGGTGACGAAAAATGACCAAAAATGCTGGTGACGAAAAATGACCAAAAATGCTGGTGACGAAAAAATGCTGATGACAAAAAATGACGGAAAATGCTGGTGACGAAAAAATGCTGGTGACGAAAAATGACGAAAAATGCTGGTGACGAAAAATGACCAAAAATGCTGGTGACGAAAAAATGCTGATGACGAAAAATGACGGAAAATGCTGGTGACGAAAAAATGCTGGTGACGAAAAATGACGAAAAATGCTGGTGACGAAAAATTACGAAAAATGCTGGTGACGAAAAATGCTGGTGACGAATAAATGCTGGTGACGAAAAATGACGAAAAATGCTGGTGACGAAAAAATGCTGATGACGAAAAATGACGGAAAATGCTGGTGACGAAAAAATGCTGGTGACGAAAAATGACGAAAAATGCTGGTGACGAAAAATGACCAAAAATGCTGGTGACGAAAAATGACGAAAAATGCTGGTGACGAAAAAATGCTGATGGCGAAAAATGACGGAAAATGCTGGTGACGAAAAAATGCTGGTGACGAAAATTGACGAAAAATGCTGGTGACAAAAATGCTGGTGACGAAAAAATGCTGGTGACGAAAAATGACGAAAAATGCTGGTGACGAAAAATGACCAAAAATGCTGGTGACGAAAAAATGCTGATGACGAAAAAGGACGGAAAATGCTGGTGACGAAAAAATGCTGGTGACGAAAAATGACGAAAAATGCTGGTGACGAAAAATTACGAAAAATGCTGGTGACGAAAAATGCTGGTGACGAATAAATGCTGGTGACGAAAAATGACGAAAAATGCTGGTGACGAAAAAATGCTGATGACGAAAAATGACGGAAAATGCTGGTGACGAAAAAATGCTGGTGACGAAAAATGACGAAAAATGCTGGTGACGAAAAATGACCAAAAATGCTGGTGACGAAAAATGACGAAAAATGCTGGTGACGAAAAAATGCTGATGGCGAAAAATGACGGAAAATGCTGGTGACGAAAAAATGCTGGTGACGAAAATTGACGAAAAATGCTGGTGACGAAAAAATGCTGGTGACGAAAAATGCTGGTGACGAAAAATGCTGGTGACGAAAAATGACCAAAAATGCTGGTGACGAAAAAATGCTGATGACAAAAAATGACGGAAAATGCTGGTGACGAAAAAATGCTGGTGACGAAAAATGACCAAAAATGCTGGTGACGAAAAAATGCTGATGACGAAAAATGACGGAAAATGCTGGTGACGAAAAAATGCTGGTGACGAAAAATGACGAAAAATGCTGGTGACGAAAAATGACGAAAAATGCTGGTGACGAAAAATGACGAAAAATGCTGGTGACGAAAAATGACCAAAAATGCTGGTGACGAAAAATGACCAAAAATGCTGGTGACGAAAAAATGCTGGTGACGAAAAATGACGAAAAATGCTGGTGACGAAAAAATGCTGGTGACGAAAAATTATGAAAAATGCTGGTGACGAAAAAATGCTGATGACGAAAAATGACCAAAAATGCTGGTGACGAAAAATGACCAAAAATGCTGGTGACGAAAAATTACGAAAAATGCTGGTGACGAAAAATGACGAAAAATGCTGGTGACGAAAAAATGCTGGTGACGAAAAATGACCAAAAATGCTGGTGACGAAAAAATGCTGATGACGAAAAATGACGGAAAATGCTGGTGACGAAAAAATGCTGGTGACGAAAAATGCTGGTGACGAAAAATGCTGGTGACGAAAAATGCTGGTGACGAAAAATAACGAAAAATGCTGGTGACGAAAAATGACCAAAAATGCTGGTGACGAAAAATGACCAAAAATGCTGGTGACGAAAAATGACGAAAAATGCTGGTGACGAAAAATGACCAAAAATGCTGGTGACAAAAAAATGCTGATGACGAAAAATGACGGAAAATGCTGGTGACGAAAAAATGCTGGTGACGAAAAATGACGAAAAATGCTGGTGACGAAAAATTACGAAAAATGCTGGTGACGAAAAATGACGAAAAATGCTGGTGACGAAAAAATGCTGGTGACGAAAAATGACGAAAAATGCTGGTGACAAAAAATGACCAAAAATGCTGGTGACGAAAAAATGCTGGTGACGAAAAAATGCTGATGACGAAAAATGACGGAAAATGCTGGTGACGAAAAAATGCTGGTGACGAAAAATGCTGGTGACGAAAAATGACGAAAAATACTGGTGACGAAAAATGACCAAAAATGCTGGTGACGAAAAATGACGAAAAATGCTGGTGACGAAAAATGACCAAAAATGCTGGTGACAAAAAAATGCTGATGACGAAAAATGACGGAAAATGCTGGTGACGAAAAAATGCTGGTGACGAAAAATGACGAAAAATGCTGGTGACGAAAAATTACGAAAAATGCTGGTGACGAAAAATGACGAAAAATGCTGGTGACGAAAAAATGCTGGTGACGAAAAATGACGAAAAATGCTGGTGACAAAAAATGACCAAAAATGCTGGTGACGAAAAAATGCTGGTGACGAAAAAATGCTGATGACGAAAAATGACGGAAAATGCTGGTGACGAAAAAATGCTGGTGACGAAAAATGCTGGTGACGAAAAATGACGAAAAATACTGGTGACGAAAAATAACGAAAAATGCTGGTGACGAAAAATGACCAAAAATGCTGGTGACGAAAAATGACCAAAAATGCTGGTGACGAAAAATGACGAAAAATGCTGGTGACGAAAAATGACCAAAAATGCTGGTGACAAAAAAATGCTGATGACGAAAAATGACGGAAAATGCTGGTGACGAAAAAATGCTGGTGACGAAAAATGACGAAAAATGCTGGTGACGAAAAATTACGAAAAATGCTGGTGACGAAAAATGACGAAAAATGCTGGTGACGAAAAAATGCTGGTGACGAAAAATGCTGGTGACGAAAAATGACGAAAAATACTGGTGACGAAAAATAACGAAAAATGCTGGTGACGAAAAATGACCAAAAATGCTGGTGACGAAAAATGACCAAAAATGCTGGTGACGAAAAATGACGAAAAATGCTGGTGACGAAAAATGACCAAAAATGCTGGTGACAAAAAAATGCTGATGACGAAAAATGACGGAAAATGCTGGTGACGAAAAAATGCTGGTGACGAAAAATGACGAAAAATGCTGGTGACGAAAAATTACGAAAAATGCTGGTGACGAAAAATGACGAAAAATGCTGGTGACGAAAAAATGCTGGTGACGAAAAATGACGAAAAATGCTGGTGACGAAAAATGACCAAAAATGCTGGTGACGAAAAAATGCTGGTGACGAAAAAATGCTGATGACGAAAAATGACGGAAAATGCTGGTGACGAAAAAATGCTGGTGACGAAAAATGCTGGTGACGAAAAATGACGAAAAATGCTGGTGACGAAAAAATGCTCGTGACGAAAAATAACGAAAAATGCTGGTGACGAAAAATGACCAAAAATGCTGGTGACGAAAAATGACCAAAAATGCTGGTGACGAAAAATGACCAAAAATGCTGGTGACGAAAAAATGCTGGTGACGAAAAATGACCAAAAATGCTGGTGACGAAAAATGACCAAAAATGCTGGTGACGAAAAATGCTGGTGACGAAAAAATGCTGGTGACGAAAAATGACCAAAAATGCTGGTGACCAAAAATGACCAAAAATGCTGGTGACGAAAAATGACCAAAAATGCTGGTGACGAAAAATGACCAAAAATGCTGGTGACGAAAAAATGCTGATGACGAAAAATGACGGAAAATGCTGGTGACGAAAAAATGCTGGTGACGAAAAATGACGAAAAATGCTGGTGACGAAAAATTACGAAAAATGCTGGTGACGAAAAATGACGAAAAATGCTGGTGACGAAAAAATGCTGGTGACGAAAAATGACCAAAAATGCTGGTGACGAAAAATGACCAAAAATGCTGGTGATGAAAAAATGCTGGTGACGAAAAAATGCTGATGACGAAAAATGACGGAAAATGCTGGTGACGAAAAAATGCTGGTGACGAAAAATGCTGGTGACGAAAAATGACGAAAAATGCTGGTGACGAAAAATAACGAAAAATGCTGGTGACGAAAAATGACCAAAAATGCTGGTGACGAAAAATGACCAAAAATGCTGGTGACGAAAAATGACGAAAAATGCTGGTGACGAAAAATGACGAAAGATGCTGGTGACGAAAAATGACGAAAAATGACGAAAAATGCTGGTAAGGATAAGGATAATTCCTTTTAACAGGTCGTTCATGAAAGTCCTTGCGGTCTTGTTTCCAATGAGAACCTGTGAGCAATTAGGGGTTAAGCGTCTTGCTCAGGGACGAAAAATGCTGGTGACGAAAAATGACCAAAAATGCTGGTGACGAAAAATGACCAAAAATGCTGGTGACGAAAAATGACCAAAAATGCTGGTGACGAAAAATGACCAAAAATGCTGGTGACGAAAAAATGCTGGTGACGAAAAATGACGAAAAATGCTGGTGACGAAAAATGACGAAAGATGCTGGTGACGAAAAATGACGAAAAATGCTGGTAAGGATAAGGATAATTCCTTTTAACAAGTCGTTCATGAAAGTCCTTGCGGTCTTGTTTCCAATGAGAACCTGTGAGCAATTAGGGGTTAAGAGTCTTGCTCAGGGACGAAAAAAAGGTGGTGACGAAAAATTACGAAAAATGCTGGTGACGAAAAAATGCTGGTGACGAAAAATGATGAAAAATGCTGGTGACGAAAAATGACCAAAAATGCTGGTGACGAAAAAATGCTGATGACGAAAAATGACGGAAAATGCTGGTGACGAAAAAATGCTGGTGACGAAAAATGCTGGTGACGAAAAATGACGAAAAATGCTGGTGACGAAAAAATGCTGGTGACGAAAAATGACGAAAAATGCTGGTGACGAAAAATGATGAAAAATGCTGGTGACGAAAAAATGCTGGTGACGAAAAAATGCTGGTGACGAAAAATGACGAAAAATGCTGGTGACGAAAAAATGCTGGTGACGAAAAATGCAGGTGACGAAAAATGACGAAAAATGCTGGTGACGAAAAGTGCTGGTGACGAAAAAATGCTGGTGACGAAAAATGCAGGTGACGAAAAATGACGAAAAATGCTGGTGACGAAAAGTGCTGGTGACGAAAAAATGCTGGTGACGAAAAATGCTGGTGACGAAAAATGACGAAAAATGCTGGTGACGAAAAATGACGAAAAATGCTGGTGACGAAAAAATGCTGGTGACGAAAAATGACGAAAAATGACGAAAAATGCTGGTGACGAAAAATGACGAAAAATGCTGGTGACGAAAAAATGCTGGTGAAAAAATGCTGGTGACGAAAAATGACGAAATATGCTGGTGACGAAAAATGACGAAAAATGCTGGTGACGATAAAATGCTGGTGACGAAAAATGACGAAAAATGCTGGTGACGAAAAATGACGAAAAATGCTGGTGACGAAAAAATGCTGGTGACAAAAAATGACGAAAAATGCTGGTGACGAAAAATGACGAAAAATGCTGGTGACGAAAAAATGCTGGTGACGAAAAATTACGAAAAATGCTGGTGACGAAAAATGACGAAAAATGCTGGTGACGAAAAATTACGAAAAATGCTGGTGACGAAAAATGACGAAAAATGCTGGCGACGAAAAATGCTGGTGACGAAAAATGACGAAAAATGCTGGTGACAAAAATGCTGGTGACGAAAAATGACGAAAAATGCTGGTGACGAAAAAATGCTGGTGACGAAAAATGACCAAAAATGCTGGTGACGAAAAATGACCAAAAATGCTGGTGACGAAAAAATGCTGATGACAAAAAATGACGGAAAATGCTGGTGACGAAAAAATGCTGGTGACGAAAAATGACGAAAAATGCTGGTGACGAAAAATGACCAAAAATGCTGGTGACGAAAAAATGCTGATGACGAAAAATGACGGAAAATGCTGGTGACGAAAAAATGCTGGTGACGAAAAATGACGAAAAATGCTGGTGACGAAAAATTACGAAAAATGCTGGTGACGAAAAATGCTGGTGACGAATAAATGCTGGTGACGAAAAATGACGAAAAATGCTGGTGACGAAAAAATGCTGATGACGAAAAATGACGGAAAATGCTGGTGACGAAAAAATGCTGGTGACGAAAAATGACGAAAAATGCTGGTGACGAAAAATGACCAAAAATGCTGGTGACGAAAAATGACGAAAAATGCTGGTGACGAAAAAATGCTGATGGCGAAAAATGACGGAAAATGCTGGTGACGAAAAAATGCTGGTGACGAAAATTGACGAAAAATGCTGGTGACAAAAATGCTGGTGACGAAAAAATGCTGGTGACGAAAAATGACGAAAAATGCTGGTGACGAAAAATGACCAAAAATGCTGGTGACGAAAAAATGCTGATGACGAAAAATGACGGAAAATGCTGGTGACGAAAAAATGCTGGTGACGAAAAATGACGAAAAATGCTGGTGACGAAAAATTACGAAAAATGCTGGTGACGAAAAATGCTGGTGACGAATAAATGCTGGTGACGAAAAATGACGAAAAATGCTGGTGACGAAAAAATGCTGATGACGAAAAATGACGGAAAATGCTGGTGACGAAAAAATGCTGGTGACGAAAAATGACGAAAAATGCTGGTGACGAAAAATGACCAAAAATGCTGGTGACGAAAAATGACGAAAAATGCTGGTGACGAAAAAATGCTGATGGCGAAAAATGACGGAAAATGCTGGTGACGAAAAAATGCTGGTGACGAAAATTGACGAAAAATGCTGGTGACGAAAAAATGCTGGTGACGAAAAATGCTGGTGACGAAAAATGCTGGTGACGAAAAATGACCAAAAATGCTGGTGACGAAAAAATGCTGATGACAAAAAATGACGGAAAATGCTGGTGACGAAAAAATGCTGGTGACGAAAAATGACCAAAAATGCTGGTGACGAAAAAATGCTGATGACGAAAAATGACGGAAAATGCTGGTGACGAAAAAATGCTGGTGACGAAAAATGACGAAAAATGCTGGTGACGAAAAATGACGAAAAATGCTGGTGACGAAAAATGACGAAAAATGCTGGTGACGAAAAATGACCAAAAATGCTGGTGACGAAAAATGACCAAAAATGCTGGTGACGAAAAAATGCTGGTGACGAAAAATGACGAAAAATGCTGGTGACGAAAAAATGCTGGTGACGAAAAATTATGAAAAATGCTGGTGACGAAAAAATGCTGATGACGAAAAATGACCAAAAATGCTGGTGACGAAAAATGACCAAAAATGCTGGTGACGAAAAATTATGAAAAATGCTGGTGACGAAAAAAATGCTGATGACGAAAAATGACCAAAAATGCTGGTGACGAAAATGACCAAAAATGCTGGTGACGAAAAATGACCAAAAATGCTGGTGACGAAAAAATGCTGGTGACGAAAAATTATGAAAAATGCTGGTGACGAAAAAATGCTGATGACGAAAAATGACGAAAAATGCTGGTGACGAAAAAATGCTGGTGACGAAAATTGACGAAAAATGCTGGTGACGAAAAAATGCTGGTGACGAAAAATGACGAAAAATGCTGGTGACGAAAAAATGCTGGTGACGAAAAATTATGAAAAATGCTGGTGACGAAAAAATGCTGATGACGAAAAATGACCAAAAATGCTGGTGACGAAAAATGACCAAAAATGCTGGTGACGGAAAAATGCTGGTGACGAAAAATGACCAAAAATGCTGGTGACGAAAATGACCAAAAATGCTGGTGACGAAAAATGACCAAAAATGCTGGTGACGAAAAATGACCAAAAATGCTGGTGACGAAAAATGACCAAAAATGCTGGTGACGAAAAAATGCTGGTGACGAAAAATGACGAAAAATGCTGGTGACGAAAAATTACGAAAAATGCTGGTGACGAAAAATGACGAAAAATGCTGGTGACGAAAAAATGCTGGTGACGAAAAATGACCAAAAATGCTGGTGACGAAAAATGACCAAAAATGCTGGTGATGAAAAAATGCTGGTGACGAAAAAATGCTGATGACGAAAAATGACGGAAAATGCTGGTGACGAAAAAATGCTGGTGACGAAAAATGCTGGTGACGAAAAATGACGAAAAATGCTGGTGACGAAAAATAACGAAAAATGCTGGTGACGAAAAATGACCAAAAATGCTGGTGACGAAAAATGACCAAAAATGCTGGTGACGAAAAATGACGAAAAATGCTGGTGACGAAAAATGACGAAAGATGCTGGTGACGAAAAATGACGAAAAATGCTGGTAAGGATAAGGATAATTCCTTTTAACAGGTCGTTCATGAAAGTCCTTGCGGTCTTGTTTCCAATGAGAACCTGTGAGCAATTAGGGGTTAAGCGTCTTGCTCAGGGACGAAAAATGCTGGTGACGAAAAATGACCAAAAATGCTGGTGACGAAAAATGACCAAAAATGCTGGTGACGAAAAATGACCAAAAATGCTGGTGACGAAAAATGACCAAAAATGCTGGTGACGAAAAAATGCTGGTGACGAAAAATGACGAAAAATGCTGGTGACGAAAAATGACGAAAGATGCTGGTGACGAAAAATGACGAAAAATGCTGGTAAGGATAAGGATAATTCCTTTTAACAAGTCGTTCATGAAAGTCCTTGCGGTCTTGTTTCCAATGAGAACCTGTGAGCAATTAGGGGTTAAGAGTCTTGCTCAGGGACGAAAAAAAGGTGGTGACGAAAAATTACGAAAAATGCTGGTGACGAAAAAATGCTGGTGACGAAAAATGATGAAAAATGCTGGTGACGAAAAATGACCAAAAATGCTGGTGACGAAAAAATGCTGATGACGAAAAATGACGGAAAATGCTGGTGACGAAAAAATGCTGGTGACGAAAAATGCTGGTGACGAAAAATGACGAAAAATGCTGGTGACGAAAAAATGCTGGTGACGAAAAATGACGAAAAATGCTGGTGACGAAAAATGATGAAAAATGCTGGTGACGAAAAAATGCTGGTGACGAAAAAATGCTGGTGACGAAAAATGACGAAAAATGCTGGTGACGAAAAAATGCTGGTGACGAAAAATGCAGGTGACGAAAAATGACGAAAAATGCTGGTGACGAAAAGTGCTGGTGACGAAAAAATGCTGGTGACGAAAAATGCAGGTGACGAAAAATGACGAAAAATGCTGGTGACGAAAAGTGCTGGTGACGAAAAAATGCTGGTGACGAAAAATGCTGGTGACGAAAAATGACGAAAAATGCTGGTGACGAAAAATGACGAAAAATGCTGGTGACGAAAAAATGCTGGTGACGAAAAATGACGAAAAATGACGAAAAATGCTGGTGACGAAAAATGACGAAAAATGCTGGTGACGAAAAAATGCTGGTGAAAAAATGCTGGTGACGAAAAATGACGAAATATGCTGGTGACGAAAAATGACGAAAAATGCTGGTGACGATAAAATGCTGGTGACGAAAAATGACGAAAAATGCTGGTGACGAAAAATGACGAAAAATGCTGGTGACGAAAAAATGCTGGTGACAAAAAATGACGAAAAATGCTGGTGACGAAAAATGACGAAAAATGCTGGTGACGAAAAAATGCTGGTGACGAAAAATTACGAAAAATGCTGGTGACGAAAAATGACGAAAAATGCTGGTGACGAAAAATTACGAAAAATGCTGGTGACGAAAAATGACGAAAAATGCTGGCGACGAAAAATGCTGGTGACGAAAAATGACGAAAAATGCTGGTGACAAAAATGCTGGTGACGAAAAATGACGAAAAATGCTGGTGACGAAAAAATGCTGGTGACGAAAAATGACCAAAAATGCTGGTGACGAAAAATGACCAAAAATGCTGGTGACGAAAAAATGCTGATGACAAAAAATGACGGAAAATGCTGGTGACGAAAAATGACGAAAAATGCTGGTGACGAAAAAATGCTGGTGACAAAAAATGACGAAAAATGCTGGTGACGAAAAATGACGAAAAATGCTGGTGACGAAAAAATGCTGGTGACGAAAAATTACGAAAAATGCTGGTGACGAAAAATGACGAAAAATGCTGGTGACGAAAAATTACGAAAAATGCTGGTGACGAAAAATGACGAAAAATGCTGGCGACGAAAAATGCTGGTGACGAAAAATGACGAAAAATGCTGGTGACAAAAATGCTGGTGACGAAAAATGACGAAAAATGCTGGTGACGAAAAAATGCTGGTGACGAAAAATGACCAAAAATGCTGGTGACGAAAAATGACCAAAAATGCTGGTGACGAAAAAATGCTGATGACAAAAAATGACGGAAAATGCTGGTGACGAAAAAATGCTGGTGACGAAAAATGACGAAAAATGCTGGTGACGAAAAATGACCAAAAATGCTGGTGACGAAAAAATGCTGATGACGAAAAATGACGGAAAATGCTGGTGACGAAAAAATGCTGGTGACGAAAAATGACGAAAAATGCTGGTGACGAAAAATTACGAAAAATGCTGGTGACGAAAAATGCTGGTGACGAATAAATGCTGGTGACGAAAAATGACGAAAAATGCTGGTGACGAAAAAATGCTGATGACGAAAAATGACGGAAAATGCTGGTGACGAAAAAATGCTGGTGACGAAAAATGACGAAAAATGCTGGTGACGAAAAATGACCAAAAAATGCTGGTGACGAAAAATGACGAAAAATGCTGGTGACGAAAAAATGCTGATGGCGAAAAATGACGGAAAATGCTGGTGACGAAAAAATGCTGGTGACGAAAATTGACGAAAAATGCTGGTGACAAAAATGCTGGTGACGAAAAAATGCTGGTGACGAAAAATGACGAAAAATGCTGGTGACGAAAAATGACCAAAAATGCTGGTGACGAAAAAATGCTGATGACGAAAAATGACGGAAAATGCTGGTGACGAAAAAATGCTGGTGACGAAAAATGACGAAAAATGCTGGTGACGAAAAATTACGAAAAATGCTGGTGACGAAAAATGCTGGTGACGAATAAATGCTGGTGACGAAAAATGACGAAAAATGCTGGTGACGAAAAAATGCTGATGACGAAAAATGACGGAAAATGCTGGTGACGAAAAAATGCTGGTGACGAAAAATGACGAAAAATGCTGGTGACGAAAAATGACCAAAAATGCTGGTGACGAAAAATGACGAAAAATGCTGGTGACGAAAAAATGCTGATGGCGAAAAATGACGGAAAATGCTGGTGACGAAAAAATGCTGGTGACGAAAATTGACGAAAAATGCTGGTGACGAAAAAATGCTGGTGACGAAAAATGCTGGTGACGAAAAATGCTGGTGACGAAAAATGACCAAAAATGCTGGTGACGAAAAAATGCTGATGACAAAAAATGACGGAAAATGCTGGTGACGAAAAATGACCAAAAATGCTGGTGACGAAAAAATGCTGATGACGAAAAATGACGGAAAATGCTGGTGACGAAAAAATGCTGGTGACGAAAAATGACGAAAAATGCTGGTGACGAAAAATGACGAAAAATGCTGGTGACGAAAAATGACGAAAAATGCTGGTGACGAAAAATGACCAAAAATGCTGGTGACGAAAAATGACCAAAAATGCTGGTGACGAAAAAATGCTGGTGACGAAAAATGACGAAAAATGCTGGTGACGAAAAAATGCTGGTGACGAAAAATTATGAAAAATGCTGGTGACGAAAAAATGCTGATGACGAAAAATGACCAAAAATGCTGGTGACGAAAAATGACCAAAAATGCTGGTGACGAAAAATTATGAAAAATGCTGGTGACGAAAAAAATGCTGATGACGAAAAATGACCAAAAATGCTGGTGACGAAAATGACCAAAAATGCTGGTGACGAAAAATGACCAAAAATGCTGGTGACGAAAAAATGCTGGTGACGAAAAATTATGAAAAATGCTGGTGACGAAAAAATGCTGATGACGAAAAATGACGAAAAATGCTGGTGACGAAAAAATGCTGGTGACGAAAATTGACGAAAAATGCTGGTGACGAAAAAATGCTGGTGACGAAAAATGACGAAAAATGCTGGTGACGAAAAAATGCTGGTGACGAAAAATTATGAAAAATGCTGGTGACGAAAAAATGCTGATGACGAAAAATGACCAAAAATGCTGGTGACGAAAAATGACCAAAAATGCTGGTGACGGAAAAATGCTGGTGACGAAAAATGACCAAAAATGCTGGTGACGAAAATGACCAAAAATGCTGGTGACGAAAAATGACCAAAAATGCTGGTGACGAAAAATGACCAAAAATGCTGGTGACGAAAAAATGCTGGTGACGAAAAATGACCAAAAATGCTGGTGACGAAAATGACCAAAAATGCTGGTGACGAAAAATGACCAAAAATGCTGGTGACGAAAAAATGCTGGTGACGAAAAAATGCTGGTGACGAAAATTGACGAAAAATGCTGGTGACGAAAAAATGCTGGTGACGAAAAATGACCAAAAATGCTGGTGACGAAAAAATGCTGGTGACGAAAAATTATGAAAAATGCTGGTGACGAAAAAATGCTGATGACGAAAAATTATGAAAAATGCTGGTGACGAAAAAATGCTGGTGACGAAAAATGACCAAAAATGCTGGTGACGAAAATGACCAAAAATGCTGGTGACGAAAAATGACGAAAAATGCTGGTGACGAAAAAATGCTGGTGACGAAAAATGACGAAAAATGCTGGTGACGAAAAAATGCTGGTGACGAAAAATGACCAAAAATGCTGGTGACGAAAAAATGCTGATGACGAAAAATTATGAAAAATGCTGGTGACGAAAAAATGCTGGTGACGAAAAATGACCAAAAATGCTGGTGACGAAAACTGACCAAAAATGCTGGTGACGAAAAATGACCAAAAATGCTGGTGACGAAAAAATGCTGATGACGAAAAATGACGAAAAATGCTGGTGACGAAAAAATGCTGGTGACGAAAAATGACGAAAAATGCTGGTGACGAAAAATGACGGAAAATGCTGGTGACGAAAAAATGCTGGTGACGAAAAATGACGAAAAATGCTGGTGACGAAAAATGACGAAAAATGCTGGTGACGAAAAATGACGGAAAATGCTGGTGACGAAAAATGACGAAAAATGCTGGTGACGAAAAATGACGGAAAATGCTGGTGACGAAAAAATGCTGGTGACGAAAAATTATGAAAAATGCTGGTGACGAAAAAATGCTGATGACGAAAAATGACGAAAAATGCTGGTGACGAAAAAATGCTGGTGACGAAAATTGACGAAAAATTCTGGTGACGAAAAAATGCTGGTGACGAAAAATGACGAAAAATGCTGGTGACGAAAAATGACGAAAAATGCTGGTGACGAAAAAATGCTGATGACGAAAAATGACGGAAAAGGCTAGTGACGAAAAAATGCTGGTGACGAAAAATGACGAAAAATGCGGTTACGAAAAATGACGAAAAAATGCTGGTGACGAAAAATGACGAAAGATGCTGGTGACGAAAAATGACGGAAAATGCTGGTGACGAAAAAATGCTGGTGACAAAAAATGACTAAAAATGCTGGTGACGAAAAATGACGAAAAATGCTGGTGACGAAAAAATGCTGGTGACGAAAAATGACGAAAAATGCTGGTGACGAAAAAATGCTGGTGACGAAAAATTATGAAAAATGCTGGTGACGAAAAAATGCTGATGACGAAAAATGACGAAAAATGCTGGTGACGAAAAAATGCTGGTGACGAAAATTGACGAAAAATGCTGGTGACGAAAAAATGCTGGTGACGAAAAATGACGAAAAATGCTGGTGACGAAAAATGACGAAAAATGCTGGTGACGAAAAAATGCTGGTGACGAAAAATGACGGAAAATGCTGGTGACGAAAAAATGCTGGTGACGAAAAATGACGAAAAATGCTGGTGACGAAAAATTACGAAAAATGCTGGTGACGAAAAATGACGAAAAATGCTGGTGACGAAAAAATGCTGGTGACGAAAAATGACCAAAAATGCTGGTGACGAAAAATGACCAAAAATGCTGGTGATGAAAAAATGCTGGTGACGAAAAAATGCTGATGACGAAAAATGACGGAAAATGCTGGTGACGAAAAAATGCTGGTGACGAAAAATGCTGGTGACGAAAAATGACGAAAAATGCTGGTGACGAAAAATGACGAAAGATGCTGGTGACGAAAAATGACGAAAAATGCTGGTAAGGATAAGGATAATTCCTTTTAACAAGTCGTTCATGAAAGTCCTTGCGGTCTTGTTTCCAATGAGAACCTGTGAGCAATTAGGGGTTAAGAGTCTTGCTCAGGGACGAAAAAAAGGTGGTGACGAAAAATTACGAAAAATGCTGGTGACGAAAAAATGCTGGTGACGAAAAATGATGAAAAATGCTGGTGACGAAAAATGACCAAAAATGCTGGTGACGAAAAAATGCTGATGACGAAAAATGACGGAAAATGCTGGTGACGAAAAAATGCTGGTGACGAAAAATGCTGGTGACGAAAAATGACGAAAAATGCTGGTGACGAAAAAATGCTGGTGACGAAAAATGACGAAAAATGCTGGTGACGAAAAATGATGAAAAATGCTGGTGACGAAAAAATGCTGGTGACGAAAAAATGCTGGTGACGAAAAATGACGAAAAATGCTGGTGACGAAAAAATGCTGGTGACGAAAAATGCAGGTGACGAAAAATGACGAAAAATGCTGGTGACGAAAAGTGCTGGTGACGAAAAAATGCTGGTGACGAAAAATGCTGGTGACGAAAAATGACGAAAAATGCTGGTGACGAAAAATGACGAAAAATGCTGGTGACGAAAAAATGCTGGTGACGAAAAATGACGAAAAATGACGAAAAATGCTGGTGACGAAAAATGACGAAAAATGCTGGTGACGAAAAAATGCTGGTGAAAAAATGCTGGTGACGAAAAATGACGAAATATGCTGGTGACGAAAAATGACGAAAAATGCTGGTGACGATAAAATGCTGGTGACGAAAAATGACGAAAAATGCTGGTGACGAAAAATGACGAAAAATGCTGGTGACGAAAAAATGCTGGTGACAAAAAATGACGAAAAATGCTGGTGACGAAAAATGACGAAAAATGCTGGTGACGAAAAAATGCTGGTGACGAAAAATTACGAAAAATGCTGGTGACGAAAAATGACGAAAAATGCTGGCGACGAAAAATGCTGGTGACGAAAAATGACGAAAAATGCTGGTGACAAAAATGCTGGTGACGAAAAATGACGAAAAATGCTGGTGACGAAAAAATGCTGGTGACGAAAAATGACCAAAAATGCTGGTGACGAAAAATGACCAAAAATGCTGGTGACGAAAAAATGCTGATGACAAAAAATGACGGAAAATGCTGGTGACGAAAAAATGCTGGTGACGAAAAATGACGAAAAATGCTGGTGACGAAAAATGACCAAAAATGCTGGTGACGAAAAAATGCTGATGACGAAAAATGACGGAAAATGCTGGTGACGAAAAAATGCTGGTGACGAAAAATGACGAAAAATGCTGGTGACGAAAAATTACGAAAAATGCTGGTGACGAAAAATGCTGGTGACGAATAAATGCTGGTGACGAAAAATGACGAAAAATGCTGGTGACGAAAAAATGCTGATGACGAAAAATGACGGAAAATGCTGGTGACGAAAAAATGCTGGTGACGAAAAATGACGAAAAATGCTGGTGACGAAAAATGACCAAAAATGCTGGTGACGAAAAATGACGAAAAATGCTGGTGACGAAAAAATGCTGATGGCGAAAAATGACGGAAAATGCTGGTGACGAAAAAATGCTGGTGACGAAAATTGACGAAAAATGCTGGTGACAAAAATGCTGGTGACGAAAAAATGCTGGTGACGAAAAATGACGAAAAATGCTGGTGACGAAAAATGACCAAAAATGCTGGTGACGAAAAAATGCTGATGACGAAAAATGACGGAAAATGCTGGTGACGAAAAAATGCTGGTGACGAAAAATGACGAAAAATGCTGGTGACGAAAAATTACGAAAAATGCTGGTGACGAAAAATGCTGGTGACGAATAAATGCTGGTGACGAAAAATGACGAAAAATGCTGGTGACGAAAAAATGCTGATGACGAAAAATGACGGAAAATGCTGGTGACGAAAAAATGCTGGTGACGAAAAATGACGAAAAATGCTGGTGACGAAAAATGACCAAAAATGCTGGTGACGAAAAATGACGAAAAATGCTGGTGACGAATAAATGCTGATGGCGAAAAATGACGGAAAATGCTGGTGACGAAAAAATGCTGGTGACGAAAATTGACGAAAAATGCTGGTGACGAAAAAATGCTGGTGACGAAAAATGCTGGTGACGAAAAATGCTGGTGACGAAAAATGACCAAAAATGCTGGTGACGAAAAAATGCTGATGACAAAAAATGACGGAAAATGCTGGTGACGAAAAAATGCTGGTGACGAAAAATGACCAAAAATGCTGGTGACGAAAAAATGCTGATGACGAAAAATGACGGAAAATGCTGGTGACGAAAAAATGCTGGTGACGAAAAATGACGAAAAATGCTGGTGACGAAAAATGACGAAAAATGCTGGTGACGAAAAATGACGAAAAATGCTGGTGACGAAAAATGACCAAAAATGCTGGTGACGAAAAATGACCAAAAATGCTGGTGACGAAAAAATGCTGGTGACGAAAAATGACGAAAAATGCTGGTGACGAAAAAATGCTGGTGACGAAAAATTATGAAAAATGCTGGTGACGAAAAAATGCTGATGACGAAAAATGACCAAAAATGCTGGTGACGAAAAATGACCAAAAATGCTGGTGACGAAAAATGACCAAAAATGCTGGTGACGAAAAAAATGCTGATGACGAAAAATGACCAAAAATGCTGGTGACGAAAATGACCAAAAATGCTGGTGACGAAAAATGACCAAAAATGCTGGTGACGAAAAAATGCTGGTGACGAAAAATTATGAAAAATGCTGGTGACGAAAAAATGCTGATGACGAAAAATGACGAAAAATGCTGGTGACGAAAAAATGCTGGTGACGAAAATTGACGAAAAATGCTGGTGACGAAAAAATGCTGGTGACGAAAAATGACGAAAAATGCTGGTGACGAAAAAATGCTGGTGACGAAAAATTATGAAAAATGCTGGTGACGAAAAAATGCTGATGACGAAAAATGACCAAAAATGCTGGTGACGAAAAATGACCAAAAATGCTGGTGACGAAAATGACCAAAAATGCTGGTGACGAAAAATGACCAAAAATGCTGGTGACGAAAAATGACCAAAAATGCTGGTGACGAAAAATGACCAAAAATGCTGGTGACGAAAAAATGCTGGTGACGAAAAATGACCAAAAATGCTGGTGACGAAAATGACCAAAAATGCTGGTGACGAAAAATGACCAAAAATGCTGGTGACGAAAAAATGCTGGTGACGAAAAATTATGAAAAATGCTGGTGACGAAAAAATGCTGATGACGAAAAATGACGAAAAATGCTGGTGACGAAAAAATGCTGGTGACGAAAATTGACGAAAAATGCTGGTGACGAAAAAATGCTGGTGACGAAAAATGACCAAAAATGCTGGTGACGAAAATGACCAAAAATGCTGGTGACGAAAAATGACCAAAAATGCTGGTGACGAAAAATGACCAAAAATGCTGGTGACGAAAAATGACCAAAAATGCTGGTGACGAAAAAATGCTGGTGACGAAAAATGACCAAAAATGCTGGTGACGAAAATGACCAAAAATGCTGGTGACGAAAAATGACCAAAAATGCTGGTGACGAAAAAATGCTGGTGACGAAAAATTATGAAAAATGCTGGTGACGAAAAAATGCTGATGACGAAAAATGACGAAAAATGCTGGTGACGAAAAAATGCTGGTGACGAAAATTGACGAAAAATGCTGGTGACGAAAAAATGCTGGTGACGAAAAATGACCAAAAATGCTGGTGACGAAAAAATGCTGGTGACGAAAAATGACCAAAAATGCTGGTGACGAAAAAATGCTGATGACAAAAAATGACGGAAAATGCTGGTGACGAAAAATGACCAAAAATGCTGGTGACGAAAAAATGCTGATGACGAAAAATGACGGAAAATGCTGGTGACGAAAAAATGCTGGTGACGAAAAATGACGAAAAATGCTGGTGACGAAAAATGACGAAAAATGCTGGTGACGAAAAATGACGAAAAATGCTGGTGACGAAAAATGACCAAAAATGCTGGTGACGAAAAATGACCAAAAATGCTGGTGACGAAAAAATGCTGGTGACGAAAAATGACGAAAAATGCTGGTGACGAAAAAATGCTGGTGACGAAAAATTATGAAAAATGCTGGTGACGAAAAAATGCTGATGACGAAAAATGACCAAAAATGCTGGTGACGAAAAATGACCAAAAATGCTGGTGACGAAAAATTATGAAAAATGCTGGTGACGAAAAAAATGCTGATGACGAAAAATGACCAAAAATGCTGGTGACGAAAATGACCAAAAATGCTGGTGACGAAAAATGACCAAAAATGCTGGTGACGAAAAAATGCTGGTGACGAAAAATTATGAAAAATGCTGGTGACGAAAAAATGCTGATGACGAAAAATGACGAAAAATGCTGGTGACGAAAAAATGCTGGTGACGAAAATTGACGAAAAATGCTGGTGACGAAAAAATGCTGGTGACGAAAAATGACGAAAAATGCTGGTGACGAAAAAATGCTGGTGACGAAAAATTATGAAAAATGCTGGTGACGAAAAAATGCTGATGACGAAAAATGACCAAAAATGCTGGTGACGAAAAATGACCAAAAATGCTGGTGACGGAAAAATGCTGGTGACGAAAAATGACCAAAAATGCTGGTGACGAAAATGACCAAAAATGCTGGTGACGAAAAATGACCAAAAATGCTGGTGACGAAAAATGACCAAAAATGCTGGTGACGAAAAAATGCTGGTGACGAAAAATGACCAAAAATGCTGGTGACGAAAATGACCAAAAATGCTGGTGACGAAAAATGACCAAAAATGCTGGTGACGAAAAAATGCTGGTGACGAAAAATTATGAAAAATGCTGGTGACGAAAAAATGCTGATGACGAAAAATGACGAAAAATGCTGGTGACGAAAAAATGCTGGTGACGAAAATTGACGAAAAATGCTGGTGACGAAAAAATGCTGGTGACGAAAAATGACCAAAAATGCTGGTGACGAAAAAATGCTGGTGACGAAAAATTATGAAAAATGCTGGTGACGAAAAAATGCTGATGACGAAAAATTATGAAAAATGCTGGTGACGAAAAAATGCTGGTGACGAAAAATGACCAAAAATGCTGGTGACGAAAATGACCAAAAATGCTGGTGACGAAAAATGACGAAAAATGCTGGTGACGAAAAAATGCTGGTGACGAAAAATGACGAAAAATGCTGGTGACGAAAAAATGCTGGTGACGAAAAATGACCAAAAATGCTGGTGACGAAAAAATGCTGATGACGAAAAATTATGAAAAATGCTGGTGACGAAAAAATGCTGGTGACGAAAAATGACCAAAAATGCTGGTGACGAAAACTGACCAAAAATGCTGGTGACGAAAAATGACCAAAAATGCTGGTGACGAAAAAATGCTGATGACGAAAAATGACGAAAAATGCTGGTGACGAAAAAATGCTGGTGACGAAAAATGACGAAAAATGCTGGTGACGAAAAATGACGGAAAATGCTGGTGACGAAAAAATGCTGGTGACGAAAAATGACGAAAAATGCTGGTGACGAAAAATGACGAAAAATGCTGGTGACGAAAAATGACGGAAAATGCTGGTGACGAAAAATGACGAAAAATGCTGGTGACGAAAAATGACGGAAAATGCTGGTGACGAAAAAATGCTGGTGACGAAAAATTATGAAAAATGCTGGTGACGAAAAAATGCTGATGACGAAAAATGACGAAAAATGCTGGTGACGAAAAAATGCTGGTGACGAAAAATGACCAAAAATGCTGGTGACGAAAAAAATGCTGATGACGAAAAATGACCAAAAATGCTGGTGACGAAAATGACCAAAAATGCTGGTGACGAAAAATGACCAAAAATGCTGGTGACGAAAAAATGCTGGTGACGAAAAATTATGAAAAATGCTGGTGACGAAAAAATGCTGATGACGAAAAATGACGAAAAATGCTGGTGACGAAAAAATGCTGGTGACGAAAATTGACGAAAAATGCTGGTGACGAAAAAATGCTGGTGACGAAAAATGACGAAAAATGCTGGTGACGAAAAAATGCTGGTGACGAAAAATTATGAAAAATGCTGGTGACGAAAAAATGCTGATGACGAAAAATGACCAAAAATGCTGGTGACGAAAAATGACCAAAAATGCTGGTGACGAAAATGACCAAAAATGCTGGTGACGAAAAATGACCAAAAATGCTGGTGACGAAAAATGACCAAAAATGCTGGTGACGAAAAATGACCAAAAATGCTGGTGACGAAAAAATGCTGGTGACGAAAAATGACCAAAAATGCTGGTGACGAAAATGACCAAAAATGCTGGTGACGAAAAATGACCAAAAATGCTGGTGACGAAAAAATGCTGGTGACGAAAAATTATGAAAAATGCTGGTGACGAAAAAATGCTGATGACGAAAAATGACGAAAAATGCTGGTGACGAAAAAATGCTGGTGACGAAAATTGACGAAAAATGCTGGTGACGAAAAAATGCTGGTGACGAAAAATGACCAAAAATGCTGGTGACGAAAATGACCAAAAATGCTGGTGACGAAAAATGACCAAAAATGCTGGTGACGAAAAATGACCAAAAATGCTGGTGACGAAAAATGACCAAAAATGCTGGTGACGAAAAAATGCTGGTGACGAAAAATGACCAAAAATGCTGGTGACGAAAATGACCAAAAATGCTGGTGACGAAAAATGACCAAAAATGCTGGTGACGAAAAAATGCTGGTGACGAAAAATTATGAAAAATGCTGGTGACGAAAAAATGCTGATGACGAAAAATGACGAAAAATGCTGGTGACGAAAAAATGCTGGTGACGAAAATTGACGAAAAATGCTGGTGACGAAAAAATGCTGGTGACGAAAAATGACCAAAAATGCTGGTGACGAAAAAATGCTGGTGACGAAAAATGACCAAAAATGCTGGTGACGAAAAAATGCTGATGACAAAAAATGACGGAAAATGCTGGTGACGAAAAATGACCAAAAATGCTGGTGACGAAAAAATGCTGATGACGAAAAATGACGGAAAATGCTGGTGACGAAAAAATGCTGGTGACGAAAAATGACGAAAAATGCTGGTGACGAAAAATGACGAAAAATGCTGGTGACGAAAAATGACGAAAAATGCTGGTGACGAAAAATGACCAAAAATGCTGGTGACGAAAAATGACCAAAAATGCTGGTGACGAAAAAATGCTGGTGACGAAAAATGACGAAAAATGCTGGTGACGAAAAAATGCTGGTGACGAAAAATTATGAAAAATGCTGGTGACGAAAAAATGCTGATGACGAAAAATGACCAAAAATGCTGGTGACGAAAAATGACCAAAAATGCTGGTGACGAAAAATTATGAAAAATGCTGGTGACGAAAAAAATGCTGATGACGAAAAATGACCAAAAATGCTGGTGACGAAAATGACCAAAAATGCTGGTGACGAAAAATGACCAAAAATGCTGGTGACGAAAAAATGCTGGTGACGAAAAATTATGAAAAATGCTGGTGACGAAAAAATGCTGATGACGAAAAATGACGAAAAATGCTGGTGACGAAAAAATGCTGGTGACGAAAATTGACGAAAAATGCTGGTGACGAAAAAATGCTGGTGACGAAAAATGACGAAAAATGCTGGTGACGAAAAAATGCTGGTGACGAAAAATTATGAAAAATGCTGGTGACGAAAAAATGCTGATGACGAAAAATGACCAAAAATGCTGGTGACGAAAAATGACCAAAAATGCTGGTGACGGAAAAATGCTGGTGACGAAAAATGACCAAAAATGCTGGTGACGAAAATGACCAAAAATGCTGGTGACGAAAAATGACCAAAAATGCTGGTGACGAAAAATGACCAAAAATGCTGGTGACGAAAAAATGCTGGTGACGAAAAATGACCAAAAATGCTGGTGACGAAAATGACCAAAAATGCTGGTGACGAAAAATGACCAAAAATGCTGGTGACGAAAAAATGCTGGTGACGAAAAATTATGAAAAATGCTGGTGACGAAAAAATGCTGATGACGAAAAATGACGAAAAATGCTGGTGACGAAAAAATGCTGGTGACGAAAATTGACGAAAAATGCTGGTGACGAAAAAATGCTGGTGACGAAAAATGACCAAAAATGCTGGTGACGAAAAAATGCTGGTGACGAAAAATTATGAAAAATGCTGGTGACGAAAAAATGCTGATGACGAAAAATTATGAAAAATGCTGGTGACGAAAAAATGCTGGTGACGAAAAATGACCAAAAATGCTGGTGACGAAAATGACCAAAAATGCTGGTGACGAAAAATGACGAAAAATGCTGGTGACGAAAAAATGCTGGTGACGAAAAATGACGAAAAATGCTGGTGACGAAAAAATGCTGGTGACGAAAAATGACCAAAAATGCTGGTGACGAAAAAATGCTGATGACGAAAAATTATGAAAAATGCTGGTGACGAAAAAATGCTGGTGACGAAAAATGACCAAAAATGCTGGTGACGAAAACTGACCAAAAATGCTGGTGACGAAAAATGACCAAAAATGCTGGTGACGAAAAAATGCTGATGACGAAAAATGACGAAAAATGCTGGTGACGAAAAAATGCTGGTGACGAAAAATGACGAAAAATGCTGGTGACGAAAAATGACGGAAAATGCTGGTGACGAAAAAATGCTGGTGACGAAAAATGACGAAAAATGCTGGTGACGAAAAATGACGAAAAATGCTGGTGACGAAAAATGACGGAAAATGCTGGTGACGAAAAATGACGAAAAATGCTGGTGACGAAAAATGACGGAAAATGCTGGTGACGAAAAAATGCTGGTGACGAAAAATTATGAAAAATGCTGGTGACGAAAAAATGCTGATGACGAAAAATGACGAAAAATGCTGGTGACGAAAAAATGCTGGTGACGAAAATTGACGAAAAATTCTGGTGACGAAAAAATGCTGGTGACGAAAAATGACGAAAAATGCTGGTGACGAAAAATGACGAAAAATGCTGGTGACGAAAAAATGCTGATGACGAAAAATGACGGAAAAGGCTAGTGACGAAAAAATGCTGGTGACGAAAAATGACGAAAAATGCGGTTACGAAAAATGACGAAAAAATGCTGGTGACGAAAAATGACGAAAGATGCTGGTGACGAAAAATGACGGAAAATGCTGGTGACGAAAAAATGCTGGTGACAAAAAATGACTAAAAATGCTGGTGACGAAAAATGACGAAAAATGCTGGTGACGAAAAAATGCTGGTGACGAAAAATGACGAAAAATGCTGGTGACGAAAAAATGCTGGTGACGAAAAATTATGAAAAATGCTGGTGACGAAAAAATGCTGATGACGAAAAATGACGAAAAATGCTGGTGACGAAAAAATGCTGGTGACGAAAATTGACGAAAAATGCTGGTGACGAAAAAATGCTGGTGACGAAAAATGACGAAAAATGCTGGTGACGAAAAATGACGAAAAATGCTGGTGACGAAAAAATGCTGGTGACGAAAAATGACGGAAAATGCTGGTGACGAAAAAATGCTGGTGACGAAAAATGACGAAAAATGCTGGTGACGAAAAATGACGAAAAATGCTGGTGACGAAAAATGACGAAAAATGCTGGTGACGAAAAAATGCTGGTGACGAAAAATGACCAAAAATGCTGGTGACGAAAAATGACCAAAAATGCTGGTGATGAAAAAATGCTGGTGACGAAAAAATGCTGATGACGAAAAATGACGGAAAATGCTGGTGACGAAAAAATGCTGGTGACGAAAAATGCTGGTGACGAAAAATGACGAAAAATGCTGGTGACGAAAAATAACGAAAAATGCTGGTGACGAAAAATGACCAAAAATGCTGGTGACGAAAAATGACCAAAAATGCTGGTGACGAAAAATGACGAAAAATGCTGGTGACGAAAAATGACGAAAGATGCTGGTGACGAAAAATGACGAAAAATGACGAAAAATGCTGGTAAGGATAAGGATAATTCCTTTTAACAGGTCGTTCATGAAAGTCCTTGCGGTCTTGTTTCCAATGAGAACCTGTGAGCAATTAGGGGTTAAGCGTCTTGCTCAGGGACGAAAAATGCTGGTGACGAAAAATGACCAAAAATGCTGGTGACGAAAAATGACCAAAAATGCTGGTGACGAAAAATGACCAAAAATGCTGGTGACGAAAAATGACCAAAAATGCTGGTGACGAAAAAATGCTGGTGACGAAAAATGACGAAAAATGCTGGTGACGAAAAATGACGAAAGATGCTGGTGACGAAAAATGACGAAAAATGCTGGTAAGGATAAGGATAATTCCTTTTAACAAGTCGTTCATGAAAGTCCTTGCGGTCTTGTTTCCAATGAGAACCTGTGAGCAATTAGGGGTTAAGAGTCTTGCTCAGGGACGAAAAAAAGGTGGTGACGAAAAATTACGAAAAATGCTGGTGACGAAAAAATGCTGGTGACGAAAAATGATGAAAAATGCTGGTGACGAAAAATGACCAAAAATGCTGGTGACGAAAAAATGCTGATGACGAAAAATGACGGAAAATGCTGGTGACGAAAAAATGCTGGTGACGAAAAATGCTGGTGACGAAAAATGACGAAAAATGCTGGTGACGAAAAAATGCTGGTGACGAAAAATGACGAAAAATGCTGGTGACGAAAAATGATGAAAAATGCTGATGACGAAAAAATGCTGGTGACGAAAAAATGCTGGTGACGAAAAATGACGAAAAATGCTGGTGACGAAAAAATGCTGGTGACGAAAAATGCAGGTGACGAAAAATGACGAAAAATGCTGGTGACGAAAAGTGCTGGTGACGAAAAAATGCTGGTGACGAAAAATGACGAAAAATGACGAAAAATGCTGGTGACGAAAAATGACGAAAAATGCTGGTGACGAAAAAATGCTGGTGAAAAAATGCTGGTGACGAAAAATGACGAAATATGCTGGTGACGAAAAATGACGAAAAATGCTGGTGACGATAAAATGCTGGTGACGAAAAATGACGAAAAATGCTGGTGACGAAAAATGACGAAAAATGCTGGTGACGAAAAAATGCTGGTGACAAAAAATGACGAAAAATGCTGGTGACGAAAAATGACGAAAAATGCTGGTGACGAAAAAATGCTGGTGACGAAAAATTACGAAAAATGCTGGTGACGAAAAATGACGAAAAATGCTGGCGACGAAAAATGCTGGTGACGAAAAAGGACGAAAAATGCTGGTGACAAAAATGCTGGTGACGAAAAATGACGAAAAATGCTGGTGACGAAAAAATGCTGGTGACGAAAAATGACCAAAAATGCTGGTGACGAAAAATGACCAAAAATGCTGGTGACGAAAAAATGCTGATGACAAAAAATGACGGAAAATGCTGGTGACGAAAAAATGCTGGTGACGAAAAATGACGAAAAATGCTGGTGACGAAAAATGACCAAAAATGCTGGTGACGAAAAAATGCTGATGACGAAAAATGACGGAAAATGCTGGTGACGAAAAAATGCTGGTGACGAAAAATGACGAAAAATGCTGGTGACGAAAAATTACGAAAAATGCTGGTGACGAAAAATGCTGGTGACGAATAAATGCTGGTGACGAAAAATGACGAAAAATGCTGGTGACGAAAAAATGCTGATGACGAAAAATGACGGAAAATGCTGGTGACGAAAAAATGCTGGTGACGAAAAATGACGAAAAATGCTGGTGACGAAAAATGACCAAAAATGCTGGTGACGAAAAATGACGAAAAATGCTGGTGACGAAAAAATGCTGATGGCGAAAAATGACGGAAAATGCTGGTGACGAAAAAATGCTGGTGACGAAAATTGACGAAAAATGCTGGTGACAAAAATGCTGGTGACGAAAAAATGCTGGTGACGAAAAATGACGAAAAATGCTGGTGACGAAAAATTACGAAAAATGCTGGTGACGAAAAATGCTGGTGACGAATAAATGCTGGTGACGAAAAATGACGAAAAATGCTGGTGACGAAAAAATGCTGATGACGAAAAATGACGGAAAATGCTGGTGACGAAAAAATGCTGGTGACGAAAAATGACGAAAAATGCTGGTGACGAAAAATGACCAAAAATGCTGGTGACGAAAAATGACGAAAAATGCTGGTGACGAATAAATGCTGATGGCGAAAAATGACGGAAAATGCTGGTGACGAAAAAATGCTGGTGACGAAAATTGACGAAAAATGCTGGTGACGAAAAAATGCTGGTGACGAAAAATGCTGGTGACGAAAAATGCTGGTGACGAAAAATGACCAAAAATGCTGGTGACGAAAAAATGCTGATGACAAAAAATGACGGAAAATGCTGGTGACGAAAAAATGCTGGTGACGAAAAATGACCAAAAATGCTGGTGACGAAAAAATGCTGATGACGAAAAATGACGGAAAATGCTGGTGACGAAAAAATGCTGGTGACGAAAAATGACGAAAAATGCTGGTGACGAAAAATGACGAAAAATGCTGGTGACGAAAAATGACGAAAAATGCTGGTGACGAAAAATGACCAAAAATGCTGGTGACGAAAAATGACCAAAAATGCTGGTGACGAAAAAATGCTGGTGACGAAAAATGACGAAAAATGCTGGTGACGAAAAAATGCTGGTGACGAAAAATTATGAAAAATGCTGGTGACGAAAAAATGCTGATGACGAAAAATGACCAAAAATGCTGGTGACGAAAAATGACCAAAAATGCTGGTGACGAAAAATGACCAAAAATGCTGGTGACGAAAAAAATGCTGATGACGAAAAATGACCAAAAATGCTGGTGACGAAAATGACCAAAAATGCTGGTGACGAAAAATGACCAAAAATGCTGGTGACGAAAAAATGCTGGTGACGAAAAATTATGAAAAATGCTGGTGACGAAAAAATGCTGATGACGAAAAATGACGAAAAATGCTGGTGACGAAAAAATGCTGGTGACGAAAATTGACGAAAAATGCTGGTGACGAAAAAATGCTGGTGACGAAAAATGACGAAAAATGCTGGTGACGAAAAAATGCTGGTGACGAAAAATTATGAAAAATGCTGGTGACGAAAAAATGCTGATGACGAAAAATGACCAAAAATGCTGGTGACGAAAAATGACCAAAAATGCTGGTGACGGAAAAATGCTGGTGACGAAAAATGACCAAAAATGCTGGTGACGAAAATGACCAAAAATGCTGGTGACGAAAAATGACCAAAAATGCTGGTGACGAAAAATGACCAAAAATGCTGGTGACGAAAAATGACCAAAAATGCTGGTGACGAAAAAATGCTGGTGACGAAAAATGACCAAAAATGCTGGTGACGAAAATGACCAAAAATGCTGGTGACGAAAAATGACCAAAAATGCTGGTGACGAAAAAATGCTGGTGACGAAAAATTATGAAAAATGCTGGTGACGAAAAAATGCTGATGACGAAAAATGACGAAAAATGCTGGTGACGAAAAAATGCTGGTGACGAAAATTGACGAAAAATGCTGGTGACGAAAAAATGCTGGTGACGAAAAATGACCAAAAATGCTGGTGACGAAAAAATGCTGGTGACGAAAAATTATGAAAAATGCTGGTGACGAAAAAATGCTGATGACGAAAAATTATGAAAAATGCTGGTGACGAAAAAATGCTGGTGACGAAAAATGACCAAAAATGCTGGTGACGAAAATGACCAAAAATGCTGGTGACGAAAAATGACGAAAAATGCTGGTGACGAAAAAATGCTGGTGACGAAAAATGACGAAAAATGCTGGTGACGAAAAAATGCTGGTGACGAAAAATGACCAAAAATGCTGGTGACGAAAAAATGCTGATGACGAAAAATTATGAAAAATGCTGGTGACGAAAAAATGCTGGTGACGAAAAATGACCAAAAATGCTGGTGACGAAAACTGACCAAAAATGCTGGTGACGAAAAATGACCAAAAATGCTGGTGACGAAAAAATGCTGATGACGAAAAATGACGAAAAATGCTGGTGACGAAAAAATGCTGGTGACGAAAAATGACGAAAAATGCTGGTGACGAAAAATGACGGAAAATGCTGGTGACGAAAAAATGCTGGTGACGAAAAATGACGAAAAATGCTGGTGACGAAAAATGACGAAAAATGCTGGTGACGAAAAATGACGGAAAATGCTGGTGACGAAAAATGACGAAAAATGCTGGTGACGAAAAATGACGGAAAATGCTGGTGACGAAAAAATGCTGGTGACGAAAAATTATGAAAAATGCTGGTGACGAAAAAATGCTGATGACGAAAAATGACGAAAAATGCTGGTGACGAAAAAATGCTGGTGACGAAAATTGACGAAAAATTCTGGTGACGAAAAAATGCTGGTGACGAAAAATGACGAAAAATGCTGGTGACGAAAAATGACGAAAAATGCTGGTGACGAAAAAATGCTGATGACGAAAAATGACGGAAAAGGCTAGTGACGAAAAAATGCTGGTGACGAAAAATGACGAAAAATGCGGTTACGAAAAATGACGAAAAAATGCTGGTGACGAAAAATGACGAAAGATGCTGGTGACGAAAAATGACGGAAAATGCTGGTGACGAAAAAATGCTGGTGACAAAAAATGACTAAAAATGCTGGTGACGAAAAATGACGAAAAATGCTGGTGACGAAAAAATGCTGGTGACGAAAAATGACGAAAAATGCTGGTGACGAAAAAATGCTGGTGACGAAAAATTATGAAAAATGCTGGTGACGAAAAAATGCTGATGACGAAAAATGACGAAAAATGCTGGTGACGAAAAAATGCTGGTGACGAAAATTGACGAAAAATGCTGGTGACGAAAAAATGCTGGTGACGAAAAATGACGAAAAATGCTGGTGACGAAAAATGACGAAAAATGCTGGTGACGAAAAAATGCTGGTGACGAAAAATGACGGAAAATGCTGGTGACGAAAAATGCTGGTGACGAAAAAATGCTGGTGACGAAAAAATGCTGGTGACGAAAAATTATGAAAAATGCTGGTGACGAAAAAATGCTGATGACGAAAAATGACGAAAAATGCTGGTGACGAAAAAATGCTGGTGACGAAAATTGACGAAAAATTCTGGTGACGAAAAAATGCTGGTGACGAAAAATGACGAAAAATGCTGGTGACGAAAAATGACGAAAAATGCTGGTGACGAAAAAATGCTGATGACGAAAAATGACGGAAAAGGCTAGTGACGAAAAAATGCTGGTGACGAAAAATGACGAAAAATGCGGTTACGAAAAATGACGAAAAAATGCTGGTGACGAAAAATGACGAAAGATGCTGGTGACGAAAAATGACGGAAAATGCTGGTGACGAAAAAATGCTGGTGACAAAAAATGACGAAAAATGCTGGTGACGAAAAATGACGAAAAATGCTGGTGACGAAAAATTACGAAAAATGCTGGTGACGAAAAAATGCTGGTGACGAAAAATTATGAAAAATGCTGGTGACGAAAAAATGCTGATGACGAAAAATGACGAAAAATGCTGGTGACGAAAAAATGCTGGTGACGAAAATTGACGAAAAATGCTGGTGACGAAAAAATGCTGGTGACGAAAAATGACGAAAAATGCTGGTGACGAAAAATGACGAAAAATGCTGGTGACGAAAAAATGCTGATGACGAAAAATGACGGAAAAGGCTAGTGACGAAAAAATGCTGGTGACGAAAAATGACGAAAAATGCTGGTGACGAAAAAATGCTGGTGACGAAAAATGACGAAAAATGCTGGTGACGAAAAATGCTGGTGACGAAAAATGACGGAAAATGCTGGTGACGAAAAATGACCAAAAATGCTGGTGACGAAAAATGACGGAAAATGCTGGTGACGAAAAAATGCTGGTGACAAAAAATGACGAAAAATGCTGGTGACGAAAAATGACGAAAAATGCTGGTGACGAAAAAATGCTGGTGACGAAAAAATGCTGGTGACGAAAAATGCTGGTGACGAAAAAATGCTGGTGACGAAAAAATGCTGGTGACGAAAAATTATGAAAAATGCTGGTGACGAAAAAATGCTGATGACGAAAAATGACGAAAAATGCTGGTGACGAAAAAATGCTGGTGACGAAATTGACGAAAAATTCTGGTGACGAAAAAATGCTGGTGACGAAAAATGACGAAAAATGCTGGTGACGAAAAATGACGAAAAATGCTGGTGACGAAAAAATGCTGATGACGAAAAATGACGGAAAAGGCTAGTGACGAAAAAATGCTGGTGACGAAAAATGACGAAAAATGCGGTTACGAAAAATGACGAAAAAATGCTGGTGACGAAAAATGACGAAAGATGCTGGTGACGAAAAATGACGAAAAATGCTGGTAAGGATAAGGATAATTCCTTTTAACAGGTCGTTCATGAAAGTCCTTGCGGTCTTGTTTCCAATGAGAACCTGTGAGCAATTAGGGGTTAAGAGTCTTGCTCAGGGACGAAAAAAAGGTGGTGACGAAAAATTACGAAAAATGCTGGTGACGAAAAATGCTGGTGACGAAAAATGACGAAAAATGCTGGTGACGAAAAATGACGAAAAATGCTGGTGATGAAAAAATGCTGGTGACGAAAAATGACGAAAAATGCTGGTGACGAAAAATGACCAAAAATGCTGGTGACGAAAAATGACCAAAAATGCTGGTGACGAAAAATGCTGGTGACGAAAAAATGCTGGTGACGAAAAATGACGAAAAATGCTGGTGACGAAAAAATGCTGGTGACGAAAAATGACGAAAAATGCTGGTGACGAAAAAATGCTGGTGACGAAAAATGACGAAAAATGACGAAAAATGCTGGTGACGAAAAAATGCTGGTGACGAAAAAAAAGAGTTGAATGTTAGTACTTTGTAGTGACTTTTTTTCCGTCCCTAACATTCATCGAGCTCTGGACTTAATACATTTTCTTTTTACCGAAACGATTTTCTTTTTACCGAAACGAAAGTTTCGGTAAATTTTAAATTTAGAGTTGAATGTTAGTACTTTGTAGTGACTTTTTTTTTCGTCCCTAACATTCATCGAGCTCTGGACTTAGTAAATTTTCTTTTTACCGAAACGTTTTGCCGAAACGAAAGTTTTGGAAAATCGTCCCCCCAAAAACCTGTTAGGAGTACGTTTCAGGCAATTTAGAGTTGATTGGTAGTACTTTTTAGTGACTTTTTTTTTCGTCCCTAACATTCATCGAGCTCTGGACTTAGTAAATTTTCTTTTTACCGAAACGTTTTGCCGAAACGAAAGTTTTGGAAAATCGTCCCCCCAAAAACCTGTTAGGAGTACGTTTCAGGCAATTTAGAGTTGATTGGTAGTACCTTTTAGTGATTTTTTTTCCCGTCCCTAACATTCATCGAGCTCTGGACTTAGTAAATGTTCTTTTTACCGAAACGTTTTGCCGAAACGAAAGTTTTGGAAAATCGTCCCCCCAAAAACCTGTTAGGAGTACGTTTCAGGCAATTTAGAGTTGATTGGTAGTACTTTTTAGTGACTTTTTTTTCCGTCCCTAACATTCATCGAGCTCTGGACTATGTAAATTTTCTTTTTACCGAAACGTTTTGCCGAAACGAAAGTTTTGGAAAATCGTCCCCCCAAAAACCTGTTAGGAGTACGTTTCAGGCAATTTAGAGTTGATTGGTAGTACTTTTTAGTGACTTTTTTTTTCGTCCCTAACATTCATCGAGCTCTGGACTATGTAAATTTTCTTTTTACCGAAACGTTTTGCCGAAACGAAAGTTTTGGAAAATCGTCCCCCCAAAAACCTGTTAGGAGTACGTTTCAGGCAATTTAGAGTTGATTGGTAGTACCTTTTAGTGATTTTTTTTCCCGTCCCTAACATTCATCGAGCTCTGGACTTAGTAAATGTTCTTTTTACCGAAACGTTTTGCCGAAACGAAAGTTTTGGAAAATCGTCCCCCCAAAAGGCAATTTAGAGTTGATTGGTAGTACTTTTTAGTGACTTTTTTTTCCGTCCCTAACATTCATCGAGCTCTGGACTATGTAAATTTTCTTTTTACCGAAACGTTTTGCCGAAACGAAAGTTTTGGAAAATCGTCCCCCCAAAAACCTGTTAGGAGTACGTTTCAGGCAATTTAGAGTTGATTGGTAGTACTTTTTAGTGACTTTTTTTTTCGTCCCTAACATTCATCGAGCTCTGGACTATGTAAATTTTCTTTTTACCGAAACGTTTTGCCGAAACGAAAGTTTTGGAAAATCGTCCCCCCAAAAACCTGTTAGGAGTACGTTTCAGGCAATTTAGAGTTGATTGGTAGTACTTTTTAGTGACTTTTTCTTTAGTCCCTAACATTCATCGAGCTCTGGACTTCCGTTTCGGTAGTGACACTACCGAAACGGAAAAAAAAATGTTCCCCCAAAAACCTGTTAGGAGTACGTTTCAGGCAATTTAAAGTTGATTGGTAGTGACTTTTTTGTGACTTTTTTTTTGGTCCCTAACATTCATCGAGCTCTGGACTTCCGTTTCGGTAGTGACACTACCGAAACGAAAAAAAAAAAGTTCCCCCAAAAACCTGTTAGGAGTACGTTTCAGGCAATTTAAAGTTGATTGGTAGTGACTTTTTTTTTGGTCCCTAACATTCATCGAGCTCTGGACTATGTAAATTTTCTTTTTACCGAAACGTTTTGCCGAAACGAAAGTTTTGGAAAATCGTCCCCCCAAAAACCTGTTAGGAGTACGTTTCAGGCAATTTAGAGTTGATTGGTAGTACTTTTTAGTGACTTTTTTTTCCGTCCCTAACATTCATCGAGCTCTGGACTATGTAAATTTTCTTTTTACCGAAACGTTTTGCCGAAACGAAAGTTTTGGAAAATCGTCCCCCCAAAAACCTGTTAGGAGTACGTTTCAGGCAATTTAGAGTTGATTGGTAGTACTTTTTAGTGACTTTTTTTTTCGTCCCTAACATTCATCGAGCTCTGGACTATGTAAATTTTCTTTTTACCGAAACGTTTTGCCGAAACGAAAGTTTTGGAAAATCGTCCCCCCAAAAACCTGTTAGGAGTACGTTTCAGGCAATTTAGAGTTGATTGGTAGTACCTTTTAGTGATTTTTTTTCCCGTCCCTAACATTCATCGAGCTCTGGACTTAGTAAATGTTCTTTTTACCGAAACGTTTTGCCGAAACGAAAGTTTTGGAAAATCGTCCCCCCAAAAGGCAATTTAGAGTTGATTGGTAGTACTTTTTAGTGACTTTTTTTTCCGTCCCTAACATTCATCGAGCTCTGGACTATGTAAATTTTCTTTTTACCGAAACGTTTTGCCGAAACGAAAGTTTTGGAAAATCGTCCCCCCAAAAACCTGTTAGGAGTACGTTTCAGGCAATTTAGAGTTGATTGGTAGTACTTTTTAGTGACTTTTTTTTTCGTCCCTAACATTCATCGAGCTCTGGACTATGTAAATTTTCTTTTTACCGAAACGTTTTGCCGAAACGAAAGTTTTGGAAAATCGTCCCCCCAAAAACCTGTTAGGAGTACGTTTCAGGCAATTTAGAGTTGATTGGTAGTACTTTTTAGTGACTTTTTCTTTAGTCCCTAACATTCATCGAGCTCTGGACTTCCGTTTCGGTAGTGTAAAAAAATGTTCCCCCAAAAACCTGTTAGGAGTACGTTTCAGGCAATTTAAAGTTGATTGGTAGTGACTTTTTTGTGACTTTTTTTTTGGTCCCTAACATTCATCGAGCTCTGGACTTCCGTTTCGGTAGTGACACTACCGAAACGGAAAAAAAAAAGTTCCCCCAAAAACCTGTTAGGAGTACGTTTCAGGCAATTTAAAGTTGATTGGTAGTGACTTTTTTTTTGGTCCCTAACATTCATCGAGCTCTGGACTTAGTAATTTTTTTTCCGTTTCGGTAGTGACACTACCGAAACGAAAAAAAAAATGTTCCCCCAAAAACCTGTTAGGAGTACGTTTCAGGCAATTTAAAGTTGATTGGTAGTGACTTTTTTGTGAGTTTTTTTTTGGTCCCTAACATGGTCCCTAACATGGTCCCTTTTTGGTCCCTAACATTTTTGGTCCCTAACATTCATCGAGCTCTGGACTTAGTACATTTTTTTCCGTTTCGGTAGTGACACTACCGAAACGAAAAAAAAAATGTTCCCCCAAAAACCTGTTAGGAGTACGTTTCAGGCAATTTAAAGTTGATTGGTAGTGACTTTTTTGTGACTTTTTTTTTGGTCCCTAACATTCATCGAGCTCTGGACTTCCGTTTCGGTAGTGACACTACCGAAACGGAAAAAAAAAAATGTTCCCCCAAAAACCTGTTAGGAGTACGTTTCAGGCAATTTAAAGTTGATTGGTAGTGACTTTTTTGTGACTTTTTTTTTGGTCCCTAACATGGTCCCTAACATGGTCCCCTTTTGGTCCCTAACATTTTTGGTCCCTAACATTCATCGAGCTCTGGACTTAGTACATTTTTTTCCGTTTCGGTAGTGACACTACCGAAACGAAAAAAAAAATGTTCCCCCAAAAACCTGTTAGGAGTACGTTTCAGGCAATTTAAAGTTGATTGGTAGTGACTTTTTTGTGACTTTTTTTTTGGTCCCTAACATTCATCGAGCTCTGGACTTCCGTTTCGGTAGTGACACTACCGAAACGGAAAAAAAAATGTTCCCCCAAAAACCTGTTAGGAGTACGTTTCAGGCAATTTAAAGTTGATTGGTAGTGACTTTTTTGTGACTTTTTTTTTGGTCCCTAACATTCATCGAGCTCTGGACTTCCGTTTCGGTAGTGACACTACCGAAACGGAAAAAAAAAAGTTCCCCCAAAAACCTGTTAGGAGTACGTTTCAGGCAATTTAAAGTTGATTGGTAGTGACTTTTTTTTTGGTCCCTAACATTCATCGAGCTCTGGACTTAGTACATTTTTTTCCGTTTCGGTAGTGACACTACCGAAACGGGAAAAAAAATTGTTCCCCTAAAAACCTGTTAGGAGTACGTTTCAGGCAATTTAAAGTTGATTGGTAGTGACTTTTTTGTGACTTTTTTTTTGGTCCCTAACATTCATCGAGCTCTGGACTTAGTAATTTTTTTTCCGTTTCGGTAGTGACACTACCGAAACGAAAAAAAAAATGTTCCCCCAAAAACCTGTTAGGAGTACGTTTCAGGCAATTTAAAGTTGATTGGTAGTGACTTTTTTGTGAGTTTTTTTTTGGTCCCTAACATGGTCCCTAACATGGTCCCTTTTTGGTCCCTAACATTTTTGGTCCCTAACATTCATCGAGCTCTGGACTTAGTACATTTTTTTCCGTTTCGGTAGTGACACTACCGAAACGAAAAAAAAAATGTTCCCCCAAAAACCTGTTAGGAGTACGTTTCAGGCAATTTAAAGTTGATTGGTAGTGACTTTTTTGTGACTTTTTTTTTGGTCCCTAACATTCATCGAGCTCTGGACTTCCGTTTCGGTAGTGACACTACCGAAACGGAAAAAAAAAAATGTTCCCCCAAAAACCTGTTAGGAGTACGTTTCAGGCAATTTAAAGTTGATTGGTAGTGACTTTTTTGTGACTTTTTTTTTGGTCCCTAACATGGTCCCTAACATGGTCCCCTTTTGGTCCCTAACATTTTTGGTTCCTAACATTCATCGAGCTCTGGACTTAGTACATTTTTTTCCGTTTCGGTAGTGACACTACCGAAACGAAAAAAAAAATGTTCCCCCAAAAACCTGTTAGGAGTACGTTTCAGGCAATTTAAAGTTGATTGGTAGTGACTTTTTTGTGACTTTTTTTTTGGTCCCTAACATTCATCGAGCTCTGGACTTCCGTTTCGGTAGTGACACTACCGAAACGAAAAAAAAAAAAAATGTTCCCCCAAAAACCTGTTAGGAGTACGTTTCAGGCAATTTAAAGTTGATTGGTAGTGACTTTTTTGTGACTTTTTTTTTGGTCCCTAACATTCATCGAGCTCTAGACTTAGTACATTTTTTTTTCGTTTCGGTAGTGACACTACCGAAACGGAAAAAAAAATGTTCCCCCAAAAACCTGTTAGGAGTACGTTTCAGGCAATTTAAAGTTGATTGGTAGTGACTTTTTTGTGACTTTTTTTTTGGTCCCTAACATTCATCGAGCTCTGGACTTCCGTTTCGGTAGTGACACTACCGAAACGAAAAAAAAAAAGTTCCCCCAAAAACCTGTTAGGAGTACGTTTCAGGCAATTTAAAGTTGATTGGTAGTGACTTTTTTTTTGGTCCCTAACATTCATCGAGCTCTGGACTATGTAAATTTTCTTTTTACCGAAACGTTTTGCCGAAACGAAAGTTTTGGAAAATCGTCCCCCCAAAAACCTGTTAGGAGTACGTTTCAGGCAATTTAGAGTTGATTGGTAGTACTTTTTAGTGACTTTTTTTTCCGTCCCTAACATTCATCGAGCTCTGGACTATGTAAATTTTCTTTTTACCGAAACGTTTTGCCGAAACGAAAGTTTTGGAAAATCGTCCCCCCAAAAACCTGTTAGGAGTACGTTTCAGGCAATTTAGAGTTGATTGGTAGTACTTTTTAGTGACTTTTTTTTTCGTCCCTAACATTCATCGAGCTCTGGACTATGTAAATTTTCTTTTTACCGAAACGTTTTGCCGAAACGAAAGTTTTGGAAAATCGTCCCCCCAAAAACCTGTTAGGAGTACGTTTCAGGCAATTTAGAGTTGATTGGTAGTACCTTTTAGTGATTTTTTTTCCCGTCCCTAACATTCATCGAGCTCTGGACTTAGTAAATGTTCTTTTTACCGAAACGTTTTGCCGAAACGAAAGTTTTGGAAAATCGTCCCCCCAAAAGGCAATTTAGAGTTGATTGGTAGTACTTTTTAGTGACTTTTTTTTCCGTCCCTAACATTCATCGAGCTCTGGACTATGTAAATTTTCTTTTTACCGAAACGTTTTGCCGAAACGAAAGTTTTGGAAAATCGTCCCCCCAAAAACCTGTTAGGAGTACGTTTCAGGCAATTTAGAGTTGATTGGTAGTACTTTTTAGTGACTTTTTTTTTCGTCCCTAACATTCATCGAGCTCTGGACTATGTAAATTTTCTTTTTACCGAAACGTTTTGCCGAAACGAAAGTTTTGGAAAATCGTCCCCCCAAAAACCTGTTAGGAGTACGTTTCAGGCAATTTAGAGTTGATTGGTAGTACTTTTTAGTGACTTTTTCTTTAGTCCCTAACATTCATCGAGCTCTGGACTTCCGTTTCGGTAGTGACACTACCGAAACGGAAAAAAAAATGTTCCCCCAAAAACCTGTTAGGAGTACGTTTCAGGCAATTTAAAGTTGATTGGTAGTGACTTTTTTGTGACTTTTTTTTTGGTCCCTAACATTCATCGAGCTCTGGACTTCCGTTTCGGTAGTGACACTACCGAAACGAAAAAAAAAAAGTTCCCCCAAAAACCTGTTAGGAGTACGTTTCAGGCAATTTAAAGTTGATTGGTAGTGACTTTTTTTTTGGTCCCTAACATTCATCGAGCTCTGGACTATGTAAATTTTCTTTTTACCGAAACGTTTTGCCGAAACGAAAGTTTTGGAAAATCGTCCCCCCAAAAACCTGTTAGGAGTACGTTTCAGGCAATTTAGAGTTGATTGGTAGTACTTTTTAGTGACTTTTTTTTTCGTCCCTAACATTCATCGAGCTCTGGACTATGTAAATTTTCTTTTTACCGAAACGTTTTGCCGAAACGAAAGTTTTGGAAAATCGTCCCCCCAAAAACCTGTTAGGAGTACGTTTCAGGCAATTTAGAGTTGATTGGTAGTACCTTTTAGTGATTTTTTTTCCCGTCCCTAACATTCATCGAGCTCTGGACTTAGTAAATGTTCTTTTTACCGAAACGTTTTGCCGAAACGAAAGTTTTGGAAAATCGTCCCCCCAAAAGGCAATTTAGAGTTGATTGGTAGTACTTTTTAGTGACTTTTTTTTCCGTCCCTAACATTCATCGAGCTCTGGACTATGTAAATTTTCTTTTTACCGAAACGTTTTGCCGAAACGAAAGTTTTGGAAAATCGTCCCCCCAAAAACCTGTTAGGAGTACGTTTCAGGCAATTTAGAGTTGATTGGTAGTACTTTTTAGTGACTTTTTTTTTCGTCCCTAACATTCATCGAGCTCTGGACTATGTAAATTTTCTTTTTACCGAAACGTTTTGCCGAAACGAAAGTTTTGGAAAATCGTCCCCCCAAAAACCTGTTAGGAGTACGTTTCAGGCAATTTAGAGTTGATTGGTAGTACTTTTTAGTGACTTTTTCTTTAGTCCCTAACATTCATCGAGCTCTGGACTTCCGTTTCGGTAGTGACACTACCGAAACGGAAAAAAAAATGTTCCCCCAAAAACCTGTTAGGAGTACGTTTCAGGCAATTTAAAGTTGATTGGTAGTGACTTTTTTGTGACTTTTTTTTTGGTCCCTAACATTCATCGAGCTCTGGACTTCCGTTTCGGTAGTGACACTACCGAAACGGAAAAAAAAAAGTTCCCCCAAAAACCTGTTAGGAGTACGTTTCAGGCAATTTAAAGTTGATTGGTAGTGACTTTTTTTTTGGTCCCTAACATTCATCGAGCTCTGGACTTAGTAATTTTTTTTCCGTTTCGGTAGTGACACTACCGAAACGAAAAAAAAAATGTTCCCCCAAAAACCTGTTAGGAGTACGTTTCAGGCAATTTAAAGTTGATTGGTAGTGACTTTTTTGTGAGTTTTTTTTTGGTCCCTAACATGGTCCCTAACATGGTCCCTTTTTGGTCCCTAACATTTTTGGTCCCTAACATTCATCGAGCTCTGGACTTAGTACATTTTTTTCCGTTTCGGTAGTGACACTACCGAAACGAAAAAAAAAATGTTCCCCCAAAAACCTGTTAGGAGTACGTTTCAGGCAATTTAAAGTTGATTGGTAGTGACTTTTTTGTGACTTTTTTTTTGGTCCCTAACATTCATCGAGCTCTGGACTTCCGTTTCGGTAGTGACACTACCGAAACGGAAAAAAAAAAATGTTCCCCCAAAAACCTGTTAGGAGTACGTTTCAGGCAATTTAAAGTTGATTGGTAGTGACTTTTTTGTGACTTTTTTTTTGGTCCCTAACATGGTCCCTAACATGGTCCCCTTTTGGTCCCTAACATTTTTGGTCCCTAACATTCATCGAGCTCTGGACTTAGTACATTTTTTTCCGTTTCGGTAGTGACACTACCGAAACGAAAAAAAAAATGTTCCCCCAAAAACCTGTTAGGAGTACGTTTCAGGCAATTTAAAGTTGATTGGTAGTGACTTTTTTGTGACTTTTTTTTTGGTCCCTAACATTCATCGAGCTCTGGACTTCCGTTTCGGTAGTGACACTACCGAAACGGAAAAAAAAATGTTCCCCCAAAAACCTGTTAGGAGTACGTTTCAGGCAATTTAAAGTTGATTGGTAGTGACTTTTTTGTGACTTTTTTTTTGGTCCCTAACATTCATCGAGCTCTGGACTTCCGTTTCGGTAGTGACACTACCGAAACGGAAAAAAAAAAGTTCCCCCAAAAACCTGTTAGGAGTACGTTTCAGGCAATTTAAAGTTGATTGGTAGTGACTTTTTTTTTGGTCCCTAACATTCATCGAGCTCTGGACTTAGTACATTTTTTTCCGTTTCGGTAGTGACACTACCGAAACGGGAAAAAAAATTGTTCCCCTAAAAACCTGTTAGGAGTACGTTTCAGGCAATTTAAAGTTGATTGGTAGTGACTTTTTTGTGACTTTTTTTTTGGTCCCTAACATTCATCGAGCTCTGGACTTAGTAATTTTTTTTCCGTTTCGGTAGTGACACTACCGAAACGAAAAAAAAAAATGTTCCCCCAAAAACCTGTTAGGAGTACGTTTCAGGCAATTTAAAGTTGATTGGTAGTGACTTTTTTGTGAGTTTTTTTTTGGTCCCTAACATGGTCCCTAACATGGTCCCTTTTTGGTCCCTAACATTTTTGGTCCCTAACATTCATCGAGCTCTGGACTTAGTACATTTTTTTCCGTTTCGGTAGTGACACTACCGAAACGAAAAAAAAAATGTTCCCCCAAAAACCTGTTAGGAGTACGTTTCAGGCAATTTAAAGTTGATTGGTAGTGACTTTTTTGTGACTTTTTTTTTGGTCCCTAACATTCATCGAGCTCTGGACTTCCGTTTCGGTAGTGACACTACCGAAACGGAAAAAAAAAAATGTTCCCCCAAAAACCTGTTAGGAGTACGTTTCAGGCAATTTAAAGTTGATTGGTAGTGACTTTTTTGTGACTTTTTTTTTGGTCCCTAACATGGTCCCTAACATGGTCCCCTTTTGGTCCCTAACATTTTTGGTCCCTAACATTCATCGAGCTCTGGACTTAGTACATTTTTTTCCGTTTCGGTAGTGACACTACCGAAACGAAAAAAAAAATGTTCCCCCAAAAACCTGTTAGGAGTACGTTTCAGGCAATTTAAAGTTGATTGGTAGTGACTTTTTTGTGACTTTTTTTTTGGTCCCTAACATTCATCGAGCTCTGGACTTCCGTTTCGGTAGTGACACTACCGAAACGGAAAAAAAAATGTTCCCCCAAAAACCTGTTAGGAGTACGTTTCAGGCAATTTAAAGTTGATTGGTAGTGACTTTTTTGTGACTTTTTTTTTGGTCCCTAACATTCATCGAGCTCTGGACTTCCGTTTCGGTAGTGACACTACCGAAACGGAAAAAAAAAAGTTCCCCCAAAAACCTGTTAGGAGTACGTTTCAGGCAATTTAAAGTTGATTGGTAGTGACTTTTTTTTTGGTCCCTAACATTCATCGAGCTCTGGACTTAGTACATTTTTTTCCGTTTCGGTAGTGACACTACCGAAACGGGAAAAAAAATTGTTCCCCTAAAAACCTGTTAGGAGTACGTTTCAGGCAATTTAAAGTTGATTGGTAGTGACTTTTTTGTGACTTTTTTTTTGGTCCCTAACATTCATCGAGCTCTGGACTTGGTAATTTTTTTTCCGTTTCGGTAGTGACACTACCGAAACGAAAAAAAAAATGTTCCCCCAAAAACCTGTTAGGAGTACGTTTCAGGCAATTTAAAGTTGATTGGTAGTGACTTTTTTGTGAGTTTTTTTTTGGTCCCTAACATGGTCCCTAACATGGTCCCTTTTTGGTCCCTAACATTTTTGGTCCCTAACATTCATCGAGCTCTGGACTTAGTACATTTTTTTCCGTTTCGGTAGTGACACTACCGAAACGAAAAAAAAAATGTTCCCCCAAAAACCTGTTAGGAGTACGTTTCAGGCAATTTAAAGTTGATTGGTAGTGACTTTTTTGTGACTTTTTTTTTGGTCCCTAACATTCATCGAGCTCTGGACTTCCGTTTCGGTAGTGACACTACCGAAACGGAAAAAAAAAAATGTTCCCCCAAAAACCTGTTAGGAGTACGTTTCAGGCAATTTAAAGTTGATTGGTAGTGACTTTTTTGTGACTTTTTTTTTGGTCCCTAACATGGTCCCTAACATGGTCCCCTTTTGGTCCCTAACATTTTTGGTCCCTAACATTCATCGAGCTCTGGACTTAGTACATTTTTTTCCGTTTCGGTAGTGACACTACCGAAACGAAAAAAAAAATGTTCCCCCAAAAACCTGTTAGGAGTACGTTTCAGGCAATTTAAAGTTGATTGGTAGTGACTTTTTTGTGACTTTTTTTTTGGTCCCTAACATTCATCGAGCTCTGGACTTCCGTTTCGGTAGTGACACTACCGAAACGAAAAAAAAAAAAAATGTTCCCCCAAAAACCTGTTAGGAGTACGTTTCAGGCAATTTAAAGTTGATTGGTAGTGACTTTTTTGTGACTTTTTTTTTGGTCCCTAACATTCATCGAGCTCTAGACTTAGTACATTTTTTTTTCGTTTCGGTAGTGACACTACCGAAACGGAAAAAAAAATGTTCCCCCAAAAACCTGTTAGGAGTACGTTTCAGGCAATTTAAAGTTGATTGGTAGTGACTTTTTTGTGACTTTTTTTTTGGTCCCTAACATTCATCGAGCTCTGGACTTCCGTTTCGGTAGTGACACTACCGAAACGAAAAAAAAAAAGTTCCCCCAAAAACCTGTTAGGAGTACGTTTCAGGCAATTTAAAGTTGATTGGTAGTGACTTTTTTTTTGGTCCCTAACATTCATCGAGCTCTGGACTATGTAAATTTTCTTTTTACCGAAACGTTTTGCCGAAACGAAAGTTTTGGAAAATCGTCCCCCCAAAAACCTGTTAGGAGTACGTTTCAGGCAATTTAGAGTTGATTGGTAGTACTTTTTAGTGACTTTTTTTTCCGTCCCTAACATTCATCGAGCTCTGGACTATGTAAATTTTCTTTTTACCGAAACGTTTTGCCGAAACGAAAGTTTTGGAAAATCGTCCCCCCAAAAACCTGTTAGGAGTACGTTTCAGGCAATTTAGAGTTGATTGGTAGTACTTTTTAGTGACTTTTTTTTTCGTCCCTAACATTCATCGAGCTCTGGACTATGTAAATTTTCTTTTTACCGAAACGTTTTGCCGAAACGAAAGTTTTGGAAAATCGTCCCCCCAAAAACCTGTTAGGAGTACGTTTCAGGCAATTTAGAGTTGATTGGTAGTACCTTTTAGTGATTTTTTTTCCCGTCCCTAACATTCATCGAGCTCTGGACTTAGTAAATGTTCTTTTTACCGAAACGTTTTGCCGAAACGAAAGTTTTGGAAAATCGTCCCCCCAAAAGGCAATTTAGAGTTGATTGGTAGTACTTTTTAGTGACTTTTTTTTCCGTCCCTAACATTCATCGAGCTCTGGACTATGTAAATTTTCTTTTTACCGAAACGTTTTGCCGAAACGAAAGTTTTGGAAAATCGTCCCCCCAAAAACCTGTTAGGAGTACGTTTCAGGCAATTTAGAGTTGATTGGTAGTACTTTTTAGTGACTTTTTTTTTCGTCCCTAACATTCATCGAGCTCTGGACTATGTAAATTTTCTTTTTACCGAAACGTTTTGCCGAAACGAAAGTTTTGGAAAATCGTCCCCCCAAAAACCTGTTAGGAGTACGTTTCAGGCAATTTAGAGTTGATTGGTAGTACTTTTTAGTGACTTTTTCTTTAGTCCCTAACATTCATCGAGCTCTGGACTTCCGTTTCGGTAGTGACACTACCGAAACGGAAAAAAAAATGTTCCCCCAAAAACCTGTTAGGAGTACGTTTCAGGCAATTTAAAGTTGATTGGTAGTGACTTTTTTGTGACTTTTTTTTTGGTCCCTAACATTCATCGAGCTCTGGACTTCCGTTTCGGTAGTGACACTACCGAAACGAAAAAAAAAAAGTTCCCCCAAAAACCTGTTAGGAGTACGTTTCAGGCAATTTAAAGTTGATTGGTAGTGACTTTTTTTTTGGTCCCTAACATTCATCGAGCTCTGGACTATGTAAATTTTCTTTTTACCGAAACGTTTTGCCGAAACGAAAGTTTTGGAAAATCGTCCCCCCAAAAACCTGTTAGGAGTACGTTTCAGGCAATTTAGAGTTGATTGGTAGTACTTTTTAGTGACTTTTTTTTTCGTCCCTAACATTCATCGAGCTCTGGACTATGTAAATTTTCTTTTTACCGAAACGTTTTGCCGAAACGAAAGTTTTGGAAAATCGTCCCCCCAAAAACCTGTTAGGAGTACGTTTCAGGCAATTTAGAGTTGATTGGTAGTACCTTTTAGTGATTTTTTTTCCCGTCCCTAACATTCATCGAGCTCTGGACTTAGTAAATGTTCTTTTTACCGAAACGTTTTGCCGAAACGAAAGTTTTGGAAAATCGTCCCCCCAAAAGGCAATTTAGAGTTGATTGGTAGTACTTTTTAGTGACTTTTTTTTCCGTCCCTAACATTCATCGAGCTCTGGACTATGTAAATTTTCTTTTTACCGAAACGTTTTGCCGAAACGAAAGTTTTGGAAAATCGTCCCCCCAAAAACCTGTTAGGAGTACGTTTCAGGCAATTTAGAGTTGATTGGTAGTACTTTTTAGTGACTTTTTTTTTCGTCCCTAACATTCATCGAGCTCTGGACTATGTAAATTTTCTTTTTACCGAAACGTTTTGCCGAAACGAAAGTTTTGGAAAATCGTCCCCCCAAAAACCTGTTAGGAGTACGTTTCAGGCAATTTAGAGTTGATTGGTAGTACTTTTTAGTGACTTTTTCTTTAGTCCCTAACATTCATCGAGCTCTGGACTTCCGTTTCGGTAGTGACACTACCGAAACGGAAAAAAAAATGTTCCCCCAAAAACCTGTTAGGAGTACGTTTCAGGCAATTTAAAGTTGATTGGTAGTGACTTTTTTGTGACTTTTTTTTTGGTCCCTAACATTCATCGAGCTCTGGACTTCCGTTTCGGTAGTGACACTACCGAAACGGAAAAAAAAAAGTTCCCCCAAAAACCTGTTAGGAGTACGTTTCAGGCAATTTAAAGTTGATTGGTAGTGACTTTTTTTTTGGTCCCTAACATTCATCGAGCTCTGGACTTAGTAATTTTTTTTCCGTTTCGGTAGTGACACTACCGAAACGAAAAAAAAAATGTTCCCCCAAAAACCTGTTAGGAGTACGTTTCAGGCAATTTAAAGTTGATTGGTAGTGACTTTTTTGTGAGTTTTTTTTTGGTCCCTAACATGGTCCCTAACATGGTCCCTTTTTGGTCCCTAACATTTTTGGTCCCTAACATTCATCGAGCTCTGGACTTAGTACATTTTTTTCCGTTTCGGTAGTGACACTACCGAAACGAAAAAAAAAATGTTCCCCCAAAAACCTGTTAGGAGTACGTTTCAGGCAATTTAAAGTTGATTGGTAGTGACTTTTTTGTGACTTTTTTTTTGGTCCCTAACATTCATCGAGCTCTGGACTTCCGTTTCGGTAGTGACACTACCGAAACGGAAAAAAAAAAATGTTCCCCCAAAAACCTGTTAGGAGTACGTTTCAGGCAATTTAAAGTTGATTGGTAGTGACTTTTTTGTGACTTTTTTTTTGGTCCCTAACATGGTCCCTAACATGGTCCCCTTTTGGTCCCTAACATTTTTGGTCCCTAACATTCATCGAGCTCTGGACTTAGTACATTTTTTTCCGTTTCGGTAGTGACACTACCGAAACGAAAAAAAAAATGTTCCCCCAAAAACCTGTTAGGAGTACGTTTCAGGCAATTTAAAGTTGATTGGTAGTGACTTTTTTGTGACTTTTTTTTTGGTCCCTAACATTCATCGAGCTCTGGACTTCCGTTTCGGTAGTGACACTACCGAAACGGAAAAAAAAATGTTCCCCCAAAAACCTGTTAGGAGTACGTTTCAGGCAATTTAAAGTTGATTGGTAGTGACTTTTTTGTGACTTTTTTTTTGGTCCCTAACATTCATCGAGCTCTGGACTTCCGTTTCGGTAGTGACACTACCGAAACGGAAAAAAAAAAGTTCCCCCAAAAACCTGTTAGGAGTACGTTTCAGGCAATTTAAAGTTGATTGGTAGTGACTTTTTTTTTTGGTCCCTAACATTCATCGAGCTCTGGACTTAGTACATTTTTTTCCGTTTCGGTAGTGACACTACCGAAACGGGAAAAAAAATTGTTCCCCTAAAAACCTGTTAGGAGTACGTTTCAGGCAATTTAAAGTTGATTGGTAGTGACTTTTTTGTGACTTTTTTTTTGGTCCCTAACATTCATCGAGCTCTGGACTTAGTAATTTTTTTTCCGTTTCGGTAGTGACACTACCGAAACGAAAAAAAAATGTTCCCCCAAAAACCTGTTAGGAGTACGTTTCAGGCAATTTAAAGTTGATTGGTAGTGACTTTTTTGTGAGTTTTTTTTTGGTCCCTAACATGGTCCCTAACATGGTCCCTTTTTGGTCCCTAACATTTTTGGTCCCTAACATTCATCGAGCTCTGGACTTAGTACATTTTTTTCCGTTTCGGTAGTGACACTACCGAAACGAAAAAAAAAATGTTCCCCCAAAAACCTGTTAGGAGTACGTTTCAGGCAATTTAAAGTTGATTGGTAGTGACTTTTTTGTGACTTTTTTTTTGGTCCCTAACATTCATCGAGCTCTGGACTTCCGTTTCGGTAGTGACACTACCGAAACGGAAAAAAAAAAATGTTCCCCCAAAAACCTGTTAGGAGTACGTTTCAGGCAATTTAAAGTTGATTGGTAGTGACTTTTTTGTGACTTTTTTTTTGGTCCCTAACATGGTCCCTAACATGGTCCCCTTTTGGTCCCTAACATTTTTGGTCCCTAACATTCATCGAGCTCTGGACTTAGTACATTTTTTTCCGTTTCGGTAGTGACACTACCGAAACGAAAAAAAAAATGTTCCCCCAAAAACCTGTTAGGAGTACGTTTCAGGCAATTTAAAGTTGATTGGTAGTGACTTTTTTGTGACTTTTTTTTTGGTCCCTAACATTCATCGAGCTCTGGACTTCCGTTTCGGTAGTGACACTACCGAAACGAAAAAAAAAAAAAATGTTCCCCCAAAAACCTGTTAGGAGTACGTTTCAGGCAATTTAAAGTTGATTGGTAGTGACTTTTTTGTGACTTTTTTTTTGGTCCCTAACATTCATCGAGCTCTAGACTTAGTACATTTTTTTTTCGTTTCGGTAGTGACACTACCGAAACGGAAAAAAAAATGTTCCCCCAAAAACCTGTTAGGAGTACGTTTCAGGCAATTTAAAGTTGATTGGTAGTGACTTTTTTGTGACTTTTTTTTTGGTCCCTAACATTCATCGAGCTCTGGACTTCCGTTTCGGTAGTGACACTACCGAAACGAAAAAAAAAAAGTTCCCCCAAAAACCTGTTAGGAGTACGTTTCAGGCAATTTAAAGTTGATTGGTAGTGACTTTTTTTTTGGTCCCTAACATTCATCGAGCTCTGGACTATGTAAATTTTCTTTTTACCGAAACGTTTTGCCGAAACGAAAGTTTTGGAAAATCGTCCCCCCAAAAACCTGTTAGGAGTACGTTTCAGGCAATTTAGAGTTGATTGGTAGTACTTTTTAGTGACTTTTTTTTTCGTCCCTAACATTCATCGAGCTCTGGACTATGTAAATTTTCTTTTTACCGAAACGTTTTGCCGAAACGAAAGTTTTGGAAAATCGTCCCCCCAAAAACCTGTTAGGAGTACGTTTCAGGCAATTTAGAGTTGATTGGTAGTACTTTTTAGTGACTTTTTCTTTAGTCCCTAACATTCATCGAGCTCTGGACTTCCGTTTCGGTAGTGACACTACCGAAACGGAAAAAAAAATGTTCCCCCAAAAACCTGTTAGGAGTACGTTTCAGGCAATTTAAAGTTGATTGGTAGTGACTTTTTTGTGACTTTTTTTTTGGTCCCTAACATGGTCCCTAACATGGTCCCCTTTTGGTCCCTAACATTTTTGGTCCGTAACATTCATCGAGCTCTGGACTTAGTACATTTTTTTCCGTTTCGGTAGTGACACTACCGAAACGAAAAAAAAAATGTTCCCCCAAAAACCTGTTAGGAGTACGTTTCAGGCAATTTAAAGTTGATTGGTAGTGACTTTTTTGTGACTTTTTTTTTGGTCCCTAACATTCATCGAGCTCTGGACTTCCGTTTCGGTAGTGACACTACCGAAACGAAAAAAAAAAAAAATGTTCCCCCAAAAACCTGTTAGGAGTACGTTTCAGGCAATTTAAAGTTGATTGGTAGTGACTTTTTTGTGACTTTTTTTTTGGTCCCTAACATTCATCGAGCTCTAGACTTAGTACATTTTTTTTTCGTTTCGGTAGTGACACTACCGAAACGGAAAAAAAAATGTTCCCCCAAAAACCTGTTAGGAGTACGTTTCAGGCAATTTAAAGTTGATTGGTAGTGACTTTTTTGTGACTTTTTTTTTGGTCCCTAACATTCATCGAGCTCTGGACTTCCGTTTCGGTAGTGACACTACCGAAACGAAAAAAAAAAAGTTCCCCCAAAAACCTGTTAGGAGTACGTTTCAGGCAATTTAAAGTTGATTGGTAGTGACTTTTTTTTTGGTCCCTAACATTCATCGAGCTCTGGACTTAGTACATTTTTTTCCGTTTCGGTAGTGACACTACCGAAACGGGAAAAAAAATTGTTCCCCTAAAAACCTGTTAGGAGTACGTTTCAGGCAATTTAAAGTTGATTGGTAGTGACTTTTTTGTGACTTTTTTTTTGGTCCCTAACATTCATCGAGCTCTGGACTTAGTAATTTTTTTTCCGTTTCGGTAGTGACACTACCGAAACGAAAAAAAAAATGTTCCCCCAAAAACCTGTTAGGAGTACGTTTCAGGCAATTTAAAGTTGATTGGTAGTGACTTTTTTGTGAGTTTTTTTTTGGTCCCTAACATGGTCCCTAACATGGTCCCTTTTTGGTCCCTAACATTTTTGGTCCCTAACATTCATCGAGCTCTGGACTTAGTACATTTTTTTCCGTTTCGGTAGTGACACTACCGAAACGAAAAAAAAAATGTTCCCCCAAAAACCTGTTAGGAGTACGTTTCAGGCAATTTAAAGTTGATTGGTAGTGACTTTTTTGTGACTTTTTTTTTGGTCCCTAACATTCATCGAGCTCTGGACTTCCGTTTCGGTAGTGACACTACCGAAACGGAAAAAAAAAAATGTTCCCCCAAAAACCTGTTAGGAGTACGTTTCAGGCAATTTAAAGTTGATTGGTAGTGACTTTTTTGTGACTTTTTTTTTGGTCCCTAACATTCATCGAGCTCTGGACTTGAAATAAGAACAGTGTCTGTGAGCCCACTGTGTCTGGTTCTGATTTAACCCATTCAATCCGGGAACGCATCTGTGTCATTTATGATTTATTTGGCTATTAAAAAAATAGCAGATCTACAAGCTCATAGCTTGTAGATCTTCCCGTTTCGGTAGTGACACTACCGAAACGAAAAAAAAAATTGTTCCCCCAAAAACCTGTTAGGAGTCATCAGTGGAGATCTTGTCGATCGGCTATTTTCTGCTAATGCTATCCCCACAATACGGATACTGGGGTGGTTAACAGTGCTTAAAGGGAAAGACCACTTAGTAGACGTTTGGGTTGTGTAGTTACCTTGCCATGATGCATCTCCAAAGGTGGGCAAGAAATCTAAAATAATTGCTCCATTGATAATTCAAAATATGCTCATTGAATTACATTGTATGCTGAAACAGCTCTCAAAGTCACTCTTTTAGCACAAAAGAACGCAAATAAAGTTGATTCAGACAATATAAATCATCACCAAACCCAGTACCGTTTGATTTTTAAATAAGGCTAACATCCTGTTGATTTTGCCATTTTTATTAAAAAGAAACCTGGACTGGATCCGCAGACCAGGATTCGGATCTTCAAATAGTAAAATCAGCAGGAAGTTGACATTTTTATTTAAAAAAAAAACAGTACTGGGTTTGGTGATGTTCTATATTGACTGAATCGCTTTGTGTTCGTTTATGTGCTAAAAGCTTGACTTTGAGAGCTGTTTTACCGTACAATGTAGGCATATTTTGAATGATCAATTTCTATTCAATGGCGCAATTATTTTAGTTTTCTTGTTCACCTTTGGAGTTACATCATGGCAAGGTAACTAACTACACAACCCAAACCTCTACCAAAGTGGTCTTGTCCTTTAACAACCAAAATCCAAAAGGCTGGAGTACTTCCAGTGAGCTTCATGGTGAGAGAGAGGACAAGAGTGAAGTCCAGCCACCTACTTTATAGAGGACAGTCCAGATGGGCCAGATCTCCACTGATGACACACTCCGCCCTCCAATCATTCTGAAACACATGACACATGGTTAGTAACCATGACAACCACACCAGTTACCCTGACAACCTCCAGGATTGTCACAATAATTAGATATAAAAATAGATAGCTGTGCTGTAAACAATTTAGGCTGACAAGAACAAAGTATTATGGCATTGAATAGCTTTCTTTTTTTTTAACAACAGGACTGCATGGCATTTTGTTTAAACTAAAGTATTGTATGACTTCATTTTTTATGACACAGTTGATTTCTTATACCAGGGGTCTTCAACCTTTTCAGGCCAAGGACCCCTTAGCTGAGACAGAGATGAAGCAGGGACCCCCTCTACATATTGTATAAAGTTGTGTTTCAGATTAAACTTTATTGTTTACTTGGTCTGCTCTTTTTTCTCTTTGCCAAAAATAGCCGATCTACAAGTTCACAATGTCAGTTTGTAGATCTGCTATTTTTGGCTAAAGTTCACCTCAGAAAAGGGATGCTAGGGTTCAAGTGGTTAAGGTAAAAAAAAATCATATCACACAAAGATTTGGCGGACCCCCTGTAGTAACTCTGAGGACCCCCTAGGGGTCCCGGACCCCCTGTTGAAGACCCCTGTCTTATACTATACATCAACAGACACTGACTGGTGTTTAATGGTATTTAATGTAAAATAACAATACAACCGCTAAACTTCCACTCAATAAGAATTCACAAAGGGAAAAAAAACCTCGTAATTGAAAAAATACACGGCCCCCTCACGTATTAGAAGGACTAGTCACCAGAAGTCCAGAACCAAGGAAAGGTGTTTTACACCGTTGGTTCTCAAAGTGGGGTCTGGGGACCCCCAGGGGTCCTTGGGGGGGGGGGTACCAGGGGGTCCCCAGCTAAATGAGTTAATATAGTGTCACAATCATTTTAACGACTTTAACCATATTTTATACTTAGGCTATTCAAGAATAGCAGATCTACAAGCTCATAGCGCAGCACAGAGGGCAGTGCTATGAGCCGTGCTATGAGCTTGTCGATCTGCTATTTTTTTTAATCCCTGGCACAAAATATTTCTGTGATGGGGGGTCCGCAGCCAAATACATATTGTGGGGGTCCTTGACATGAAAAAGATTGAGAACCGCTGATTTACACGACCCAAGGGGTCTTGCCCTTTAACCACTGTCTTAAACCCTATTTTTAGACACTGTCGTGTCCTGTCATACAGTATATTTAACACAGCCTCTAACTGTGTGCACATGTTGGCACAAAGCTGCCATTGTTGCCCACACTGGACAAACCCTGGGTTCATGGCTCAGTCACATAGGCTACTAATAGATAACCATGCTGTCGGGCAGAAACCTTATCTCCAGATTTTACCTTTTTGTGTTTTTTTCTTAATGAACGCCCTACTTTATCATACTACAGCGTCACACAAAAGCATTAAAAGCTGCAGATCCACAAGCTCCAAACGTGGCACGAAGCGACACATTTCGAGCTTGTGGATCTGCTACTTTTGCCATTTTTGAATTTGAATCCTGAAAAGTAACAGTTTTGGACAGATGACAGAGACGGTAAGCAGAGGTGGACATGGGATGCATTGATGTGCAATTTCGAAACAGGTGGTACACAGGACCGGTGAGTGATTTACGACGAACACTTAGAAAAGTAATCACCTGCACAGAATTCATTGACAGAAGGTAGGTTAATAACATGTCTTTGGTTTTGGTGCCATTTTATGAAACATAACCCAAGCTTTCCGTACAGCTGCAATCTTGGCGAGCTTAACATCGTTTAATACGATCAGATAGGACCCATCTGTTTCAATGAATGGCCTGTCAAGGGTTGGTTTTGCAACTTAGATGCCGGATTATATATATATATATATATGCATTATAGCATCCAAGTTGCTTAATGCTTGCGGCTACAGCCCTTGTGCAGTTCTCAGTTTGTTATCTCGGTGTCTTACAAGTTCACATGCGTCGCGATGCTACGCATTGTGAGCTTGTAGATCTGCTATTTTCAAAAGATTTTTATATATTTGAAAACTTGAAATGGGACATTCTGCATCATGAGTACTTTTACTTTTGGTACTTTAAGTACATTTTGATGCCAATACTTTTGTACTTTTACCCAAGTAAATTTTGAATTCCGGACTTTTACTTGTAACGGAGTATTTCTACATTGCAGTATTGATATTTGTTACGGCCCCTTTAACCTTGGCTCGCTCGCACAAGGGACCACAACATAATAAAGGAAATAGTCAGGTTTTTTCACACTTTGGTGGAAGTTTATTTTACCATACAGCATATAACAGCAAGTGTGTAATATTCTATGCTCCAGGAAATACTGTGTTGAATAATACTAGGAACACTCATGACTTGCAACAAAAACCTAACTAAAATCCTAACAAAGTAAAGTGATGGGCTGGCCAAGCTAAAAAGTGGGGAGTCTGGTGAGCCAGGCACTATGTGTCCGTCGTCGCCTCACCAGACTCCCATAAACTACCTAAACATATACTAAAACTAACCAGTAACGAAAAATCATACCAAATAATACTTACAGCCAGCCCATTGGAACTGAAATAAGGAAACACACAAATAAGCAAGGGAACAAATCTAATGTTGTGCTCTGCTGGGGTGCTGGGGAGATAATGGGAGCTGGCAACAGCTCCTCTTATAGCCTAGAGCCCTAGACCCTAATCACACATGACGCACAGCTGAGAAAGGGAGGGGCAGCCAGAGCCCTCCCAGGTGAGTGACAGGTGTCTAGCCAGACCAGGGCAGCAGAGCCAGCAAGGCAGGATAGACACTACACATAGTAGTCCAGGGGCCAAGGCAGATTTTGGTACCACCTAAGGTGGCCATACATTTTTGGTATTTTTGTATTCCTACATGTCTCTAGTTTATATTTTGGTATGATACATCTTCCAATTCAGTAGCTTAATGAGAGTAATCACTCTAAACCGGCTAATGTATCCGGTAGGAGACACAAAGTAAAATCTTTGTGTCTCCTACCGGAAATACACCCGGGCATCAAATTATTGCGACAAAAAACAAAATATATCCATGTATTCAAGGCTTCATGGGGTGTGCAATTGACAGAAAATAATATTTTTTTGGGTGAACTCCTCCTTTAAGTTTCCCAGGGGACTCTCTACCCATTCAGCTATGACCACCCTAGACCGAAGGAGGGTCAACTTTTACAAGCTTATGGAAAGCAGTCTTTTTCCATACACCAAAAATCTGAGAAGTTATCAATTGCACACCCCATGAAGCCTTGAATACATGGATATATTTTGTTTTTTGTCGCAATAATTTGATGCCCGGGTGTATTTCCGGTAGGAGACACAAAGATTCTACTTTGTGTCTCCTACCGGATACATTAGCCGGTAGGTAGTGATAACTGCCATTAAGCTACTGAATTGGAAAATGTATCATACCAAAATATAAACTAGAGACATGTAGGAATACAAAAATACAAAAACTTTACGGCCACCTCAGGTGGTACCAATTTGTGAAAATATCAGTGTTGGCCCCTGGACTATAGGACAAATAAGCATTAGTAAACACATCAACATAGAAAGACTGTAGACTGAGGTGTTAATATGTGCTAGCACATAACAATATTTTACTTAAGATTACTTGAGAGTACTTTTTCCACCACTGGAAGAGAGAATCAGCAGCAGCAGCAGTAGTAAAGATGGTAGAATGGACAGTCAGTCAGTCAGTCCTCAGTGTGCTGCTGAGGCCAGCAGGCCAGACCTGATGCCTGGCTGCCTGCTAGCATACACTGCTGCTGCCTGGGGCCGCCTGAGCCAAAGGGGGTCATGCCTATGTTCCCTCAGCCCTATGTTCCCTCAGCCCTATGTTCCCTCAATCCCTAACAATTTTATTTTATCCAAATTAGTCCCTATGTTCCCTCAGCCCTATGTTCCCTCAACCCTATGTTCCCTCATCCCAAATTAGACCCTATGTTCCCTCAGCCCTATGTTCCCTCATCCCAAATTAGACCCTATGTTCCCTCAGCCCTATGTTCCCTCATCCCAAATTAGACCCTATCTTCCCTCAGCCCTATGTTCCTTCAGCGTCACATATGGCCCTTCCATAATGTGCTGTTGGGGTCACCTGTTGGGTTCCCCCGGGCTCCCCAAGGTATCCCCAAAGGTATAAGACTATATATAGATATATTATTAGTAAGTTATAAGACTTCATAAACTTTTCTTTACACCGATGATGATGAACATTAAATTGTGGCTACGTGGTGCAGCTCCGACGGCCCGCTGCTCCGAAAGCCCACCGTCCGACAGCCGTCCCTGGGCGCGGAGGTGGACCGGGGACCCCCAGGGGTCCCTGGCTCCGGCGGCTTAACCCGACCGGTCTGTCGGTCGGGTCAGGCCTCTCCAGCCAGGGACCCCCGGGGACCCCCGGGGAGGCCTCGACCCGGCCCAGGGAGCCCCGAACCTGGGTACTCGCTCCAGTCAGGGGGGACCCTTGCCTCCGGGGGACACCCGGCTCTCCAGGCGGTCCCATGGACCCACTCTTAAGCACCCCTTAGCGGGCGTTAAGTGAAGTGACAGACCGCGGCCCAAGCACCGCGGGGACCTGGTGGTACAAACCAGAATAGTCGCCCCTGGGACTGTTCTGAACTTAGCGCGTCGGGCCCGGCTCACCGGCCGGTCCCGCGTACCCACGCTTAAGCACCCCTCGGCGGGCGATAAGTCGGGGGGGATCCCGCGGCCTATAGACCGCAGGTACCTGGTGGTACAAGCGGTGCCGCAATAGTTATCACGCCCATTAGCAGGGTCTTGTTTCCTCGCTGAAGATTGTCTTCTTTCCTCTATGGTCTGAGCTGATTTCATTTCTCTTGGCTATGGTTTCGCTAGGTAGCTGGTAGGGACAGTGGGAATCTCGTTCGATTAACTCGGGTGCAGCCACTGCTGAGTTGCGGGACAACCGCGGCGCCGGGCACAACCCACATAGATACGTAGCTGCTCGCAGGTTCATGTCAAGTTCCCCCGCCCCAACCCCATCAAGGTAACTTGCCTTGTGGGTCTACAATCGGGAACTTTGGTTTACTCAACTCCTGCGTGCGCCACCTATGTTGTCTACACCCATATCAGTTACTGTCCCGGCGTGGTCACTTGGCAGTGACTGCACGCCCAACTCAGACGAGTCTGCAGCGCCCTTAAAGACAAGCATATGCTACTGGCAGGATCAACCAGGTAGGCCTCCTGCTCAGCCACGGAGACAGAGTGCCCAGGTGAGGCGCGCACCGTGGGGTTGCCGGTCCGCGGAGACCGCCAAGGCCCCCCGTGAGAGGGGCGGCGGGAGCTCCCGGCGGCCAAGCTCCCCACGGCCAAGCTCCACAGGTACGTTCTAGAGCGAGTGGGCGTCCCGACCGGGAGACTTTTTCACAGGAGGGAGGCAGGGACGAGCGGGACGCCTCCTGGGCCACGGGGAGGGGACAGGGAGGTACAACGCGGAGATCCACAGACGGAGCCTCACGTCGGGCGAGGCTCCGTCGCCCTAGCTATCCTATGGCACCAGTCGGCCCTTGTCCGTAGCTTCCCCCTCTCCACCAGGGGAGAGCCAGGGCAACCTGAGGCTGCAACACTTCAGGCTGCAACCCCCAGGATCCATGGCCCTGCGAGGCACGGGGACGCCCCCGAATATGGCGCACCATGTCCGGCCATGGTCTCTAGCTACCCTATGGCGCGTGATAGTGATCCGTAACAACATTCTACCAAGACCCGCCCCAGACCCGAAAAGTCGCGCTGTGATTGGCCAGTGGTCACTTTGAGTGACAGTTGGGGCAAACGCAGTCCCCACAACATCATTTACTATTCTGTGCCTATCGGTACATAACTCGGACGGGGCTGAGTAGGCTCAAAGCGAACTTCGCAACGTTCGGCACAGCAACTCGCGCGAGGTGGTGCCTCTCGTGGCTCAAGTTCGCTTGAGACTGCGCCCCTCCGTCGCAGTCCGGTCCAAAACTATACTTTATTAGCCAAAAAAAAGTTGTCTGCAGTTGTTGGAAAAAACGTGCCTCCGGCAGGAGTCGAACTCGAGCCTGAGGGTCAGCAGCCTAACGCCTAGTGAGGTACGCCACGAATCCTGTTGCAATACTAGGGTTTTGGTCTGTATTAGATCAGTGGTTCTCAAACTTTTTCATGTCAAGGACCCCCAAATAGACGCTTATTACCCCACGGACCCCCATTTGAAAAGATAAGCCAGGGACCCCAATAAGAGAAGGTTTTTATGGCTCTCTAGCAGTGATTCTCAACCATTTTAATTTCAAGGACGCCCAGTTTAACATGCATTAGGCTACGGACCCCCATTTAATGGCATTTATACCTCTGGGACCCCAATTCATATTGTAAAATCAATGTTAATTTAACTCTGAGAGTGTACAAATGGAACCAAATGGACCCGTTTGTACACTCTCAGAGTTACAGAACCATAAGGGTCCATTTGGTTCCTGTCCATCATTTAGCTGGGGACCCCCTGGAACCCCCTCAAGTACCCCTAGGGGTCCCCGGACCCCACTTTGAGAACCAATGTATTAGACTGTAAATGCCCCCACCGTTCCCTCTGGGGGTGGAGTCCTTGTTTTCTCGTTTTTGTATTCAGCCAATCGCAGGACGGCAGGGCGGGGTTTGGTCAAATGTTGTTATGGAACAATATTACGCCCCTATGGCACAAGTGGCCACTTTCCCCCCCATGCGAAATGTCACGCATGGGAGAGGCAGCGAGCCCTAAAGCTCCTGAGCCTTCCGGAGATTTTTTCGGGTTTTTCGGCCACCGTTTGCCCGGGCAGCCACCCAGGGGCCCGGGGGGGGGGCACCGACGCGTGCGCACCGCCGGCCCGGATCCAACGAGCCCTCCGCCGGCCCCGGGCGACCCACGGACCGGGAGGTACGGGCCGTTTTAGCCCGAAAAAGCGCAGATCGACAAGCCGAAAAAAGTTGCCATTTTAGGCCGGGGGTCCTCCAGGGGGTCCCCGGGGACCTCTGGAGCCCATGCGGACACTTAGAAAAAAAACATTGAAATTTTTCAAATAACCGTTATTTTGGGGGTCTTCGCCGCCCCGTCGCTACCCCAGGAACTAGAAGGTGCCTCTTCCTGGGCATGATCCCTAGCTATCTTATGGCACGAGTCGACCCTTCTCCCTGGCTTCCCCCTTCCAGCAGGGGAGAGGCCAGGAGCCCTGGGCCTCCCGGCAGACTGCCGGGTTCACACTCGGTTGCTCTACCCGCAACGGGAGCCACCGTCCCTGGGCGCGGAGGTGGGCCGGGGACCCCTGGGGGGGACCATGGACTGGGGTTAGGCGCCGCCTTGTGGACACGGCCGGTATTGCGCCCCGCGGCCACCACAGGCCTATCCAGGCTTGTGGAACTGCTCTTTTTCCACAGCAGGACTTTGTCCCTTTTCCAGACCCACAACCGGGGACCCCCGGGGGTCCACGCCGGCCGCCCTTACCCGCCTCGGGAGCCACCGTCCCTGGGCATGGAGGTGGACCGGGGACCCCCGGGGGCGTGTACATTATGTCACAAGGAAAACTTGACCATGATGACCATGACCATGACTGACCATGATGCTGACCATGCTACTGACCATGATACTGACCATGATGCTGACCATGATGCTTGGGCAACATGCTTGGGCAACATGATTGGTCAAACTTAATTGCTTTGACCTGGTATATGTATAGTTTCTATCATCAATTCAAATTCAGACAGCTGTGAAACTGACTGATGTTTAAATTATATTGATAATTTCTCATCAATTCAAATTCAAACAGCTGTGAAACCTATAGGTACCTATAACAGCTGCAAAGAATTACTGATCATTGCAGTGAACTATTGAACTTTTATCACAGCTAATAAAGTAAAATAGTAATAATAATAATGATACATGTCTATACTAATATAGAGCTTTTGTAGATATCCAAAACAACTATATTACCAAAAAAATGAGTTTAAAGGTATAATAAGCTATGTAAAACTTAGCTTATTATAAGAAAAATAAAAATAAAGGGGGATTTAAAAGAGTACAAACAAAGTTCTGATATACAGACATGAACATTATACAGTCAAATGAATACGAAAAAGGGAGTTTAATACTTGTATCAGTCATAGGAAAATTATGGGTAAATTATTTTATTTTATCCATTACAAACCTAAACTTAAAGAAATCGTTTTGATGACTGAAGCAAATAACCACTCCTGATATTGACATAATACTGACATGATACTGACCATGATACTGACCATGATACTGACATAATACTGACCATGATACTGACATGATACTGACATGATACTGACCATGATACTGACCATGATACCGACATGATACTGACCATGATACTGACATGATACTGACATGATACTGACATGATACTGACATGATGCTGACCATGATACTGACCATGATACTGACCATGATACTGACCAGATACTGACATGATACTGACATGACACTGACATGATACTGACATGATACTGACATGATACTGACATGATACTGACATGATACTGACCATGATACTGACCATGATACTGACCATGTATCATGTCAGTATCATTACTGACATGATACTGACCATGATACTGACATGATACTGACAGACAGACAGACAAGACAAGACAAGACAAGACAAGACAGACAAGACAAAACATTAGAATATTACATGGGCTGATGGAACATAAGGCTGAAGGAACATAAGGCTGAAGGAACATAGGGCTGAGGGAACATAGGGCTGAGGGAACATAGGGTCTATTTTGGGATGAGGGAACATAGGGTCTAATTTGGGATGAGGGAACATAGGGCTGAGGGAACATAGGGATGAGGGAACATAGGGCTGAGGGAACATAGGACTGAGGGAACATAGGGTTGAGGGAACTTGAGTACGCTCCCAGGCAAAGGACCTGCACAACTTCAATGCTTGTCAGAGACCACCCTCTGGTGGCTGTGGGTGAACTGCACCCGAGTTCTATCTCAGTGGGTTAAAGTAAAAAGTACATTTACTCAAGTACTGTACTTAAGTACAATGTTGAGGTATTTTTTTTACTTTACTGGAGTATTTTAAATCTTCAGTACTTTTACTTCTACTCCACTACACATCTCAGAGGCAAATATTGTACTTTTACTCCACTACAATTATTTGAAAAGTTTAGTTACTACTGTAGTTACTTTGCAGATATAAATGATTACATTATAAAACGTACATTTACCACTTCAGCCCTGTTTTATACATAGGCAAATAGCCGATCTACAAGCTCACGACGCGTCACAACACCGCAACGCGTTGTGAGCTTGTAGATCTGCTATTTTCAAACAGTTTAATACTTTTACTTTTGATACTTGAAGTATATTTTGATGCCAATACTTTTGTACTTTTACTCTAGTAACATTTTGAACACAGGCATTTTACTTGTAACAGACCACAGACCCTCACTTTGAGAACCAGTGCTTTATAATAACTTACATTTTTAGATTATTCTTTTTTTGCATGAAAGTATAGCCATCAAACATGGTCAACCTCTCTTATAGTCTGTCTGTCTGTCTGTCTGTCTGTCTCAATGGCATGGACGTCAAGCGAAAAGTATTTCCAGATTTCGAGTACAAAAGTACCGTTTCAAAGTGTAGAGTATGTGCTTGTGAATGCTTGTGTCCGTATGTTTGTCAAACAAGGAGACCTAAAACTCTGTGTGTTCTGCATTCAGCAAAGAGACAACATTTGGCATCCAAAAGGGCCCATAGAAAACACACTCATCGGCTGCATATAAAATTTACAATTTAGGCATTTAGCAGACGCTCTTTATCCAGAGCGATTTACAGTAAGCAAGGTAAACAAATACTGTACATCAAATGCAGAGAGACAGTGTAATGTCTCAGTACCTAGCATCAGTCTAAACATTATAATACAAAAAAGATATATATATGTAGGCCTACATTGGAACTATACGAACTATAGGATGCCTGGTCAAAATAAACCTGGCATCTGTCAACATAACATGCAATCTAAATTACATTTTAACCTTTGCATAAGACTGCAAGGTCGTCAAGGCCAGGTCAGTCAGGTAATATCAGGTCTGTCCTAGCTCCTATCCTCACTGGAACAAGGTTAGGTACAGAAGGAAAGGATATGAAGGTAGCTATATTTTTCAAAATATCTGTGAGAGCTTGGAGATTTGATTTGAGCACCCATAGAATGTGATCTGCACGTGTGTACTGTACATTGAAATTTGAACATGTAACCTGTACTACACGCGCACGCACACACACACACACACACACACACACACACACACACACACACACACACACACACACACACACACACACACACACACACACACACACACACACACACACACACACACACACACACACACACACACACACACACACACACACACACACACACACACACACGCGCGCACACAGTGAAGTCACAGAAAAAAATATTCACATATTCACACTGTCTAACAGTTGCGCAACAAGAATTGTTTCTTTTTTGTGGCTTCAAATATAAATTTGCAAGTGTAGGCTATACATATTTTATGCAAATGGTAAAATCTGAGCTCAAATCAAACTTTATATAGTCCTTTCCTTCTTTACATAACCTTGTAGGAATGAGGACAGAGGGGCGCCTCTAGAGCAGAATAAGGACCTGAGATGCAGAACAAAAACTGAAGCTGAAGTCGAGAGACTTTCTGAAGACTTTGGCTCCATCTACTGGGAGCCATGGAAGACTGTTCTCCAGAATGCATGTCATCATGATCTCACAAAAAATGTCCTTTGTTAACCAGACACTAAACACAGCCTTTAAAATAACTCCATGAAAATGAGAATAATCAGATATTGTCTCTGTCAGGTGAAAACTTTTCAGGATTCAAATTCAAAAATATCAAAAGTAGCAGATCTACAAGCTCGAAACGCGACGCGTTTCGAGCTTGTAGATCTGCTACTTTTGATGCTTCTGTGTGACGCTGTAGTATGATCAAGTAGGGCATTCATTTACAAAAAAAAACACACCCAGTGTGAAGTGAGCGGTGTTATTTAGAAACAACAGTGGTCATCACAGTGATGGAAGCTCACTTTTTTTTTTAAATGATTTTTTTGAAATGCGTGGTGATATTTATAGGTTATTATTTCATCGTGCGTCTCGCTAGCCAATCAAAGCAAAGGGTCTGAATAGAGTCAGCCAATCACGGTACGGCGAAAAGGGTGTGAATAGAGTCAGCCAATCACAGTACAGGGAAAGATGAATTCCCAACCCCACTTATAGGAGCGGCTACACCGCTCAAAAACACAACACGTTAGAATATGGAGATAAGAGGTTTCTGCCCGACAGCAAACGATAAGCATTTGGTCTGCTGGGGTATCACAGCCAGGCGATATTTGCTGACATTTGAACCCTTTGGGGAGTGAGGCCAGAACGTTTGCAGTCAACTGTAGACAATGTTGTCATCATTTCAGGAACATGTGTTCTTCAGAGGCATGTCGTATACTGTCAGGTGGAAACCTTGTACTGTACGTCCAAAACAGTTACTTTTCAGGAAATGAGGGAAAAAGAAGAACCTGTGTTCTAATGAATCCAATGTAAGCTTTTATGTAGTCACAAGCTCTTGTTTCAGAAATAACGAAAAGCAGGAGATCTACAAGCTCACAATGCTTCGCAATGCCTGATTGTGATACAGCGTCACAATCATTTCAACCACTTTATCCGTTTATATGTTGGTTATTCAGAAATAGCAGATCTACAAGATCACATCGTGGCACGAAGTGACGTACTGTGAGCTTGCAGATCTGCTATTTTTGAATTGTTTTGAAAAATATCGAAAATGTTTGGAACATTTTTAATAATTTAGATTTTTCTTTTTACAAATCTTCTCTTCTTGGGGGTCTCCCTGGCACAATACCTTTTCAGATGGGGGGTGTGCAACCAAAATAATACATAACAATTTGAATGAATTTATGGAAAGAAAAAAATGGGGGGAAAAGTTGAAATATGGAGATACAAGGTTTCTGTCCGCCAGGTGTACATTAGTACAGGGGTTTTCAACAGGTGGTCCGTGAAGGTACCACTTGTGGTCCCTGAAGGTATTGCATGTGGTCCCTGACCATGTTGCAATCCCCCCCCCCCCCCGTTCCACGGAATAGTGCATATTATTGACCTGGTGACCTATGATGACATGTACTTGACCTATGATGACATGTACTCGACCTATGATGACATGTACTCGACCTATGATGACATGTACTCGACCTATGATGACATGTACTCGACCTATGATGACATGTACTCGACCTATGATGACATGTACTCGACCTATGATGACATGTACTCGAATTTCAATTCCACAGAAAAGGGAGTTAGAATCTCAAGAAGGGGAAGTGTACCGGATTGAATGATGGAGTCATCATTATTTGGAAAAATGTGCCCATTTAATTGCATGTGTCTGTGTAGTGATGTACCATTGGTTGAGAAACAGTGGGATCTACAGTATAGACATGGACGCATGCATAGCAAGTGTTACCAAAGCACTAATCTTAGCTCATATCCCCACCCAACACAACAGTGGTCCCCAGGTTGATTCTTAGTCAGGGTGGTGGTCCCTGATTCACAATCAGTTGAAAACCCCTGCAAGAGTACATTACATTCTACAGTGAGCACATCATCATTTTAAATGTGGTAATTCTCACAGATGAGCAGCCATTCCCAAAGACACCATGAAAAGGAATGGGTTCCTGATGACAGTAGTGGTCAAGACTGAACATCAGAGTGCTGCCAGGATTCAACCAGCCCATTAAGCACCAATATATCCCTCAATATATTTTAATCACTTGGCTATGAATGATTTATCTGTCTGACAGTGCACGGCGCCATCCCCATGTTCATTTGGGAGCCGTTATAACTGGGTTCGGCTAAATGATGATAAAAATGAAGTTTATTGCCCCGTTGGCAGTGGCGGACAGTAACAAAGTACATTTACTGTACTTACTGTACTTTACTTGAGTATTTGTATGTTTTTTTAATATGACTTTCACTCCACTACTATTTCCATGTCAAATATTGTACTTTTGACCTCACTGCGTTTCTAGGAAGGGGAGAAAGTACATTATGAATTAACCACTTAAGCCCTATTTCAAATATATATATTTTTTAAAAACATTTTTAAACATTTTTGGGGAAAATTTCAATACAGCAATGCATCGATATTTAAAAGACATTGTCCTTTATAATTTGTGCTTTTGAATACTTGGTGACTTATGTAACTTTCCTCCCGGATTTGAACCCGATTTCCTGCGCAATTGTTTTTACCATTGAGCCTGCCTGCTTGCTCAGGGGATAAATTGAATCTTGACATTCAGGTAAAAATTCTTGTCAAATGCTGTGTATAGGTGAGACATGACCTTTGACACAATCTAAATGTCTCAATAGAAGAGCAGGGAGACAGCGCCGGACCACCGGCCTTGCGGTCCGGGCACCTAGGCTGACAGCGTGTTGCGGGTTTGAATCCCGATCCCGATGACCTTTTCTGCTTGTCACTTCCCGTCTCTCTCTCCCGATTTCCTGCCGATCTACTATATACTATCAATAAAGGCAGAAGCCAAAAAAACAACAACAGGGAGACAGAATACAACTACCCTAATTGTATAAGTTATATTGTATTAACATACTCTACCATACAGATTAGACAAAATATCATCACGTCAGACCCAGAATTAACCCGGAAGAAAAAAAATCGTCTTGTTTACTTCCTGTTTATTTCCTGAAGGGGAAATGCCTATATCTTTGTTTCTCTTGCTTTATACGGTCAAAACAAGGCATTTGTACCGTATCGCGCAACAGGCCACACTGTACTGTATAGCGCGCGGCTACTGTTTTTTTTTTGTCCCGTGACTCCTGAGATCTGCGTGCGTGTAATGCGGCGATCTTTGTGCGTACAGCGATCACGGAAAATATTCCATGATTTTTCAAAGGTAGGTAAAAACACTTGTTTTTTTGCTGGCACTGGGGGTGACACTTTTACACTTTTACTCTGGCAGTTAAAGAGTTCATTCTAATTTGAATGAAGCAACCTTCACTGGTAGTTGAGTAATATTTGCCCAGGAGGAGTATGTATACTTTGACTCAAGTAGTGGGGGTGAGTACTTTGTCCAGCGCTGCTCGTTGGATCATGGGTTAAAAAAAAAGTTTAAAAAGAGAGAGAGAGAGAGAGAGAGAGAGAAATTGCATTGTCCACATGTGCTATCTGCCACTTCCTGTGTGCATTGCGTCCGCGTGCGGCGCTGCCAATGAGCGCGCTTGCTACAGAAATTCCACTGGATTCCGGTAAGTAGTGTTTGACAGCTTTCCTGGACCTGACGGGAAATCGTCTCTTTGGGGCGCAAGATTATAACCTCTGCAAAACCGCCGGTCAATGGAAAAGTCTTAATCCACTCATAGGAACAACCACTCCCTGGTGTAATATTGGCTCATATAGACATGTGGAAGGTGACCGATTTGACCAAAAACAAATAAATTCTTGTAAAGAAGAAATAAATCCGCTGAGGAACATACTGTAAGTGTGGGGAGAGGAAGAAGAATATTTTGGTCTGTGTTTCCTTGCGAGGCAGTTTTTTCGGGTGTACAGTACGGCTTCAATGCAGTGCTGCTGGACTCCAGTACTGTACTGTACTTCTTAGTGAAATTCTATTCTACGACATATTAAGTTCATTCACCGTTGTGCTCCAGCTCTAAGTATCTGCTGCTACTTTTTTTTTAACCTCATGGCAGCATGTTATGTACTCACCCAGCATATCGTTGAAACCTCTTGTCTCCATGTTTTAAACTTTTTGCTTTTTTCCGTAAATGAATGTAATTAACGTGATCACACTACAGCGTCACTCAAAAGCATCAAAAGTAGCAGAACACGGTGCGAAGCGACGCCTTTTGAGCTTGTAGATCTGCTAATTTTGCGACTTTTGAATTTGAATCCTGAAAAGTAAAGGTCCTTACACGTTTTTTTCATGCGAATAATACGTTTTTTAAAAAAAAACGTATAAAGTCAATGCAAGCTTCCACATCAGTTCCGCAGAGCGAAAAAGCGCCTTTTATTTATTCGGGGCGAGTCCGAACAGTTTGGGACATACGAGGTTTCTACCCGAAAGAGACGCTAATGTTCTAAACATCAGAATCAGCTTTATTGTCACATAACAGGTTTACAGAAGTAAAAAAGTGGGTGAAATAGTTTTCGTGCATGGTTCCCATCGTATCGTTATTTCCATAGAAGAAAAGAAAGGAAGAAGAAGAAGAGGGGGGGGGGTGGGGGGGACAAGAGGGACTGGAGATCAATCAAAGAAAACAAACAAATGATCTACATATTTACACATAGTACCTGAGATAAGATATAAAGGTTTGTGAGCATAGTAGCAGATGTAAACTGTGCCGACGTCTGATGGCAGCCGGGAGGAAGCTGTGGCCACGGTCGTTGTACACAACTTATTGTGTACAGTTCCTGGAGCGTGGGGAGCTCACCTCCCATTATGCCCCCTGACGATCACACAACTCGCCGTACTGTAGGCTTATCTTTTATCCGTACAGTTTCTATACCAGGCCGTAACACAGCCTGATAGAACGTCCTCAACTGAGCTGTTAGTACAGCCTGAGGATGTGGTGTCCTACTCTCGACTTCTTCATGTAATACCTGCTATTACACAGGCTATCTGTAGAATATATACGTATGTATGTAGATGTCTTTCATTATCTGTCCCGTGTGTTTTTTTTCCATACTGCTCTACCCAACCTCTATCCTCTCTCTCTTCTCACTAAAACTACTAAATGACAGAGCGCACACGGAAAGAAAATGTTTACACGTGTAAACATGTGATGTGAATAAAGATGATTCTGACTCTCTGATTCTCTGATTCTGTAAACTGTAGAGATGGACATTCTGGGCCGATTCGGATACCAATGTTTAAAACAACTATTTTGGCCGATACCTGATACCGATATTTGTTTATTTAGTTTTGTTGTTATTCATTCCCCCATTTGTGGCAGGGAAACGAATACATCTACATTATAAAGAATAATTGTTCTGAATCTTCAGCTTCTTCTTAGGCTGCAGATAACCAACACCCTTTAGTCGGCGCAACGCTGATGCATCAGTGCAAAAGGAAAAATATATGTTTTTTCTCCTTTGTCAGATTCTGTTGGCAGAATCTGTCTTGAGAGATTAACAACAGATAAACATAGGCTACTGACATCCGTGAATGTCAACTTAATTGCAGATATGCCGATGACAGTCAACAAGGCGAATGTCGGACGACACAGATATACGGCGGACATATTGGTGCATCCCTAGTAAACTTGTACCTGAATAAACAGGCAGAATGAAAAGCAGTACACACATAGGGGATGTAGTTGACAACCAACATACTTTATCTAACATCTCAACTGACTTGGCCTGGCATTGACCTGACTGATGGCGTGGATACAGGCTGTTGTAAATGTAGCATGCATGGATCTGCATAGTAGTCGGTCTAGCGAGTGCCAGGCTAACCCTAACCCCCTAATTAGCACTGTCGCTAACTCATTGGTTCTCAAAGTGGGGTCCGGGGACCCCCAGGGGTCCTTGAGGGAGTTCCAAGGGGTTCCCGGCTAAATGATGGATAGTTAGGAACCAAATGGACCCTTATGGGTCTGACAACTTTGTTCCATTTGTACACTCTCGGAGTTAGATTAACATTCATTTTACAATATAAATTCGGGTTCCAGAGATAGAGAAACGCCATTAAATGGGGGTCCGTAGCCTGGGGGTCCTTGAAATTAAAATGGTTGGGAATCACTGCTAAAAAGCCGTAAAAATCTTCTCTTATGGGGGTCCCTGGCATATCTTTTCAAATGGGGGTCCGTGGGCTATTAAGTTTCAATTTGCGGGTCCTTGACATGAAAAGGTTTTTCATGTCTATCATGATTTTTTTATTGACTATCAATGTTGCGCCCTCCATCCAGCTATTACACTGGCCTGGGGGCGCAGCCCAAGGACAGAGGTAAAAAAAGAGAAAACATACAGGAGAAGACAGAGTAAATGTACTTAGTTACTTTACACCACAGTTTTTAAGTGGTTAAAACTGAATTTATCACAGTCCAGAATGTAGGCAAATGCTGCGGTATAGGAGCAACACAGGCCTTCATTGTCTGTTGCTCTTGAACTAATCATCCTCCATTCTGCTCTGCTTCCCATCAGGATCAATAACACAACACTCATTCAGTGAGAAGAAGCTTGGTCTTCATTAGACTTTTAACCAGGTCCAGTTATATGGTCTCTGACTAATGCACAGCAGTGGTGGAAAGGAACTAAGTACATTTACTTCATTTTGAACAGTGGTGGAAAAAGTGCTCACATTTTTTACTTGAGGAAAAGTATCAATACTGCAATGTAGAAATACTCTGTTACAAGTAAAAGTCCGGAATTCAGAATTGACTTGAGTAAAATTACAAAAGTATTGGTATCAAAATGCACTTAAAGTACCAAAAGTAGAAAGTACTCATTTTGCAGTGTCCCATTTCACAAGTTTTCAAATACATAAAATGTCTAAAATTCTTTTGAAAATAGCAGATCTACAAGCTTTGAGCTTGTAGATCTGCTATTTTCAAATGGCCGAAATCTATATAGGCCTGAAGTGTTTCATGTATGCTTTTCAATAATAAAAAAATCTAAATCTACAAATTAACTAAAGTTTTCAAATAATTATAGTGGAGTAAAAGTACAATATCTGCCTCTGAGATGTAGTGGAGTAGAAGTAAAAGTACTGAAAACTGGAAATACTCCAGTAAAGTCAAAAATACCTCAAAATCGTACTTAAGCACAGTACTTGAGTAAATGTACTAAGTTACTTTACACCACGTGCATATAACTCAGTGTCTCTGTATGACATAATGTTAACCATTCCACAATTATACGGCGGGCCGTTCAACTTGAAGCAGCCATGATGATGACTTTTACACTCAAAGCTGTGTGCCTGGAATGTGGTAAGACAGCCCTGACAAAAGACTTGTCCCTTTTAATTCTCAGGGAAAACACACATACGGTGAACTCACTCATGCACCGCAGAGAAATAGAAGCCAAATGGGGTTTGCCTTTCATGTCGCTGCGAGCTTCACTTTATGGCTAGGGTTTAACGCCGGAGACTGAAAATGTCATTGTCACACATATCCTGGTGGCAGCATGGTGAGGTAATGGCTAATGGCTAATGGACTGGAGGACACACTCTCTCCCTCTCTCTCTCGCTCTCTCTGCGTCTGTCTCGGTCGCCCGCTGTTGTCACCTATCCCGCCACGATGCCAGACACAGTGACCAGCACCATGTGCTGTACGGTCGTGGTACACCAGTGGTTCTCAAACATTTTCATGTCAAAGGACCCCCAAATTAATGTGTATTTGACCACGGACCCCATTCTGTAAAGATTTAATGTCAGGTACCCCCTTATAAGATGTGTGGCTATTTTCAAACACCGTTTGTTTAGTTTAAAGCTGTTCACTACTTTTACAGAGAACCCCCTGGACCCGCCTGTATAGATCCCCCTGAGGGTCCCCGGACCCCCTCTTTGAGAACCAGTGATAGAGACAACATGATCAATGTATGAAGAAAAAGAAAGAAAGAAAGAAAGAAGAAAGGAAAGAAGGGAAGGAAGGAAGCAGAAGAGAAACAAGATGCGACCACAGACCAACTGTGACAGAACCCAAATGTGCTACCACCTCTGTCTGCACTTCACCGGGACAGACAGACAGACAGACAGACAGACAGACAGACAGACAGACAGACAGACAGACAGACAGACAGACAGACACACAGACACACACAGACCCACAGACAGACAGACAGACAGACAGACAGACAGACAGACAGACAGACAGACAGACAGACAGACAGACAGACAGACAGACAGGCAGACAGACCGACCGCAGAACAAACCAACGCAGTGAAGTGAATAGAGGAGTCACTTCTGACAGGAAGTCATTGCTCACTGCATGCATCACTGCTCAGACACACAAACACACAACGTGTGTGTGTGTGTGTGTGTGTGTGTGTGTGTGTGTGTGTGTGTGTGTGTGTGTGTGTGTGTGTGTGTGTGTGTGGTAGAGGGAGGGTTAAACGGAGGCCATGCAGGCAGTGAGGACACAGAGAGTTGAAACAGACGTCTTGCGTTATTACATCTTTTAATGCAGGGTTTCTCAAACTTTTTCATGTCAAGGACCCCCAAATTGATATGTAATTGACTGCGGACCCCCATCTGAAAATGCTTTGTGCCAGGGACCCCCAGAAGAAAAGATTTGAGCAAAAAATGTTGCTTAAAAAAAAATATATATATTCCAAGATTTGCACAAAGGTTCACGATTTTTCAAAAATAGCAGATCTACAAGCTTGTAGATCTGCTATTGCTGAATAGCCAAAGTATAAAATGTGGTTAAAATGATTGTGACGCTACATTAACTAATGTTGCTGGGGACCTCCTGGTAACCCCTCCCCCCCAAAGACCCCGGACCCCACTTTGAGAACCGCTATCTTGTGTCCAATCCCAATTAAAGTACCGAAGGTAGAAATCTAAACTAAAGTAACCTCTGAGGTGTAGTGGAGTTGAAGTAAAAGTGTTGAACATTTGAAATATTCCAGTAAAGTAAAATTACCTCAAAATTGTACTTGATACAGTACTGAAATGTAGTTACTTTCCACCACTGGTACAGTACACAAATATTGCAGGCACGCACACACACACACACACACACACACACACACACACACGCACGCACGCACGCACGCACACGCACACACGCACACACGCACGTTAAGGAGAACAGAACACAATGCAAACGGAGGCCAGCAGCAGGACACAGAGAGTTGAAACAGGCGTCTTGCGTTTGCATCTTTAATGCACAAGTCATGCATCTGGAGGGACACGGTGTCCTCGCTGTGATCGCTATGGAGAGGGGTGAACACAACGAACAACACACACACACACACACACACACACACACACACACACACACACACACACACACACACACACAGGCCTGGGAAAGCAGCGACCGAGAGGAGACACTCTTCTCATGACAGAGGGATGGATATTATGCAGAAATGTCAAGAAGACAAGTCATCCATAAATTCCCACGCAAGCTGTGAACTGTCATTGATTGTTGGCGTCTTCCACAACTAAACGGAGGGTCCCTCTTTTTTGTACTCTCTTTCTTTTTTTTAAAAACCTTTTTTTACGGTTTTATTATTATTATTACCTATGCTGCTGCATTGTCTGAACCAAAATAAGTTTTACTCTCATGTACCTGTACACAAGATGTAACAATAAAGCACAACCTTGAAGCTTGAAAAGTTACTACAACGGGAGGCGCCAGATCTTTGTGTGCTAAGAACCCCAACTTTTAACACTTTAACACTTCTTATCAAGTTATATGGAATTCAATTAGTTTAATTTGCAACATAATATATATATCTCAGCTAAGGGGTCCTTGGCCTGGAACAATTAAAGTTAGATAACATGCTATTTTTGTTGCACAACACTGTCATACAACGCAGTATAAATCAGGCCATTGTAAGTGGAATATGCCCTGCCAATGATGATTTTGCAGTTTTCTGTTTCTGAACACGCTGGTCTGACAGAGCCTGATAGGCAGGTCATCTGTCTCTATCTGCTATTGTTCCCTATACTTTCTCTATCTGTCTGTCTCTTTGTGTGTGTCTCTCTGTCTTTCTCTGTGTGTCTCTCTCTCTTTGTCTCTCTCTCTGCGTCCCTCTCTCTGCCTCTCTCGGCACCTGCAGAGATGTCAGGTTATGCAGCATAACCTGACATTAGGTATTGCGGTATTGCAATATGCGGTATTAGGTATTGAGGTATTGCGTAACCTGAGCGCGCGTGTGTGCGTGTGTCAGACAAAACAAAGGCGCGTTGTGTTTGACAAGCAGCCTCTGGTCAGAGACAACCTGAGGCCAACCTACTCAGGTGGCTGATTTGGACACACACACACACACACACACGCACACACGCACACACGCACACACGCACACACACACACACACACACACACACACACACACACACACACACACACACACACACACACACACACACACACACAGCAGAACAGATTGAATGCAAATCAGAGAGCCACAGACATACACAAACAAATGGACCTGGCAACGTAGTGACGCGGTCAGACAGTTATGTAGATTAAGTACATAGCTGTCTGCGTGCGTCATCAGTCACGTCCAGACATTCACACTTATGAGGACAAACACATGAGGGACACACACACACAATACACAAACACATGCACAAACTGGAGATACGCCATGCATAGGGCTGTCACCATCGTTAAATCTCAGTTTACGATGGTGCTATATTACATATTTATATATAAACCATAAAGGTTGAGCAGTGTCCGGGTCTTTTCTGTTTTCTGTTATTGTGCCGAAAGCTTTCACAGAAAGCAGCTGATCGACAACAACTCACGACGCGACACATTGTGAGCTTGTTGATCTGCTATTTTCTGCGAAAGCTTTCCCCGCTAATAGAGCACCAAGGTCTGACATAATTTACACATCCTACCTGGGTCGCGTTTTTTTCCCCCCCAACCTGAATTCCCATAGACGTGTTTAATATCGCGTCAAATAAGAACTGTGTTCCAAAAATAAACAAATGATTTGTTGGTTTGACTCTTATGGATATGAAGCATCAACTGACGGTGAGAAAACGCTAATGTTACTTCCGCCGAATTAGTACATTTTTCGCCAGAAACAGACTATCAAATATGAGTGACTGACTATCATAAACGATACAGAGCCTCCTTCCTGACAATATGGGCAGGACAGTTTGTTTATTTTTGGACCACAATTCTTATATGAGACGATTCTATTATGACCAAATGTTATTCTCCATAGAGAAATTACTTCTACGACCCAGGGGATGAACGAGTGAGGTCAGGACTTCTGTACTCTATACAGGTGCTGGGGTTTAATTGGTTAATTGTCAAACGAGTAATTGTGATTCATGATTCCATTGCGTGTTTGGCATTGAACATCGAAACATACAGTATAAATGCATTTTTCTTTTGCCTTTTAGGCTTTGTAGATAAAAGATGGCACAGGGCAGATATGACAAAATAATTTAAAATGCACAAAGCCTATTAGTGAAATATACAAGGGAATTGCTGACTTGTTAGAAGGATTGGGGATAAAGCAAGAGAGGCGAGGTTGAGATGGTTTGGACATGTGCAGAGGAGAGATGAGGGGTACATTGGGAGAAGGATAGATGGAGCTGCCCTGTAAGAGGAGAGGAGGAAGGCCAAATAAGAGGTTTATGGATGCAGAGAGAGAGAACATGCAGGTGGCAGGAGTGACAGAAGAAGATGCAGAGAGCAGAAACAAATCCACTGTGTTGGTGATGACCCCTGATGGTAATCAGCAGCAAGAATTGTCGAAATAAATATTGTACTATAGCAAAAACAGGATAAAATAGCTGATCCACAAGCTCACTATGCATAATACTCTATTTTTGTTTTTTTAAAATGTATGATTTTTTTTGTTGCTCAAACTGTCCATCCATCCATCCATCCATCCATCTATCTATCTATCTATCTATCTATCTATCTATCTATCTATCTATCTATCTATCTATCTATCTATCTATCTATCTATCTATCTATCTATCACTAACACTGTGAGGAAGTCTGCACAGTAAAATAGAAGTAGAACCATTACATATCATGAAATGTCAGTAGCTTTGACATGTGGTTTGAAACGTTGAAGGTCAATTTGTCAAACTAATTGTTCCCTCATATCAACAGTGTCTGTTGATATGTCTCTATATACAGTAGGCCTAGTATCATTTCACAGCGCCTGTCCCTGACAAAGTCACGAAATGTTGAAACAGGAAACAATTTCTGTGCCCTTGTTTTTTTTTTAAATACCACAAAACTACATAGAACTGTTGCATATTAAGATGTAGTAATTGACATTAGGTTCTTTTTCTTTTTTACATTAAAACAACATGCTGACAGCGCCAAGAGAGGAAAACCTCAATCTTATATCCAAACATACCAGGCCACTGGTACTATACATGAACTTAACTTCATTCTAATGAATACAACATAAAACACTGGATGGATGTCTAGATCAGTGCTTCTCAAACGATTTCATGTCAAGGATGCCCAAATCGATATGTATTTGGCCGCGGACCCCCCATTTGAAAGGGTTTTGTGCCAGGGACCCCCAGAAGAGAGGATTTATGTTAAAATAAATTCACAATTACTCAAAACATTTTCGATATAATTCAAATATTTTCGAAAATAGCAGATGTGCAAGCTCGCAGTGCGGCACGAAGTGACGCACTGTGAGCTTGTAGATCTGCTATTTTTGAATAGCCAACATTATAATAGTTAAAGTGGTTAAAATGATTGCTATATTGACTACTTTGGCTGGGGACTCACTTTGAAAACCACTGGTCTAGATGATGAACCTTTGATCTAATTCATGCCAATATAAGCATAGTCCTAGATTTGTATTTGACACTGTTAACCCTCTCATAGCCACTTAAAAGTAGTGTGTATGTGATATGTCTTTGTTAAAGGACCACTTCGCCCATTTTCAACTCTATGTCTCATTATAATACGGTACCATTCTTTTTTACTCGCTCTGTGTCTCAGAGGGCTGTGGACAGCTCAGAAACCCAAGCTAATAGAAACGGCAGGCTTTCTATTCTAGAAGTCATTGTTCTGCAATTAATAATAAAATGAAATAAAAAACATCTTGTTTGAACTTTGAAATGACCAAACCTGCCTACCGATGATGTCACTGGTAGGCGGATTTCTGAACTGTCCACAGCCCTCCTCTGAGTCAGTCTGAGTGGACAAAAAAGGTTCCATTATAAAATTAGTGAAGACCGATTATATTAAGAAAGGTTCAAAATGGGTCAATGGTCATTTAAAACAAAAATATTTTTGTTAAACTTAAAAAGTTAAAGCTCTGTATTCTGATAGAGTATAGAGTGTTTGTTCAGTAACAGGGGTCTCCCCGGCTCTCCGGCTCTTTAGTAAACAGAAAATACAATTTTCGAGTCGGTCACAAATTTTGTTTCAGTTCCAATTCTGTCTGCTTAATTTTGTTTTTGTTTCATAACTTCCAATTCCACTTATTCATCCTGTATCCTGTGTGAGTTTTGTTCATTTCACCAAATGTTTGCCACAGACTATATACACTAGGCTTTATGCCCTCAAGTCATTTTTATGGTTTTAAATCTTTTTTTTTAGCTTTGTCATGTTTCATACAAATATGTTACTCAAGTACTGTACTTTGAGGTTCTTTACTTGAGTATTTCCAATGTTATAATACGTTATACTTCTTCTCCACTATACATCTCAGAGGCAAATATCTTTTTACTCCACTACAACAATTGGAAGACTTTAGTTACTAGTTTACTTTTCATAATTAGATTATTATTACAAAATGCATTAACCAATTAAAGGGATATTTAACTTTCAAACATGTCTGGGGTCCTTACAAAAGCCAGAGTAGACTCTATGTTATACTATTTGCAAAAGTTTTTTTTTTTTTACAAAAAATGGAAATGGGACATAATAGGTACTCTTCGTACTTTGTATACAAATTGATGCCAATACTGTTGTACTCAAGACAAGTAAAAGAGGACTTTTACTCGTTACAGAGTATTTTACATTGTGGTATTGCTATGTTTATGCTTACTTCTTCGGAGGGCCACTGTTCAAAACACACTGTTTTCTAACCCTTATGTTTCATTATTAATATTTTTTTGTTCCTAGTTACACCGCCATTTCTGCAAAACAAAACAGATGACTTGTTGCTTCTGGACTTGCATTTGGGGGAAAAACACGTTATGATATTAATATTGCAGATGAAAGCCCCAGTCCCAGAAAGCCAGAACACCCTCTCTGCTCCGTCTGTCCACTTTCTCATATCCTCTTGCTTTATTAAAAGTAGGCTACCAACAGAGAGAGATTTTCTTGTCTTCGCACAAAAGGTTCACGGCCGGCCCGTCGCTATACAGACACTAGCCATATGTCTTTTCATATTTTATTGTGAAATGTAAATGCTTTGGGTTCCCAGTCTCTGACCGAGGAGATTGAATGTGGTTTAACCCATTGAGACCGGGAAAGCATCTGTGTGTCATTTTTAGATTTCTTTGGCTATTCAAAAATAGCAGATATACAAGCTCATAGCCGCGCTATGAGCTTGTAGATCTGCTATTTTTGAAGAATCGTGAAAATGTGTGCAAATCTATGAATATATATATATTTAAAGCAAACATTTTTAACTCAAATCTTTGCTTCTGGTGGGTCCCTCGAACTATTTTTTTTTCTTTCTTTTTTTAGGCCAAATTTGGGGTTCCTTGAAAAAGTTTGAGAACCACTGATATTATAGCAACATAAGTTTTAAAAAAAAAGAAGACATTTGTAGAATCCCCAGAAGCAAAGATTTCAGTTAAAAATGTTCGCTTTAAAAATATAAATACATTCAAAGATTTTGCACAAATTTTCACAATTTTTCAAAAATAGCAGATCTACAAGCTCATAGTGCGGCACTCGGTGCCGCACTATGAGCTTGTATATCTGCTATTTTGAATAGCCCAAAGAAATGACACAGATGCGTTCCCGGTCTTAATGGTTTAAAGCTTCTCTGGGATCAGCAATCTGGAGGCCCCTTTTTTATTTATGTATTTATGTTTTATTGTTTTTATGTTATGTTTTTTGGGTGATGAACTCACTTTGTGTGTCTGTTTTTTAAGCCACTCCCTGGCCTTTTAGTTTAGCTTTCCCCTTTTTTTTTGTGTGTGTGCGTCCGCCATTAAGTTGAACTGGACTGCGTCCATGTGAGCCTATGAAAACAGCAGTATAACAAACCCTTTAACCCCTTCAAACCGGGAACAAATCTGCGTAACCACTTTAACCATTATTTTTTATACTTTAGGCTATTCAAAAATAGCTCTACAAGCTCATAGTGGGTCACTTCGTGCCGCGCTACGAGCTTGCAGAACTGCTATTTTTGAAAAATCTTGAACATTTTGTGCGAATATTTGAATATACCTTTTTTAAAGTGAACATTTGTAACTCAAATCTTTGCTTCATGGGGGTCCCTGGAACTAAATATTTTTAGACGGGGGTCCGCGGCCAAATACATATCATTTTGGGGGTCCTTGACATGAAAAAGTTTGAGCACCACTGACATAGCAACACATTTTTCAGAAAACTGTTAGGCTTTAGAAGACATCTGATAGAATCCCCAAAGAATTGAGTTACAAATGAGTTACGCTTTCAAAATATATATTAAAAGATTCGCACAAATGTTCACGATTTTTCAAAAATAGCAGATCTACAAGCTCATAGCGCGGCACTCGGTGCCGCGCTATGAGCTTGTATATCTGCTATTTTTTAATGGCCCCATAGGCTTTTGTATATTACATCCGCTATTTTTGAATTGCCCAATAGGCTTTTGAATAGCCCAATAGATATATAGAATAGCCCAATAGAATGTGTATATCTGCTATTCTTCAATAGCCCAAAGAAATCCCCCCCCCCAAAAAAATGACACAGATGCGTTCCCGGTCTGAATGGCTTAATGCACTGGGTCCGCCGTCTTACCGCACATCCCCCCTAAAAAACACAACACACATGCTCCTTCAACGGAACGTCTCCCCCCGCTCATTCCCACTGACAGCGCCGTCCGCAAACGATGGCGGGAAGTTCCTCCTGTCCATCTGATTTCAATTCCCTGCATCTGCATACAAATTGTTTCTTCCGAGCGAGCGGTCGGTCGGTCGGAGGGCCAGACATACTAGTCTGTTTGGAGAGAGGGGAAGGAATTAGGGAACATTAGGTCCTTTATGACTGATTTCCTTATGATAGATTCTCACCAGGGTTCACACACAGGAGAGGATGAATGTGTCTGTGTGTGCGTGTGTGTGTGCGTGTGTGCGGGTGAGTGAGTGAGTGAGTGAGTGAGTGAGTGAGTGAGTGTGTGTGTCTGTACACGCCAGTGGCGGAAGAAGTACTTACTTAAGTAAAAGTACCAATACCACAATGTAAAAATGCTCTGATACAAGTGAAAGGCCTGTGCTCAAAATGTTACTTGAGTAAAAGTACTAAAGTATTGGCATCAAAATATACTTAAAGTACCAAAAGTGAAAGAACGAAAATGTTTGAAAATAGCAGATCTACAAGCTCACAACGCGACGCGTTGTGAGCTTGTAGATCGGCTATTTTCAAATAGCCTACAGTAGGCCTATATGTATAAAATAGTGTATGTTTTATAATATAATGATCTATATCGGCAAAGTACCTAGTATACACCTAAAGTTTTCAAATGATTGTAGTGGAGTAAAAGTAAAATAATTGCCTCTGAGATGTAGTGGAGTAGAAGTAAAAGTATTGAATATTGGAAATACTCCAGTAAAGTAAAAATACCTCAAAATTGTAAAAAAGTACAGAACTTGAGTAAATGTACTTTACACTACTGTCTGTCTGTCTGTGTCTGTGTCTGTGTGTGTGTGTGTGTGTGTGTGTGTGTGTGTGTGTGTGTGTGTGTGTGTGTGTGTGTGTGTGTGTGCACACGCAAAGCACACAATAAATAAGCATGTCTGACATGTCTCTGTCCGGATGTGGCCGCGCTGCACAATAAGCGACCATAATGAGCATTATTATTATGTCTGTAATAATGATCATCTTCATAAGGCCCTGGACGTAACCTTGTTTTCGTACGATCCCTAACACTGGAGCCAATTGACTGGAGCTACGGGTATTAAAAACCTATTGTCTCTGACATGTGGCTAGGAAGACACGGGGTGATTCTCAAGGATTCCAATTCAGTCTCAAAGCTCGATACTAATATGAAAATTACTTGGATTGTAAGGGTGCGGAAATGTGTGTCTGCTCTCACCGGAATTTCATTGTAGGGACACAGGGAGGGTTGGGACGTCTGCAGGGGGTTGGGTAAAGCTTAGTGTTAAGGCCACTCCAGTCCTGTCTTCTAGTGTCAAACACTTAAACCCTAGAGACTTAGTACAAATGGACCTGAGTTAGGCTCTGTAGTACTTGGGCCGCTTTTTTCAGTCAACACAATTTACAATTTAGGCGCTTAGCAGTCTATGCTCTTATCCAGAGCGACTTAAAATAACGTTGCTGTCCGGCAGAAACCAGCTAACTCTATTTTTCCGCTTTTGCATTTTTTCTCCATAAATCAGTGCTATTGAACACCTGTTACGTCTGTGTGTTGATTAAAACAATATTGAACCAATGAAAAGTATTAAAAAAGCGCTTCTGACAAAACCAGCTAACTCCATTAGATCCTCTAACTTTCTGCTAAACAAAAAAAAGTCCACCAAAGGGGGGAGGAGTTAGCTGGTTTTGCTGACTCCAGGCTCCACCCCCTTTTGACCTGCAACCTCATTGTGAGCTTGGAGGTCCATTCAGCTGTTCTTATCAACGATGAACAGAACCTCCTAACTCCACGTTTTGTTTTGTTTTAGCCATTTCCTGAAAAATGAACATTTTGAAGTTAGCTGGTTTCTGCCGGACAGCAGAGATATGAGCAAGGTAAACACATGTCAGAATGCAGAGAGACAGTGTAGTGGCTGAAGAAACTGGATCCCACGCAGGTAAACTAAGAACCTATCCTATAGCATCAGTCTAAACAATATACTATCAAAATAACAATCAGTACATTGAAACTAGGATACCGGGTAAACAATGAGCCTAAATAAAATGGTATCTAAATTACATTCACATTGTGGTCAAGAAAACAAACCTAAGCAGGGACGTGCACAGATAGACTCTAGGTGGGGGCAGGAGCATCTGCCCTTTGCCCTCTTGACCAGAAGTGCCCTTTTGAAAAAAAGAAAAAAAAAGTTTTTTTTTTTTCCAGTTTACAGCAGGGGTCTTCAACAGGGGGTCCTCAGAGTTACTACAGGGGGTCCGCCAAATCTTTATGTGATATGAATTTTCTTTTTACCATAACCACTCGAAACCTAGCATCCCTTTTCTGAGGAGAACTTTAGCCAAAAATAGCCGATCTCGAGGCGTTGTGGGCTTGTAGATCGGCTATTTTTGGCAAAGAGGTATAGGTGTAGAGGAAAAAAAGAGCAGACCAAGTAAACAAAACAAGTATAATTTACTTGAGCACCTGCCCCTCAAAATGTCTTTGCACGCCACTGAACCTAAGTGACAAAAAGAGAGCATGGTAGCCATATCTTCATCAATCGTTAGCATGATTGGAGGCAGATGGTGGAGTGGAGTCTGAAGAGGTGCGTCTTCGGATTACGACGGAAAAGTGGGAGTGAGTCTGCAATTCTACAGGAACTGCAACGGGGAGTTTGTTCCACTGTTTGTGAGCCAGGAGAGAGAAGAGTCTGGGATGTGTGGAGCGGTTGTCCTGGGTGTTTTAAGGAAGGTTCAGACAGCTTTCCTGTGTCAGCTGGCCAACAATAGCCAATCTACAAGCTCACAAGCTTTGATCTGCTATTTTTGGCTAAATGCTCCCCACAGAATATGGATGCTGGGGTTCAAGTGCTGTCCACACCAAGCACTATAGCTATCTATAACTATAAATATAATGTTCTCATCCACCTGTAAGGGTCCCAGAGTTAAGGGAAAGGGAGTACTTACTGGTCCCCAGGGGCAGGGAAATTACTTACACACAGCAGATGGCTTGCTCAGATGGCTCAGATGAGCACACAGCTGGTAGGGGTAAAGTGTCTTGCTCAGGGAAACCTCGACAAGGGATAATGTTCAAATATATCACTGTCTTTCACAGCTGCCAGAGGTTTTAAAGAGACTGTCTTTTCCAGAATTTTGGAAATGAATGACAATTTAGAACTGCGCTGCACCAAGGCGCTACAGGGGAAACAGCCCTGAATTAGTCATGGGTGTGGTTTGGGCGTTACTTTAATCAAACCAATCAGAGTATCGGCTGCCATTCCCTTTAAGATCAGCACAAGACGCAGCGCTATTTTCCGTGCGTTAAGTGGTGAGACCAAAAGAGAAAGAAACGTCACATTGAAAGGAGAGATGTCCAAGTGCATGCATGGCCGTCATAATCACTGTAACCTCTGTCTAATTATGTGAATGTCCAAAACACATCTGTGATATCTCTTGACAAACCATTAAATATTCACATT